>NW_022900916.1:19174371-19179541 GCF_012274545.1 Fukomys damarensis | reverse complement strand
AGAAAGTATTCTCTAAATAATGAAAAAAGAATAAGATAAGACTATAAGAGCGAGAAGCAATTTAAATATGTTCAGGGACCATTTTCATCTCCAGAATTAAGGATTATTTTGATGTTACATAATTGCCTTTTCTCTTTTACTTTCCTTTTAAGTTTTATTTTAGGATTCCCTATTTTTAATGTTCATACAGAGATTTCTTTAACTGAAATACCGAATACTTTCTTTGGTGTGAAAAACTATAATAGTACACAGGATCCTAATGAGACAAATAATAATGTGAAATAGGAAGTAAAGGGCTAAAGGTGTAAGGAAAGTGGGAAGGGTTGGGGAGAGGTAATAAGGGAGAGGAAAAAAATATGAGAAACTGAAAAAATGGAAATAAAGTGTTTGTAAATGGAGAGGGGAGGAGGGGGTGAAGGGAGGGCAGGGACAAGGGGAAAAATGAGAATCAAGACCTATTATGTAAAGGTACAGAATTCCAATGATGAATGTAATTGTATTGTATACCTAGATTGTACCAATAACCTCAATAAAAAGAAAAAAAAAATAAAAAAAGATAAAGTAAAGGGTGAGAATGGATTGAATTTACAAAGCACAGAGGATTTTTAAAGCAATGAAACTACTTTGTATGATACTTTAATGGTGAATATGTCACTTTAAATTTGTCTGAGTCCACAGAATGAATGTATAACACCAAAAGTAAACACTATTGGAAACCATGTGTCTTAGTTACTTTTTATTTACTGGGACAAAATACCCAAAACCTACAACTTAAAGGAGGAAAGGTTTATTTTAGCACAGTTTTTAAAGGTTTCAGTCCATAGTCAGCTGATTCCAAGGCAGGCCAGCCTAGCAGAAGAAAAGCAGTCCTCAGCATGGGAGGCAGGAGACAGCAAGACTTCCTTCTACTTTCCCATTTATTCCAGCCAGGCTATTGGTTGATGCCACCCACACCCAGGGCAGGTCTTCCCTCTTCAGAAATTCTATCATCCACATTCAGAACTGTGCTAAAGTAATAAGTGGACTAACCTAGCGTTACATACATATGATCCACTCACTCCGCAAAGCTTCATCTATGAGTGCATGAAGATTTGGGAGGACATCTAGATATAAGCAATAACACCATGAATTATGGGTGATAGTGATATATCGTTCCAATTTTAGTATATGTGCTGCCAAAGTGAGCACGACAGTGACGTATCAGTGTAGGTCCTTCAGCTGTCACAAATGTATTCCTTTGGTGGGGGTGCTGATAATAGGAAGGCTATCCATGTGTGGGGGCAGGGAGTATATGGGAAATCTCTGTATCTTACTCTGTTTTGCTATGAACATAAAACTACTCTAAAAAGTAGTCTATTAAAAAAGTAAAGAGTCACGGTAAAGTAAGTTTAGTGCTTAATTTTTTCAATCATATCATTGTATGAAGTATGTTAAAAATATGGTGAATGGTTAAATTTTAAAAAATTATTACAGTAGAAGACATATTGGCATTAATTACTTCAAAATACCCCCCGACCCACACACATACACACTTTTCAAAAATACTTATCATTCTTGCCACTTTCTGAAGCAGTTCTGGAGGCCCTGTTTGGTGAGTGTCTTAGCTGCATTGTCACTGCTGCCTCGATGCCTAAATTGATTAAAGATATTTACCCTTCATGGTCACTCTGATTTTGAGGAAGAGACATAGGTCATACAGTGATAGATCTGGTGAATAATGTAGATGGGGACACACGATAATGTTTTTATTTGACAGAAGTTATTGTAAAGATTTGATCAATGGGAGGTGATCATACACTACAGTGAATGTTCAAAGTAAAAATGTATTACATTAAAAGACACATCGTCATTTATTCCCTTCAGTGTATTCAAAATACTTCCTTTTTTTTTGAAACACATTTATCCTGTTGCTCTTGGCCACGTGTCTTTTACTGTAAGAGGTTTTAAAAAATGTAAATAATCACTGTATCTTTTGATGGTCCCTTGTATTTTTAACTATGTATAGCTTCTAAAGTCAAATTGTAAATGTAAAGCTCTTCCCAAGTGTGAAACTGTGTGTTTCCTAGTTTTGCCATGACAAATTACTAGAAACTCAGTGGCTTAAAACAAAATTACCTACAATGCTGGATATCAGAAGATGGAAGAAGGCAGATTTGTTCAGGGCTATAGAGAAGCCGGACTTACTCTTCTGGAAGCCCTAGCAGAAGAATCTGTTTCTTTGCCTTTTCCAGTTGTAGAAGTTGCCTATGTTCCTTGCTCATAACTTTGCAACACTCTGACCCTTCTTTAACTCTGATCTCCTTATAAGGACCCTTATGATTATGTAGGGCCCACCTACATGATCCGAGCTACTCCAATAATCTCAAAATCTGTGTCTTAATCATATTTGCAGAGTCCCTTTAGCAATGTAACATAACATATTCATAGGTTTTGGGGATTAGAACATGAGCATCTTAGGGGAGGCATTATTTTGCATACCACAGAAGGCCACAACAAAAGTCATTCCAAGAATTTTCCCACTTTGCATGTTTTTCTTTGAGATATAGTTGAAATTTATGTTTTACTGGCAATAGTCAGGATTGAACTGAGGGCCTTTGCACAGAGCTATATCCTCAGATATTTTAAAACATTTTTAGAGATAGTATCTGTTAAGATGTGAATTTGCCCATGCTAGGCTTGAACTCCTGATCCTACTGCCTCAGCCTTCCAGGGACGTGGGATTACAGGTTTGTACCAGCATGCCCTGCTTAGGGTTTATTTTTTTCTGAGCTCTTTAATTGATACCGTAGTATAGTTCTACCAACAGGTTTCAGGGGATCTCAGTTTCTAGTGAGATACTTTTAAATGATGGATATGGAGATTTTGTCATAATATGGTCGCTATAATTTGGTATAAAGTAACAGGAAAACACACCTTTTAGCCAAAAGATGCAAAATATGGATCTCATTGTATCTCTGTGACAAAGATCCATGAAAAAATGTTCCTGCTTATGTTATATATACGAATGAACACTGTAGTATGTACTTTTGCTCACCACAGTTGATCTGTTAGACACTGTTCATACACAGAACATAAGATCTAAGCATTCACTGTGAGCAGACCTAAATTAAGAAATTTTTTACAAGAGCATAACTAAAACAATCAAATAAGGTTCTGGTTAAAATTTGTCAAGGTTTGATTCTATAGCAATTAATAAAATCAGATTTTATTGCTATCTTTTGTTTGAACCAGATTAAGAAAAGGGAAAATAGGTTTATCTCTACTTTTAGACTAAAAAGTGAAGTCTAAAGATCAATATTAATGGAGCCAGTAATTTGATTTGTCTTTCTGCTTTCATACTCATGTATTCATTTACTCATCCAGCTAAGAACAGATAGTCACTGAAAGCATAATATTGACCAGACACGGGTGTGGCAGGGGTGCTACAAAGCCAAGTACAGTCATAAATTTGTTTAATATAATTGCTGCCTCACATTCATTTTTAGTTTACTTGAAACCCAGCTGTACCTCCTCACTTTTAGCTTGGTTCCTACATCTCTTCCTTTTGTAGTGGTTTGCAACATAATACTCTTGATCCTCAACCTCCAAACTCCAATGCCAATACACACACACAGCTGCTGACCATGATAAAGGCTAAAGGTTCACAGAGTCATCCAAGTAAGTTCTCTCTTTGCATGGGATTTAAGCAACTACGTAATCCATAACCACCATGGAAGGACCAAATGCTCACAGACATTAATAATTAATAAACATTAATAAAGGCATGGTGCCACAGCTTTTGTGTCTCTTGCTACCTACCTGCTAGTTGAGCCCCTTGGTGTCTCCACACTTCCTGTTGTCTTTTGCACACCCTCTCCCTCCTCTCGAGGATCTGCAAGCGATAAAATCCTTCGGTTATTTCCTGTTGGGTTGTGCTGCCTGCTGTAGTAGCTCACCTGTCCAGTAACAAGTCAAAACTTAACCCCTCCCCGAACAGGGGTCTACTAGAGTGGCTTTCTTGGCTTTTTTATGGCAGTTCTCAAGAGAGTCAAGTTGGAAAGAAGCTGTTGGAATAAAAATCCTAAGTGTATTGTGATGCCTATCTTCCATCTAAGAGTCAGCAGTGTGACAAACTAGTCACTAGGCAAAATGAAAATTACAAAAACAAAACGGTGCTTTATTACACTGAACAGAAAATAATATTAGAAAGTTTTTATTTTCATGGCTTTAAACTGGCATAATGGATGAAATGATAAAAATGAAATATTGACAATATTTTCAGTGTTTAACATTCTTTTTTAATGAAATTAAAATTATATTAGAAAATTGGAGGGTGAAAACAGAGCACTATGAACTAGCACATAATTACCTATGCTTTATTAGTAATTTATTCGGTCAGCAATTCATTCAATAAATAGTAAGCTTCTGTTACATTCCAGGAGCCGGGGGCAGGAAATGCCCTCACCCTGCTCCCAAAGAAAAAAAAGAAAAACCCTGCTCTCATGAAGTTTACATTCCAGGATGTAACACAATAGTACTCTGGGACTCCAGATGCCTCATTATATTTTCACGGTAACACCCATCAAGACAAGGACAGTACTAAATAAGGGCAAGATATGCTTTGGGCCTGGAATTCTTCAACTCTGGTATAGTACTTCTGTTCTGCCATTAGTTGTGCACTCTTAGGAAAGGTGCTTAAACATTCCGTGTCCGCCCCCATCCCTCTCCTGCTGTACAAGAAAAGTGGCAATCCTGAAAGTTAAAGGAGAACTTTGTGTTGATTGTTCAGCAATTAATATTACTGCTTTGGTTCTGTGATTCCGGAAAAATGGGCCTGCTCCTTAGAATCGCAAGGATCTTTAGATTCCAAAGGCCAGGCCACACATCACACCAACCGAATCCCAATCTTCGCAGACAAACTCAGTTTGAATTATTGTCGTTTCATAACATTTGCCTGTCTTCACCCCAGCGGAACCTAGAAGTCTCGGAATTCAATGGAAGTCAGAGAATCGAGGGGCACACAGTTCTGGGTTCCGCAGGGTGACTTGAAGCCACTTTTCCTCCTCGGATCCTCCAGGGATTGGAGCGGGGCAGAGTCCTGACTGACTTGAGCCGCGCGCACAGCCCGGGGCCTAACCCTCAGGCGGGAGGGCGGCGGCTCGAGCGCGACCGCGGCGGAGGACTCGCAGGC
>NW_022900916.1:19160372-19173939 GCF_012274545.1 Fukomys damarensis | reverse complement strand
TGTGTGCAGGCAGATAACGTGGTGGGGAAAGTGCGGCCCAGGAGCGGGGTTTCTGAGGGGAAGTGAGGGACTGAGTTCCATGGTGACCTGCGCTGCAGCCGCTGCGGAGCCCGGCGCGTCCCGCCTGTGCGCATGCGCGCACCGAGTCATCCGCTGGTCAGTCGGGCTCTCCCGGCGTTTGACCTTTTAGGGATGAACGCTTAGGGCCGCTCACTGTGAGACAGACTGCGCTAGTTGCCAGGTGCTGAAGGTGGAGACAGAATTTAATCCAATCCTTTCAATAGTACAGACTGATTTAAGGATGAAATCGAGGCCAGTACACCTTTTATTCTTTTATAAAAGGGAGTGGAGGTAACTGGTTCAAGAACTGTGGGAGGCAGAGGGAATGGTGTCAGAAGGGCCAGGATAGAAGTAGCAAGGAGGTGAAAAGCAGGAGCATGTTATTTTTGCTTTGTTCTTAGCCCTGAGTAATATAATGGGATTTGTTCCCGAGGAGTGGGGAGTAGCAGAATGATAGAGGTTTGCAAGGTGATTAAACTACTTTTTAAAGCCGGTGGGGAGCTATGGTAGTTAAGTTTATCTGGATGGAGACGATCTTTTTGCATGAGAAGATAATGGCCTTTACAGGAAGGAGGCTTTTGTGGAACCACTGGACTTGGCATGTTGTCCAAAAGGGCACCCCCGCCAGCCAAAAGGCCAAAGTTATTATAAGGTCATTTTACTTTCTGAATGTCACCGTGTGTAAGATAAAAGTGTAAAGAACCACAATCACCCTTGATGAATGTAATCAGCCCAGTGGTTACATCTGAAACTCATATAGACTTTGAAACTGCCCGTTACTACATCTCAGTCTTCTGTTTCTCTGGGTAGTGGCTCTGGTGAGGGGTCTCTGAACCTCATAATCAGTCGCACCTACAGTGTTCTAGTGTCACAGACAGGGTGACAGCTTAGTTCATCTATGCAGATAATTCTGTAGGACCTAATAGATCTTGTCCAGCAGGATTTTTCTCTAGTTAGTAATTAGAAGGGAAGGGAATGGTAGTCATTTTTACATGTAACATTCCTTCCTTTGGAAAAAGTTTTGTTTTCATTTGCCTTTTTGCATCTTCTGAGGAAGTCTGAGGTAGGTAGACAAAATTAAATCTTTGAAAGTGAAAGAATGTTTGGAAAGGTCTTGTTTATGGAAAATAAGGCAAAAGAACACTTGCTTTCCATTTTCACTTAATTGACAACAGCAGTCATGAAATCTAATAGTCTCATAAAGCACTGAAGTATGATTTCTAACAGGTTATAATTTAAGAGAACTTTGATTCTCCACCCATCATTTTACTAAGAAGGAACTAGGATCAGGGATATTAGTCTGTTAGTAGCTACCAATTTGAAACCTGAGTTTGTATAAGGAAAAATTGGTCCAAGAAATCATGTGACAGTGGTACATGGAAATAAAACTCAACTCTGGCTGTAAAATTCACTCAATTGATCAACTTGTGTACCTACATTTTACTGTTTAGAAAAATTTATTCTTTGGATCTGAAGTAGGAAGTTGGTTTGTCCTTCACAACCATTGATGAGAGTCTCCCTGTGCAGTAGGAGAATTTGGATATGGGAGTACACCCCAAATCCTCTGGCAATGGGCTACATGGAATTCCAAAGAAACAAGCATTAAACACCAGGATGGTCGCTCTTTTGGGTGCCAACCTAAACCTAAATCTAAGCAATTTGAACATCTTTTATCAGTGCCCAGAATGTTCGAAGCCCTGACATGGCCTGAAACCTCCTGGGAAACCTGCAGCTAGCTGGGTCACGGATTGGTCAAGGAACTGTGATTTTAGTCAGGACACAAATAAAGAGAAAGGGGGTGGGGAGGAGAGGGCGCCTGGTGGATCTTATAGGATAAAAATTCCTGCCAGCTTTATACTTTCTGGTTTCACATCTATAACTAAAGAAAATGTCGTTTAGGAGGGTTGAATAGCCCCTAATCTAAGCAATTTGAACATCTTTTATCAGTGCCCAGAATGTTCGAAGCCCTGACATGGCCTGAAACCTCCTGGGAAACCTGCAGCTAGCTGGGTCATGGACTGGTCAAGGAACTGTGATTTTAGTCAGGACACAAATAAAGAGAAAGAGTGGGTGGGGAGGAGAGGGCGCCTGGGGGATCTTATAGGATAAAAATTCCTGCCAGCTTTATACTTTCTGGTTTCACATCTATAACTAAAGAAAATGTCGTTTAGGAGGGTTGAATAGCCTGGACTAGCTGCAAAGTGGACAAGATGACAGGGACTGAATGTCAGTAACAAATGAGAGGTGCTTATTCATTGTCTGGGCTGGGAATGCCTGACAGTAGATCTGAGCAGGGGGAGACCTTTTCCCTTATCTCCTGAAGTTTTTGAGCTCTCTTAAGTGGAGGGCCTTGCTAAAGATAACATGTTCCTTGATAGGATTCATGCTTATTGAAAACCTTGTTATATTTGGCCCACCATATAAATCTATAGGAAAAAGTTGTGCTGTCTTACTGGGAAGAAGCATTCCAGATTTTGTGACAGTAATGTCTGCCACTGTATATTAATATTTTGGCATTTCAATCCATGTTGCAGTCTCTTAGTTTGATTGGAGTGAATTGGTCATGATAGAGCAACCCTCAGTAAATTAAAATTTAATTTTGTAGAGCTGCATGTGTACAGATAGATGATGGACACGCAATCTTGTGAATGAGAAATTTGGTTGCTTCCTTGTCTTACTGCTTGCAAAATCAGTGGTTAGTTACCAAGATTCCGAGGTGTGTGTGTGTGTGTATTTACCAAGGTATGTTTTGCAGTGTATTAACTTATAGTTTAATTCACTGCTTTCTTTTGCTTTTCAATTTTTGTTTTCTTTTGTACTTTATACATTCTTCTGTCCTATGTTGTCTAAATTCTACTGAACAAAACAGGTAGAAGTAAATACATGAATGTTAGTTCAAATGATAAATATTGTAGTGTGAATTAAACTAAAAAAGTCAGACTGTGGTACAAGAGAAATATTTAGGAAATAAAATCAATAGTTCTCAGTGATTGACTGAATTTAGAAAGACAAAGATGTGGAAGATACTTTTTAGTTGAGTGATCATATACTTGAGTTTGACCTCAAGCCTCATTAAGAATAGAGTCAAGTCTGAATCAAAGAAAGGACTAGAGGGCTACGGTATTTTTACCGATCGATCACGTGATTAGAACTTTGTGTTGAGTTTCCAATGGCCCTGTGGGACTCATTCAGAACAAGAGCAAGACTAATTAGTAGGCTGAGGCTTGATGAAAACTGGAAGTTTTCACAGACCATAGAAAGGACATTTTGATATTTCGAAGGCATAAGGAACCTGCCTATCACACCAGTTCAGTATTTGGCTGCTAAAAAAGCAGGGTGGGTATGGAGAGATCGAAATCCATAGACAATGGCCAGAGAGCAGTTCAGAAGCCAAGTTTCCATAAAGGCTGTCATGACAGAACAGCTGCCACCTTTCGTTTGAAGCCAATTTCTGCAGCCTGGATGAGAAAATGTTTTAGAGGTGTTACCAGGGCTTGATTTTTTCATGCTTTTTCTTTTTTAAAAGCATTAAAAATGTTTTTTTCTACTGATCTTATTAAACTGTCTGAATAGGGTTTGCTTGTAAGTAATATTATTTCAGAAGAAAATTACTTCTGAGATATTACATTTCTTCCTCAAAATGTCTGTAGGTGTTATAGAGCTTGGGGCTAGGTTTATATTTGCCTGTGGAATGTGCTAGGAAGGAAATAATCAGGAGAACGTGATAGGATCAGGTTGCTGGGGTTTTGGTGTGGACTTGCCTTCAGCTAAGAGGTAGACAAGATGTCTTTATTCAGCAAATATTTGCTCAGTAGGCACTGTGTGAGGTACTTAGGCCTTTCTCAGTCCCATGATTTTGCATTATTAAAAGCTTTTTACAGTATTAAAATTTAATTCTATAACTAGAAAAGAATGTGGATAAATCCTTTGAAATACAGACAGTGCTTATAAAGGCCTGAAAGCACTGGGTGTATTGTTGGTTGCTGAACAAAGTAGCATAAGCCCGTTATCTCTTGAGTAGCTTGAGTAATCTAAATCAATGGGTATTTTGGACTTTTCCCTGGTTATGTGCTATGCGTTTTAATTTTTCTTCTCTATTTTGTTTATTTACCTAATAGTGTTTGTTTTAACTTATGAGTTGATTTCTCAGTAAACTAATGGGTCCTGGCATTTACAGTTTGTGGAACACTGGTTTAAAGCATTATTTTATATTGAGAATCTCATACAGTTGAAATAGTCTAAGGTTACAGGTATCTGCTTATAATTACAGTTACTGTGACTATTTTCTGTTTGGAACAGAGGGAGTTGTTTTGTAGCTATGGTAAAGCATTCTGGTAAAATTGGGAGTAAATACATCAATGCATTGAACAGATATTTGATGGCTACTTTGTCATATGATAACCTTTTCTTTTTCTTCCTCTTCTGTATTTTAATATTTAATTCAATTCATTTTATATTAGAAATATCGAGGTAATGTCTCTAAAAGTTGTTCTTAACTGATTTTCCTGGTGGTCTGTTACAAAAAGTAATAAAGGTAGAAGAAAAAATATGAGAAATGGAAAAACATGGAAGCAAAGTCTTTGTAAATAGAGAAGGGTGGAGCGGGGTGAAGGGAGGGCAGGGGAGTGGGGAAAAAACAAGAAACAAGATACATCTTGTAAAGGTACAAGATCCTAATAATGAATGTAACAGTATTGTATAACTAAAATGTGCCTATAAATTTAATGGAAAAAAGTAACAAAGGTGAATGTTTAGGGGAAAAATTAATATTTTGCCTTATGGAAAAATCCTGCCAGTGATTTGGTTGAACAATAATTTCTGTGTTTCAATGTGATGTCACCTTAAATAATTGACACAGGCAGATTGCTTTTAATAACTTCTTAGAAACTTAAAAGTAGTTTTATATCTAGAATCCAGGATATCCAGTTTTATATCTATATCCAGAATTCCCTTTATTCATTTGTTTAACAGGTATTTGTTAAATGTAGTCTTTGAGGTAAGGAATTGTCAGTGTTTGGTTTATTACTTTGTAACTAGAATCAGGCATAATGCCAGGCAACCGCTTTGATGTTTGCTGAGTGACCCAGTGGATAGGTGGGTGAAGGAATGCCTACTTTTGCTGGACCTATCAGAAATTATAAGAAATTTGACTATTTCATTATGAAAGCAGCAATGCCTTTTAGTTCAGCCCTGGAAACATAAGTGAGGCCCTGGAGATACAATAATCTGAAATGGTGTTTTCTTTCCTGGATGTTAGTGCTCTTTGACTGTGACAGTGTTAGTTTATTTGCAAAGCTAAAGATGTGAGCTCCAAAGTCATATTGAGGTGACAGCCTGGGCCCTTCGTGTTCTAGCTGTATGAGTTGGCAGCCTAGTGAGGAAGGTGAAAAGTGATATATGCTGTACGGTGCAATACAATGCTTAATAAGCCTCTGGAGGTGGGTGAGTCTCCTGGAAGCGGAGTGGGGGCAGAGGGGCAGTCATGGGGCATCCAGAAGGGGGCTCTGTCTTAGCTGAGAGGACTAAGGCAGGAGTGGTTGGGACTGAGGGGAGAGGGATGGAGGCAGGGTTGAGAGTCAGAGGAAGCAGCCCAGAGACGTCCATGTGGGAGAATGTGGTTCCCTCCCTTGGAAGCAGCTGAACGTGGACCTAAGAGGGTCCTGGAAGAGAGCAAGTCATGTGTGTGGGAAGGAGGCCCAGGGCAGGGATCCTGCGGCCGACTCCAGAGCCAGTAGGCTGGGGCCTCAGAATTCGCACTCGAGGAGCAACATCCAAAAGTGGCAGGCAAGGATTGGGAGAAGTGAGGAGACAGCAGAGAGGCTGAATCATGAAAGTATGGGGAAGATGGGATTCAGAGAGAGTAATGGGTAACAGCTGTGGCCATGAAGCCAGGACCTGGGAAACCTCATGTTGACCAGGGCTCACGGAACAGGTACTTGCCACTTGAGAAGACCTTTGTGAACAGTAGGAGTTTTACACTATAAGTGCAGTCTATGTTCCAGAACTGCTAAATTTGCAGGGATGGACTACAAAAAAGTACAGGCAGTTCTTTGGCATACATTCTGTGTTACTGCATTGTTTTCATTTGTGATTAAAATTCTCTAGAGGTGTGTGATAAAATATAAAAGTAATCCTGGATCTCCAAGAACCTTAGGACCTAGAATCAGTATAGAATCAGTATATTACTATAGTGCAGATAAAACTGCACTGCAGCTGGGCATGCTGGTGCGTGTTTGTAATCCCAGCACTCTGTGAGGCCGAGGCAGGAAAATGTGCTTGAGCCCAGCTTGGGCACTTTAGTGACATAATGAGACCTTCTCTCATTAAGGGCTGGGGATTTAGCTCAGTGTCAAGACCATGGGTTCAGTCCCCAGTACTGCAAAAACAACACAAAATAAAACTACATAGAGTATGCTAATTTTATTTGTACTTTTGTTTTGTTGTTATAGTAAGGAGGAGCACATTTTATTTTCATCATTATTGAGCCTGTGGTGCCTTGTAAGATATTATACTGCTCCTGGTCATTTATTCATTCAACAAATATTTATTGAGCATCTACTAAGAACTAGGTATAAAGCAATGGAAATAACAGATCAGCTTTCTCTGAGGAAGAGATGTATAGGAGTTTACAGAAATAGAATGTTTTGTTGTCTTTATGAAAAATAGTATTTTTTTCTATTTCAAGTCCTTTTGGGGATGAAATGGTAATACAGAGATCTTTATTTGTATATTCATAACCTTCTGACTTGTTTCTCACACTGTAAGACAGTGTAGAAATGTTACAGTGAAGATTACATAAAATATGAAAAATGCTTAAGATAGAGTAACATCTTAAATTTTGTTAGCAATTGTTTTAATTATGTGACAGTAGATATATTCTCAAGTTAGCTGGTCTAGCGTGAACATCCATGGTCCCACAGGCTAAAAATTCCATTACAGTTTTTTTGAGGGGCAAATTAGATTTTATTTAAAGAAGATTTGTCAAGTATTCATTCTTGTTTTCTGTTATAATTTCATTTTGTTTTAAATAGACATTTTATAGAGATGATATGAGAGATCAGAGGCAGTTATCTCGGCATGGGCCCTTATGGCTGCAGAACATTGGACCTTCAGTGACATTTGCTCCTGGGCAGCAGCCTTCTTTACTTCAGTAGCCACTTAACTGATCTGGATTGCTGGCAGTGTATTAAGTCAATAGGTCTTTCTTGAGCAAAATGTTTACAACAGAAAAAAAATTGATTTATATTTCACCGCTTTATATTTCATGACTCAACACTTTCTTTAATTTCCCTGACTTATTCATACATACTTGATTATTATGGTACCTGACTTAAGCTGCATATTTAATCTTGATGTAGGCAAGATTTGTGTTGAGATGATTTATCCAGCTTTCATATTTGAAAATCTGGTTGGCAACTCAGTGGACTTCTTAAAAAAACAGCTGACTTAGAATTAAAATGTACTTCCATCCCATCGAGGGGAAGAAGTAGTAGGAAAATTTAAAAGCATATTCCAACGCTCTATTCCCTCAATCTACTGACACACCAACTGTTCAAATTAAAGTGAAAAAAATTCCTCATAAAGCTGATAAATAGCATATTGTTTATATACTGTATGATGTACCAAACTCTATTTACAGTGTGACATGTTGTTTGTTTCATACACTTTTTACTGGACAAATGCATAGAGCTTCTTTAGTTATTAGCTTTCCGTTTTTAATATCCCTATGTAAATACTATGATACATATTAGTACTGTAATTTAATTTTGTTATTAGCATTGGATGATAAGGATTCATGTATGTGAAACGTATATGTACTTTCCTTTTAGAGTATGTTGGATAAAGGACATTGTTGTGGCAGTAACTGGAGAGAACATGGAAACAATGAAAAGTATCATTCAGAAGTATCAACATAAAGGCATCTCACTAGTTGAAGCTGGAGTGACACGCCACAGGTCAATTTTAAATGGACTAAAAGCACTGGCCGGGGACCAGACTGACTCCAGACTCTCCAAGCCACAAGTTGTGATCATCCATGATGCCGTTAGACCATTTTTTGAAGAAGATGACCTCCTCAAAGTTGTCAGAGCTGCTAGGGAACATGGGGTAAGTATTTTTATACCCGAGAGTGCGTAAAAGGGGAAAACACTGTACAGTTTGGTTTGTTGAATTTTGATAGGAATATATTTAAATATAATTATTTAAAATAAGCATGATGATCTGAAGACATTATGGTAATGTGTTTTAGAAATTTCATAGAATTGTAGATTGTGAGACTGTTCTGGAATTGCTTTTGCTATGGCCATTTATCAAAAGGTAACATGAACTATTTGAAGAAGAATGCACTAATGATGTTATTAGAGTATGAATTCAGGTGGAACTTCAGTAAATGAATTTAAATAAGCAGTTATATTAAAAATGCTGGAGAAGTCTTTCAAAAGTGCAAGATACATGTAATTAACAACAACAAAAACCAAACTCAGTTTTGTATCTTGAATTTTCAGAAGTGATTTGTTTTCTAGGACAAATAGCCATACAAGAATTTTGTACCCTTTCAAGTAAATCATTCTGAGATGACAAGATTGTTTACCTTTCTGTTTTACCAAAATGAACACAGGGATAAAAAAAAAATCAGCTACTATAGTCACTGGAGTGTGTTTCTTCTTTTCTTTCTATTGCCAGGTAAAATTCTATAAATGTGGTAATACTAAAGTTTGCCATCTAAATTTGAGACTTAGTGAAGAAATTTATTGCACAGAAATGGAATAGTATACAATAGTACTAGTCTGTGAAGTTAGACAGACCCAGCCCTGAAGTTCTAGTTTTTCTAATTTCTAGTAGTAGAGTGTCTTCAATTCTGTCTATCTCTGTCTACCTGTAAAAATACAAGTAGCATTACATGTAAGGTTATTTTTGGGTTGGAAATTCATTTGGTAATGTCATAAAAGGCAAAAGAAGCCTTTTGTCTGGACCCAATTAATATGCTAAGAATATCATTGTTTTACGTATGATTAATAAGCATATTAGAGTATACAGCAATTACTCCTTTTGTTGAACATTTATGATAATTCCTAGTAGATTGTGTAATTTTCTTAAATTTTGTTCTGATTAACACATTTAAGTTTAAATCACATTATTCATCTTAAAACCAACAGATTGTGCTTTAGTGCAATCTTTGAAACTTTTTGATTATACTTAAGAAACATGTTCGGAGCCACAACTTTTATAAACTATTCATTTAAAGAAGAATTTCAGAAATATGGTCTCTTTTAGAGGCTTTGCTTTGATGTTAAAGGCTAATTTTAAAAAATGGTAAAATCAGAAGTCTCATATAAATGCATGTATTTATTAAGAATTTTCCTCAATTCATTAATGAAAAAACCAGACAGATGTTACAACTGGTTCAAAATTGAATCCAGAGAAATGCAAACTTATATAATAAAAAGGAATGGTGAAATAAATGTAAAAACAGGCAACACTAGGATTTCCCTGGTGGAGTCAATTTATTTATTTATTTCTTTTTGGGGTACTGGGGATCGAACTTGGGTCCTTGTGCTTGCAAGGCAGGCGGCAGAACCACTGAACTAACTCTCTGACTTGGAGGAGTCAAAACCTCTATAGGACAGAATTTATTTGCATATTTATATAGGTCAGAATTATTTTGTATTGCTTATCAACTATCTATAACTTTTAGATTTGTGACTTTAGAGTTGTGGTTCTGCTCTGAGCAATATATTTTTCCACTGGAGCCACTCAGTGAGCTTTTTTGTTTGTTCTGAATTTCCTTACAACATTTGGGGTAGTCTTCCAGTTGCCTCGCTTAATCGCTTAAGCACTACTTCATGCCAACTATAACATTGTTCTGACTTGTAATCATACAAATGTAAATGAAATTGAGACTTATACTAGTCGCTGAACTTCTTAAATTGATGGAAAGTACTGGCGTCTTTTCAACCTGTCACCAAAAGCCACGGAATGAGTGATGTGAGTCATTTGCTGCCCCATGGCGTGAAAATTCTATTGCCTTTGCTGAGAGCCACTTCAGACTGTCTTCCATGGCTTCCTTTTAACTTTCCATTGTTCTCTTACATAATATTCTACAGACTCTTTAATTGATTCATAGTCTTGCTCCTGCTTGCTTGCTTGTGCTTGCTCTTGCTCTTTCTTGTTCCTAGTTTTCAAATTCTACCCAAAGGTCCCATTAAGACAGTTTCTTGACTAAGTTACCCTGACTAGGGAGGGATAAGGTAGTTAGATGTGCTGAGGATAACTCTGATATTTTTAACTTACATTCCACTTTTGACTTTTAATGCAATGAATTGGTGAAGATGTATTACATCAGGAGACTCAATAGAAGGCTGGCATCAAGGTTGTCTGCACACAGAGAAACACCAGGCAGGACCCAGTTTTTCTTTGTGTGTAATGGAGGCTTGATGGTTTTTGTGAGAACAGAGGCTAAATTTTTTCAGAGTATCTCTCCCTTACTGTTGATGAAAGTTGGAATATGAAGGTCTGAAATTTCTTTTTCCTTATTACTTTTTGAAATAGATTATTTCACCATTTCCTGGCTTTTATGCTGCTTTTGAGAAGTCATCTAATTTATATGCTGTATTCTTTTGAATGTAATCTGCTTTTTCTTTCTTAATGCTTACGCTTTCTTTCTCATAGTTGTTCTGTGTCTATGATGTGTCTAGACATGGATTTGTGTTTTTCTCCTTACTTTGGATTTATTGTCCTTCATGAACTCTGATTCATGTCTCTTTATTCTAGAAAATTCTTAGCCATTATGTGATTGAATTTTGATTCTTTGCACCATTTCTTATCCTAACATTTTTTTTTCTTCTTCTTAGGGGTTAGTATATGTATGTTAGATATATATATATTTTTTTTATCCTCTCTTCATGTTTCTTAAGTTCTTCCACATCACCATGGTTTTGTATGCTGGCTAATATGTTTTCTATTTTGATCACTTTTTAACTATGTCAAAAGTTCTGCTTAAGGATTTTAAAGTTTTAAAATATTTTTCAATTTTTTTAAGTGTTTTAAAAAATGTGATTAGTCTTTCTTCTGTTTTTGACTTTACATTTTTGTCTTGTAAAAGTTAAATTATACATCATAGCTAATTAGACTTCTTGGTAGTTGACCAAATTTTCATTTCTTTTCACATCTGCTTAGGATTTGTTTCCTTCTTTGCTTTATAATTTGAAATTTAAGCTCTTATTTGGCAGGACTTTATCGGAAGAATCCTTTGGGCATGGGATAAAGGTGTGTCTGAAGCATGAATTTCTGTTCCTTCTGCCAGTGATTCCAAGCACTTTACCAACTTGGAAGGACTTTATGTTAATCTTGGTTTGAGGTTTTGTAGATCCTGTGGTAATGTTAAGTCAAACTGCAAATCTATATGAAGCTAAATTGATTGTTAGGACTTCTCAAAAGTTACTGTCCCTGCCCCTTTGACCCAGAGTCAAGACTGACAATCCTGTTTGTTTTCATCTTTTCCTTGTGGGTGTTTTTCTGGGTTACCTTTTCAATGACACCATTCTTCATATATTTTTGTATGAGGGCCACACTTCTAATCAAGTAGGATGGGCTCAAGACATCAAGTTCCTCGTTCTTTATCATCTGTTAAACAAACAAAACGAACAACCAAACTAAAGCCTCTTGTTAGCAAAAAGGGGCCCTGCTATATTAATTTCCTTTGTTTCTAGCTATTACTATGTTTGTCGTTTCCAAGAAATTTTGTTATCAGTAGTGTCATGCTTTTAAAAGGCTATAATATAAAATTGTGTCTTGCCTTTCTTGTTCTTTTTCTTTAAATTGAATGCATTTTCCAAGATACCATCAGTATCATTTTGCCAAAAATGGTAGTATTTTCATCTTTCTAAGGATGAGGTATTCATATAGTTCTTTGTAATTATGTCAAGAGATGAATAGCAACAAGATTTCTTATAAGGTAGTGTTGAAGAAAGAGTAAAATAAATTGGAACGTTGAAGACCCAGAAGGTGGGTGAAAACCATTTTTCTGATTAACACACTATTGTGTACTGTAAGAACTATCCAGAATAGCATAGATTGAAAATGAGGTAGCATTAGCCAAACAAGCTTTTAAAGACTTGTTCTTAGAGGGAGATGCTTGCTAAATTACTGTGTATCTTTCCTTTCTTTGTTCTGTTTCTTTAGCTATTTGCAGATATTATCTTTTTCTTAGCTTCTTGCAGGAACAGGGCCTCCTTTCTGTGCTTCCATACCCAAGTTTATTACCCAGTACCTAGAACCTGTGTTCTATTTATCTGTGACTCTTCTTTTAAAATCTTGTGTGGCTTCCTGATTTATAGGTTAAATTACATTTCCTTGGTCTGTTTAATATATAATTTGACTGGCCATGGTTCCAGATTCCTAGGAAGAAGAATCTAAATACTTGGAATTGTCCAAGGAATAGTAGGAGTTTTGCTGTTCCCAAGCCTCTTGGATAACACCAGAGCTTGTGCTTATGAGATGACATGACTTGGGAAGTGCACTGATCCTGGTGACCGCTACCACAGACAGGTTACAGGGTGGTTTGAGCACTCCAGAGAATTCTCTTCTGTGCTGTGTGCATTTGGACCCACCTATAACTTCTGACAATTACATGTTTTCTTCCTACATTTTTGCCTTTTCCATAGTACTATATAAATAAAATCATGTAGTGGGCAACTTTTGAGACTGGTTTTTCACTTTGCATAATACATTTGTATGTGTACATTTTTATTCCCTCAACCTACTGGTAAGTCCTAAATCTCATATGACCTGGTCTTTCTCCTAGAATTTGCGTTTTTCAGTGTCTGTAGCATTTTGTACATGTCTGAATTTGTTAATCCTCCCTAATGTCTTGCCTTGAATTTTATTCTATAGGCAATGAGGGAGTGGCATTGATTCCTCACACTCTGCCCCTTCCTGTTGAAATTTAGATTTTAGAAAGATTAGTAGATTAGAGAGTGAGATTGAGGGAAATGAAAATTAGTTTGGAACTTGTGGTAATGGCCCAGTGGAGAGGTATGAAGGCCTATCTAAGCCCTCAGGACTGAGCGGAAGGTAGAGTATTCCGGGAGCTGTATTGTCTGGACTTGATTGACTGGATGGTGTGTGAGCCAAGAGGAAATGAGATGCATTGTGTTTCTCTGTTCCTTTCCCTTTGCTGATGGTAGACTGCATCACCTCTTTTCGTGAGATGTCTGTGCTTCTGCCCTCCCCGCCTTCCCTATATATCTCCCAGGTTCTATGAGATTAAAGCTTAGATATTTTCTTGCTACAATTTTCCATACGTATCTATGAAAATTTTATTTCTGTAAGAGATTTAACTTCCTGGGGCTTCTTAAGCACTAGTTCATGGTACTTATCTCTTCAGATAAGATTTTCTGTATGTGCCTCCTATATTGGGTTGAATCTGCAATACTTAAAACAACAGGGAGTTTTTTTTTTTTTTTTTTTTTTTTTTTAAGGGTCTCCCTTTTTAGTTTAGCATTGCCTG
>NW_022900916.1:19037742-19160314 GCF_012274545.1 Fukomys damarensis | reverse complement strand
TTTTGAGACAGGGTCTCCCTATGTAGTTGAGACTGACCTGGAACTCACTGTGTAGCCCAGGCTGGTCTTGAACTCACAGTGATCCTCCTGCTTCAGCCTCCCGAGTGCTGGGATTATAGGTGTGCGTCACCACAGGGACTTCTGTACCTGAGGGCAGGCTACAAACCTTTGAATACTGATAGGGTTCAGAGTTTCTGGACTTTTGCACCACTGCCATTTTGTTAAGATAATTCTTTGTTATGGGCCACAGTCCTGAACACTGTAGGGTGGTTAGCAGCGTTTACTCCTGCAACTTTCTTGAGAACCAGCAATGTGGCAGGACAGTGAATTTAAAGAGAGAACGTAACTAACATAATATGCTAAGAATGAGGGTTTATCGTTAATCCTTAAAAAGGGTGAATAATTGTCTTAATCACTTAATCAGCAGTTGAGTATAACATGAGCTTAAAAATGGCTCTGGTTATTTTTTTGAACAGGTTGAAAAACTTTAGTACTGGTAAAAAGTTACAGAACACTTAAGGAACTTTTTATAGAAATAATTTCTTGTGTAGTAAACTAGATTTTAGTTATAAATATTAATTCTCTTCACTGTTCCTCTTGAGAAACAGTGAAATTTATATAATTGGAAACATTGATAGCAGAGTGTATCTTTGTAATGTCTGGATTCTGCACCTTGACTATATTTATCAGTGGTTAATAGTACTTTGGAAATCCTATTAACATTTATATGTGTGCATTTGGGAGAATACGTTTTCTACTACCTAGTTTTACAACTTTATGATATGTTTTCTGGGCATATATTTTAGAATAGAAATGGAAAATCATTTGGCAGATTTTTGACTCTATATATTTGACTTTAGAATTAGCTACAGCTAATCACTTAGGTTTAATTGTAATCAGTGCACTGAAAATCAGGTTTATTTCTGTGTGTGGATGGGATAATGACCTTTCCTGGGTGATTGGACTCCATATCATTACTGGAGAGGAACTTTGGTATTGATTTAAATCCTAGGGCTAACGAGGTGGTTCTGTGGCAAAGCAGTAAGTTTAGATAACTGTGTGGGAAATTTTAGGCTTCTTTTGACAAATTAAAATGCCTAGGGAACATACTGAATTATCCTCTGGATTTCTATGGGATGAAGTGAAACGTGATCTATTTCTGATGTTAGAAAAGGTACTTGAAAAGCTTTGGTTTTCGCTTTATTTAAACTACCCCTATGCTTGTATGTATTACCTATAAAAAAAAGTCAGAACAAGTAGATCAAAAACTGATGAGTATATTTAGGAATGAAAATGAAATGACATTTATTGCACAAGTATAATATTTCTGATCATTTTGGAATTAGAATATGTGGTAATAACTTTAATTTCTAGGAATTAGAATTTAATGTATGAAATGGAAGCCTTTCTATTCTTTTTCATTGTATATGTACTTTCAGTTGTGTTTGGTATAGTAATAAAATAACTTGAACATGGGTTTTTCTAGAACAACTCTATTTCAAGGTGTTTATTCAATTTATTTGTCAAATAAGAGAGAATATTTCACATTTTTATAGGATACTTTCCAAATCTCCTAATTGCCAGTGGTTAGCTTTGAAGATGATGTGTTCTGTAAACATTTATTAAGTAGCCTTTAAATGAGACAGCTCACTAAGTAAAATCATAATTAAGTGGTTGGAGGATTTTTGTTGTACATTGTTCTAATTAACTAGAATACAGATGCCTGAGGAGGAATTCATGTTAGCATGTGCTGTATGAATGGATCATAGGTATTATTCAATTTTGCTTTTAAAAAGTAAAGGTGAGGTTAATTCTTCTGCATTTTATTATTTATATCTGTGATGATGTCAGGCATTGACAGGAGTAAATACTTTGATAGATTAGCTGAAGAGGCAGGTAATCACTCTAGTGCTGTGCTATTAGGCTTCCCATTCAGAGCTTATTTGTCTAATACCTAAGGAGATGCTTTCATTGGATGACTTTGGAATGATACTTCCTGTAACTTCCCAGATAGCTAATATTTTATAGGTAACTGGCTTTGTCCATCCTTGTGTCACAGTTTTGATATGTCAACAAAAAAATATCATACAGCTAAGAATTCATTGCTCATGTTTGTTTCTGAGGTCTGCTAACAGAAACAGCTCTGGAGTACACGCCTGCTAGCATTAGTGTCTTTCTTGGGTTTGTGTTTATATCCAGTGGCTAGGTGAAGGTCAGAAGGTCAGAAGGATCAGCAGAAGTGTTCTCTTTGTGGGCCTTTTGTTAGTAAACCCCTGAAGCTGCTGGCATCTTGTGCATTCAGAGTTCTTCATATTTTACTACATTTCCTGCTGATCTCAAGGCTTTTGTAGAACCAGAAACTACTAACTATTGGAATTTACCAATTCCACTGTCATGGTATCTGAAATGTGGATGGACAGTTTTTGAGAATCTAGTTTTCATTAATCAAGACAGAAGCCTAAAAATGGACACTTTAGAGATTTTTAAAAAAATATTGAAAATGTGGAGAACTTCAGAAATCTTAGTGTCTACTATTTGGTAAACAGAACATAATCACTAACTTTGAAATTGTCTCCTCCCTATTCTCAATTAATTTCCCCCTAAGTAGGTAAATATTGCTTGAAATTCATTGTTCTTTGGCTTTTTTCTTTAGTAATGTAACTTGTGTCCCTAAAGCATGTACTGGTTAAGTTTGCCAGACTTTTAACTTATATTTTATCTATAGTTTGACATTTCTTGCAACATATATTTAGAGAAATGATTTCATGTAAATATGTCAAGCTGTTTTATTCATAATCACTACTGTATATATCACACTTCATTTATTTTAGAGGTTACTTTTAAACGTTTTGATAATGCAGATGCTAGTAGTATAAATATTGTTGTACATGTCTTCTGGTGCTGATGTGTAAGGATTACTCCAGAGTGGTCTATGGAGGTTATCACCTTTACCATATAATACTGAATTGCTTTCAAAACTTGTATCAGTTATAGTGCCATGGATATTCTATAACAGGAATTTGAGCTATCCTCTGTCTGCACAGAGGATATTCATATTGTTATGCTTTTTCCCAATATACAAGGTGTGATTCACATCTACAGTGAATGTTGAAACTGCAAAAAAAAAAAAAAAAATCATTTACCGTAAAAGACACATTGCCGTTAATCCCTTGCCAAGTATTGCTAGTTCTGAATGCACTCATCCCATCATTCTTGACTCTGCAGTGGTTGTCTTCTTTAGTGAGTGTTTTCATGAATTGTGATTAAAAAAATACGGTAAATGCTGTGCTCAGTGCCATCTAATGGAAAGGAAAACCTATAAAAATACTGCAGAGTGTCCTTATTCACCTTATTTAATGGATGTGGTACCATGTAACTTCTGACTCTTCCCCAACATCAGAATGACCATGGAAGGTAAATATTTTGAATTATTCATAACATTGAGGTAGATAAGACAACAAAACTAAAGATAGTCACAAAGAGGGACTTCCAGAACTGATTGAGAGAGAGGTAGAACAATGGGATAAGTCTGTTCCATGCAGGGGTGGGTATTTTGAGGAATATTAATGACAGTGTGCCTTTTACTGTAATAAATTTTTAAAATTAAACATTCACCATGTTTTGGTAATACCTCATAGTGGGAAGTGCTTCCCCTCTGCAATTTAAATTAGTATTTTGTTAATAGATTGGGCATTTTAAAACATATTTATGGGTTTTATTATGTTCATAAATGTTCATGTGGGCCATTTGTCCTGTTTCTCTCTCTCTTTTTTTTTTTTTGATACTGGGGATTGAACTCGGGTCTTTGCACTTGCAAGGCAGGCCACCGAACCGCTGAGCTAAATCCCTGGCCCCTATTTCTCTGTTTTGAACAATGGTTTATAGTTATTATATATCTGCAACACTAATACTTGGCATATACTATGTTTAATACTCTGACATACACCATGTTTTCTAATAGTGTTTTGTGAAGAAAAGCTTTATTTTAACACAGTAATGATTAATTATTAATGTCATCTCTTATGGCTTTTGTTAGTATATTTTTAAAGAGAATTTTTCTTACAGTGATATCATGAAGATATCAAATTTTTGAAAATGTTATATGAGAATATAAAATTCAAAACTATATCTCTTTGGACTGTGTAGATTAAGAGACTGGTTTAATTTTTTCTTCTTTTCCTTTTATCCTTCCTTTCTTGAAAGGTAACTTGCAACCCCAGAAGCATTTATAGAATAATCACTTCCCCTCTGACTTGTACTACCCCCTCAGTCAATTGTTGATTGCTACATATGTTTGATTCTGTTGCTGCTCTTGTCGTGAGTCCATTTTCACCCTGATTTCATAAATATAGCTCTTTAATGATTTTTCATAACTGCTAGATCAAGCACCCTATCATCATTTTTCTTAAGTACACTTCTAAAACTACTGTGATCTAATTTTCTTTCATGCTATTTATATTTCTGTGTGCATATGCCTTCTAACGTTAGAGATTTTTTAAAACATTTTTAAAGAAGTAGTTTGCTTAACCATATAACATTCAGCAAGCACTTGAGAACCACATACTTTAGGAAGTTATTTGCCTCCTACATTTTTTTCTGGAACTCTGGGCTCATCAGCTCCAGTGTTTTTCAGAATTGTATCTTATAATATTGCCTTTTCAGTTATGTTCACTAGACTTTAAGATCCTCGACAAGAACAATCATCTTACTTATGTGAATCCTTAGAACCTTAGGGTATGTGCTACAAAGAAGGTACTGAAGGAATGTTTGTTTAATAAATGAAGAAATGAAAGAATACAGTTGGGGAAAAATTGGTGTAACTAAGAAGTAGATTCTTAATCTGACTTTCTAGGGGAAAGAGTATGTATCCTTGGTGTATTTTATGCTTTTTATTGTTCTATAGAGGTGCGTGAGAGAAATTGTTTTCATTTAAACTGTATAATTCTTTCAGAGTAATATGAAGATGAGTGAATAGTCCTGATTTTGATGTAATGAGAACCTGTCAGGAAGTTTTTACAACAGGAACTGGTACCAAAATTAATATCAAAGATAATTTTATTAATGGTTTATATTTATCAATGAACTGATATGTAGGGATTAAGTACAGAGCATATTTATAGCACTTTAATGTCTTTATAATCAAACCCTGATACCCATCTCTACCACCGCCACCACTGCCTGGCAACACACAGCTGTCAACCTTTCAGAGCAAGGATTACCTTGTTTCTTTGTTCCTCATTATATATAGTCCTATAGCGTTGAAAATATAGCTATTGTCCAATTTTTTAAGATAATTAATATAAATGTATTGTGTAAACTAGATAACTGAATGAAAGTGGGACAAAATCATGAAGAATCTCAGGCTTCTAATCTACCTGTGTATGCACTGCTGAGATGCAAGTCTTCTGCATGGGTGACTATATAATAGGGATTTTCTGAAAGTTTTAAAAATATTCTGTCATCTTGTGAAACTTATGTTCTGTTTTGGTTTGAGAAATAACCATTATGTACCCAATATTATGTAGGAATGTAGGTGAGTTAAAAGGACTTCAGGGGACATAGAGGGCTGTCTTCATGAAATAGAGTATTAAAACTGGAGGGAAGGGGAGAAACTACACCTTTGTAAATAGCAGTGATCGATATTCTAAATAGGTTTCAATCACCTGGGTGGGGGCCAAGGTCTTAACCCAGCCTTTCCAGGAAATATCCTGGACCCTCACCCTTACTGAAAATCCTTGTATGCTTGCTTCCCCCATTTGATTCCCATTTAGTCAATATTACCTGGGGGACTATACTTGTAATCTTATTGGTTGGTCATGGTTTTGCCCCACCTCATGCCCACCTTGTAATTTTCCACTGGGTCTTATTGTTTTGCCCCACTTTGTACCCGCCTCACCACATGGTTTTGCTGTATAAAACATTTTGAAGAAGTGGGGTGAGTGGGCAACCCACTTTCTGGTCCCCCTTCTCTCTCTCTTAAATAGAAGATTTCTTTCCCTCGATAAATTTTTCCTACTTTTTAAAAAATTTTCCTACTCTTAAAAAATAAAAATAAAAATAAAACTTGAGGGAGCTGCAATAAAATATATATTTAATATTTTTCATTCCAGAAAAATAAACATAACTGGTAAAAAATGAATTCATTTCAGGCAACATGGCTGGTAAATGGCATAATTGAAACATCATTGCTTATAGACTACAGATTCAGGCTACTTATCACGAAAAACTGTCTTTCTTCAAGGGAATTGGATTTGACTTAGCCTCCTATCAAAATTTTTCTAGATTTCGTTTCTGTATAAAATATTAAAATATGTTTCCAAATGATACCCTGGCTTCCTCATGTGGTCTGACCAGTGTCTAATGTAGACCTAGAGCACTGATTGACTTATTTAACCAGTAGCTCTTTATTGAGTGCACACTGTTTTCAGTTCTGCAGAGACAGGACTTGTAGTGTGAACATTCTAGGGAAGTGCTGTCTAACAGAACATTCTGCAGTGATGAAAATAGTGTAACTTTACTGCCTAGAACTGTCACTACTAGGTACATGCAGCTGTTGAGAGCTGGAAATGTTACTAGTGATAATGAGGGATGAGTTTATATTTAAATAGAAGGACCTTGACTAATCCTTGGAGAGAGATGGAAATCTATTGAGAGGTCTCAAACAGAGAAGAGATATAATCTTACTCATGTGGAAAAAGATATTCTAGTGCTCTGTGAAGAATAGACTGTTGGAAGGAGAAGAATGAAAGGGAGACTAATTTGGAATTTATTGGAAAACTATCAGAGAAGGAGGATGTGTAGTTTGAATTCAGAATGCAGAGGTACAGACAATGGAAAGTGAGTGGATGTAGGGCGTTTGGAAACAGGTGAGGACAACTGATGAATAGGGAATGGATTATGAGAGTGGGGAAGAAATCAACAATGACCTTTAAGGTTTTGGCAAGAATAACTGGGAGAAAAGAGTTGATATTTTTATAGCTGTTTATAGGACCAGATTTGGGGTATATGGAGTGGGCAGAACTTAGACTTTAATATGTTATTGTTGAGATGTGAATTTTGCATGGAGTGGAGATATCCAGTAGGCATTAGAATGTACAACTCCAGAGTTGAAGAAAAGTTTTGGATTGGGATATGTTTGGAAGTTTTCATATAGATGACCTTTAAAGTTATGGGACTTGGTATGGTCATCTGTAGAATGAATGTAGATAGAGGAGTCTGGGATCTTAGCTCTGAAATATTTTAACAATTAGTGTTTGAGGAAGTAAGGATGCAGGATGTAGTATGAAAAATGAAGAGGGAATGTTTGTATATGGCTCCTGAGAGCCACAGGGAAGACTCTTAAGATAAAGAACTATCAATTGTGTTTGGTAGTGTGGGGATCATTGGTGATCTTGGTAAAAGTATTCTTGTTGCAAGGTAAAATCCTGGTTGAAGTGGATTCCAGACTTTTAAACTAGTAACCCCAAAAAAGACAAATAAATTAATGAAATCAGAAATAAAAGAGAGAGAAATTGGAGATATGCAGTAGTACTGGTATTCAGAAATTTGCTTTATGCTGATATGAAGAAATCTGAGAGTAGGCAGAGAAGGATGGGCAGTCAAGAGGACCATTTGATGGGGTAGATATTACAGTATCCTGGAGTGTTAATGGTCAAAGTGCTGTAGAGGAGTAGAAGTTTAGGATGGAAGAAGACTGTTGATGTGCAGGAGGACTTGGAAGGAAATGGGTAACAGTTTATAGTAGAGACATTGACCCTTAGGAGCTGGGTGTTTTTTAATTGTAGTTTTCTGAGTATAAGTTTTGAACTCTTATTGTTAAATTTACTCCTATTTTATTTGTTATGAGTCTATTTTAAATGGATATTTTTCTTACTTTCAGTTTTGGATTGTTCACTGCTATTTTATAGAAATGGAATTGATTTGTATGTATTGAACTTGTTCTATGCATACTTTCTAAATTTGTTAATCCTAAATTCTTTAATGAGTTCCTAAATGGTCTCTATATACAAGATCATGCTATGTGCCAATAGAGATAATTTTACTTCTTTGGATAGCTTTATTACATTTTCTTAACTAATTGTCCTGGCTGGAACCTGTAGTACAGTGTTTAATAAAAGTGGTGACTGGATTTTCTGTCCTTTTTTTATCATAAGAGAAAAACTTTCAGTCTTTCATTTAATGTAATCTTAGCTATGGGTTTTGCATAGATGCTCTTTAGATTAAGATCTCTTCTGTTTCTAATTTGTGTATTTTTTATTCAAGAAAGGTTGTAGGATTTTATGCAGAGTTTTCTGCATCTATTGAGATGTTCATGTGTTTTGTCTTTTATTCTATTAATATGGTATATTACATTGATTTTTTTAGTATGTTAAATCAATTTGGCATCTTGGAATAAATCCCATTTGGTCATGGTTTGTAATACTTTTTTATATGTTGTTGAAGATGGTTTGTAAGTATAGTCAGTCCTCCATTCCTTAAGTCCCACATTATAGATTCAACCAACTGCGGATGGAAAATATTTTGAAAAAACCTGCAACTAAACTGAACATGTAGGTACTTTTCTTGTCCTTCCCAAAACAATACAGTCTAATAACCATTTACATTGCATTTATATTGTTTTAAGAGTCATAAATAATCCAGAAATGATTTAAAGTATATGAAGATATGTGTAAAACCCTATAGGGTTTGATATGATTATACACATTTTCCTATATAGATAAGTGGTTTTTATCTAAGGGACTTGAGCATTCAGGCATTCTCATATGCACAGGCATTTCTGGAACTCGTACCCCTAGGATACAGAGGGACAACTCTTTGGGGGATTTTTTGCATATGTATTCATAAGAGATATTTGTGTGTAGTATTCTTTCCTTGTGATGGATTTGCTTGGTTTTGGTACTAGGGTCTTACAAATGAGTTGGGAAGTGTTTCTTCCCTCCTCCACCTTCCTTTGGGGAATCTTTGTGAGGAATTGCTATTACTTTTTCTTCAAAATTTTGGCATAATTAACCAGTTTACCATGTGAATCTTAAATTCATTGTGAAAAAATTTTAAGATACCATTTCAGCTTCTTTTCCATAGGTCTATTTGAAGATTTCATTCGTGAGTTAGTTTTGGTAGTTTAGTCTTTCAAGGAATTTATCTCTTCTCTAATTGCTTGGAATATAGTTGTTCATAGTTTTACATTTGCTATTTCTTTAAGATTGGTCGACAGGTCACTACTTTCATTTCTGATTTCATTAATTTATTTGTCTTTTTTGGGCTACTAGTTAAAAGTTTGTCAGTTCTGTTTTTTTCTCCCAAATCATATTTTAGTTTTTTTCTTTTCTTTTTTTGAAAGATGAGAGGAGAAATCAATTATTTCCTATTTATGTCTTCTTTAGATTTTCTTTTCAGTGCCCTAAGATGAACATGTACATTTTTTTAACTTGTGAGTTTTCTTTTATGTAGGTATTTTAGTTAAAAAATTTCCTCTTAAGTTCTGCTTTAGCTGCATTCCTTAGGTATATCTGTATTGCTTTGTGTTTTCATTTCACTCTTTTCAAGTTTCCTAGTGATTTTCTTGCCTTGTTGGTTTTCTGGGAGTGTGCTTTCAATTTCTACTTATTTCTGAATTTCCCAACTTTCTGTTATTTCTACTTTATTGTATTTTAAGCAGAAAATATACTTAGCATAATTCTTATCCTTTAAATTTTATTGAGTCTTGTTTTTTTTTGGTGGCCTAGAATAGTGTCTCTCCTGCAGAATGTTCCATGTACACTTAAGAACCTATATTTTGCTATTATTGGTGATATATTCAATGGATATTTGTTAGATTTATTTTTTTATAGTGGTTTTCCAGTCTTTCATTTTTTTATGTTGGCCTTTCATTGTTCTGTCTTTATTGAAAGTGGGGTATTGATGTTGCCAAATGATATTGAATTTTTGATTTTTTTTTCAATTGTCAGTTTTTCTTCATGTGTTTTAGGGGATCTTTTTGTTGTTGTTGTTATGGGGATTGAACTCAGGACCTTGTGCTTGCCAGGCAGGCACGGTGCTGCTGAAATAAATCCCCAGCCCTAGGAGAACCTTTTAAGTGAATATATTTAATTCTTTTATCATCCTGATAGATATCATTTTCATTATAAGATGGCCCTGTTTGTCTCTAGTAATATTTTTGAAAGTACATGTATTTATAATGGTATAGCTACTTCAGTTAATTGTAGTTTACCTGTCTTTTTTCAGTCTTTCATTTTCAACCTTTTGGTGTATTATTTGCATTTCACTTGTGTCTCCTATATATAGTAGTTGGAATTGGATTTTTAAATCCATTTTGACATCTCTGACTTTCAATTGTTTATTCCTCTATCACACAATTGGATTTTTTGGTATATAAGTTTACATTTTTCTTTGTGTGTATATGTATGCTGTGTATCTTTACTATTTTCTTTTGCATTAAATGGATATTTTCTGTTGGGATATTTTAATCCTTTTAATTTTGTTCTTAAATTCTTGACATTTTTATGTTGCCCTAAAGCCAACATTATACATGTTATTATGAATTAGAATTTTGCTACCTTAATTCCTGTGAGCTCTCCAGGCATTACTCTTATATGGATCTATTCTTTTTACTTTTTATTTTATTATGCATATTATATCTACATGTAGATACTCCAATCTATTGTTATAATTATTAGTTGATATTATCTGTTGTAGCTGAAAAAAGAAAAGTGAATGAATGTATATAGCTAGCTTTTTTGTTTGCCAATTTTAGTTTATCTACTGCTACATATTTGTTACAATCACTGTCTTTCTCTTCTTTTTTGTTAAATTGTTACATTTCAGTGTATGATAGGCAGATCATTTGGGTATATATTTAATTGAGTTGCTGTTTTAGTTGCTACTATATCACATGGGAGAAATAAGCATTTTCAATTTCCTAGAATTACATATTATCTTTATTCGTGTGCTTTTTTAAAATGTGGCTCAGACTTGCCATTTGGGGTTAATTTCATTTTATTTGCAGACCACTTTATATTTTTCTATAAGATGAATTTTCTAGCAAAGCATTTTCTTCATTTTCTGTAAATTTTTGAGATTTTGGTTTTGATGATTTAAAAATCTTTAGTACTCACTGCTAAAATAAAAATGTCATCCTTCTGCCTACTAGCTCTCAATATTTCTGATAAGAAGTCAGTTGTTAATCTTATTGGCAATCTGTTAATGATGAAATGTAAAAGCATTAAGAGAAATGATTTTTCTTTTCCTTTGGCTTTCCCCATTTTACTAAATGTACCTAGATATGGATTTCTTTGTGTTTATTTTACTTGGAGTTTATTGTGCTTCTTAAAGTGCAGAATTTTCTATTACTTCTTTGGAAATTTTCACTCATAATTAAAATGTTTTACTGGTCTTTTCCCTCTCTCCTTTTCTTTTGGTGTTTCCAATCCAAAATTGATATACTGAGTGGTCCTATGTTCTCTAGGCTCGTTTCACTTTTCTTTTTTTTTTTTTTTTCTGTTCTTTGGATTGCATGATCTCTCTTGGTGTAACTTTCAGTTTACTATGGTTTAGATCTAGAATGTCCCCGAAGGTTCAGGTATTCAGAGTTTGGGCTTTTGGAAGGGGATTGGCTTATGGAGGTGCTGCATTCATCAGTGGATTAATCCATTGAAAAGTCCAGAGCTGAATGTGCTATTAGGCAGTAGGGTCCCTATGGAAGAGGAAAGTCACTGAGGCTGTGACCTAGAAGGGTGTATCTCTCTCCCTAGCTTTTCTTTCTCTTGCTGCTTCCTGGATGCCATGGATTTAAGCTTTCCTCTGCCAGACTCCTCTCCAGTGTCCTTCCTGCCTTGGAGTGAGCTGACTATGGACTGAATCCTTTAAAAATTACAAATCAGAATAAACCTTTCCTCCTTAAGTTGTGGGTGTTGGGGTTCTGTCAAGTGAAAAAAAGTGACTCAGATACAGTTCATTAATTCTTTTATAGTTCAACCGTATTATCGAGCTCCTCTAGAAGTGTTTAGTTATTGAAGTTCTCTACTCTAGTATGATTTTATTTAGTTCTTTGAACATATTCATAATAGCTGATTTGAAGTGTTTGCCTGATGAATTTGACACGTTGACCTTCTTACAGGCAGTTTCTATAGCTTTTTTCCACAGCTCCTACCGTCCTACATATATAGGCTATACATTCCTTTATGGATGCATTTTTTGGTTATAAATGGGATATTTTAGAAAAGAATTTTTGATTTCCAGATACTGATTCTATAACTCCTGCCTTCCAAACACTTATAATCACTTGCTTATTTGTTTATAATGTGGGTGATATATTTTAGTAGAGTGCCTTTCTTTTACACAGAAAATTTTCTGTGCTTTTTAGAGAGTGCATACTTTGAATGGCATTGTTTTTAGCTGGATTCTTCCCTGATCTCTTAATACTGTCTGGCTCTGTTAGAGACTGACCATGATATCGGGCATATTTTTATTGGCTGTATTTTTCCTTATCCTTCTCTGGTAAACTAGCAGGTCCACAGTCAAGCTTTTTTACTTTCATGTAGATACCACTCTGCTCTTAATTGGTTACCCTTTAGATGAATGACTTTTGGCTTGAATCTCCCTATACCTGGATCCAAGTAAACTGAGCTCTTTTGGAGAGCTTCATAGATCTCTTAGATCCTTGCACTCCCTCTGTGACAAATCACAGCACTACTGATTTAGATCTGGGGGTGGGCACAGTGTCCTTTTCCTCAGAGTGACGACTTCATGATCAAGGGCTGTGTGAGAGCAGTAGAAGACTGGCTGTCTCCCTACCTCTCACTTCCTTTCTTGACATGGAGATTCTGCCTTGTGTATGAGCTGGGAACCTCTTGGTCAAATCTGCTTGAATAATCCTCTGTATCATGCTGCTGAAGAGAATGGGAAATAGTGGCACTCTGCCTCTTCGCCTGGGCCCTTGGAAGAGATAGAGCCTCATATTTTCAGTTGTACCTGCCCAAATAGGGCATTTGTCATCCTGAGCTGGGTGGGAGATAAAGAAAAAGGTGATGGTTCAAGTGTCACCTTTCTTTTTTTTTAAAAAACCGAAATCCAGAAGATTTTCTTGATTAAGTATTTTTTCATGTGCTGAAGAGGTTTATTTAGCAATTCACAGGGGTTTAAATTGTTGTTTTAAGAATATCTTTCACTAATTATTTTGCTGGTGTGAAAGTCTGCTGAGCTCCTCTTACTGCCATTTTGGACGTTTCATGTTCTCTTTTAGTAAATTTTAAAAAATTTCATGGCCTGGCATATAATTTTAGTACTACCTCTAGTAGCTGTATTACACAGTTCATTTTTTCCTTAAAAAGAGTTTATGTTTGTGGGTATGCATATACTTCCTTCCTATCTTATAACCCCTATCAGGTGTCAGGCTTAGCCAGTTGGGCTTGTCCTTTATCTACTTTTCACCCAGTTGGATTCTGTTTTTTTCTTTCAGTCCCAGCTGCCTCATTTTTGCATTTATGCCTGCTCCAAATTTCCACTTGAGGCACTGGAAATGGTGATGCAATTTGTAAACTGTCTACTTGGCTCACACATTAGCTTTGATTTTCAGCCAGTCCCTCAGCTTTTGTAAACCAGCATGTGGACTGTATCTTGCTCAGATGTTGGTCTCTTCAAAAGCACACTTGTTCTTTTTGGATGCTGGCTTTATTTACTGTTATGCTCATGTGACAGTTGTGTGAAAGAAAGGACATTTTTAAGTCATTGTTAGGTTTGGTTAACCACCTATTACAGATCCTCATTTTAAGGCAACTTCATCAAGGCTGCTGTTTGGGAATGACATTCAAACTGTTACAAATGAGACCCCATTAAAAAGAAAGAGAAAATCGTCAGACATGACGGTGTTTCTTTAGAGGTTTAGATGCAATTATTAATGAGACATCTTTCATCATATTAATGAACATCAATGGGTATGTTGCCTGAGGAAGCTTTTTGTGGAGGTTATGTTTGAAAGAAACTGTTTTTCAAAGGAATTAGAGTAAGACGTAGATTCATTGTTATTTGGATTGTTTGGAGATCTTGGGAGTTTGTCTGTTTCCTTAAATTATGTAATGTGTAAATTAAATATTCTAAATACAACTAATTAGTAAACATCAATTTGTGACTCATTTCATTTATTTCATAACAGTCTCTCTTTCTTCCTTCCATCTTTAGGGAATATACAATTATATGTTAGTGTGTGTGTGTGTATGTTAGTCAGCTCTTTGTCGATGTGACTAAATACCTGAGAAAAATAATTTAAAGGAGGAAGGGATTATTTTGCCTGGTGGTTTCTGTTCGTGATTGATTAGCTCCATTAGCAAGACAGAAGGATGGCAAGAGAAAGCTTCTCACATCACAACAGCCAGAGAGAGGAAGGGGCAGGGACAGGGCGTACCCCTCAAAGGCATGTCTTCAGTGGTGCACCTCCTTCAACTGACTCAACTTCCTTTTATCTCAGTCAGCTATTAATTCATTAGCATTAATTCATTGATGAGGTCACTGAGCTCATAATCTAATCGCCTTCTCTAGGCTGACTGTGACTACATTGATGATCCAGCCTTTACTTTGTATCTCAGGGGCATACTTCATATTTAAGCCATATGGGATCCTTTTGATGATATTTGATGTAACTTGTGAGGAAAAGCATTTTAAACCTGTCATGAGAGTTTATAATTTTTACTTTGTATATATGGAATGACAACACTGAAATTATTTTTGGCCCGAGATAATATTTAACTTGTGAACTGAGCAAGCATTCATTCAGATATTTTTTGAGATAAGTTGTGGAAATTGTACATAACCCAGAATCTGTATCCTCTGTAGGTGAAATAAATGTGCTATTTACCTGTTTTTCTTGTTTTGGTTCTATAGGCAGCAGGAGCAGTTCGACCTCTCGTGTCCACTGTTGTCAGTCCCTCTACTGAAGGTTGTTTAGACCACTCGTTGGAACGTGCCAGATACAGAGCAAGTGAAATGCCACAGGCTTTTCTGTTTGATGTGATCTATGAAGCCTATCAGCGGGTAAGAGTCTTGGGTTTTTGAAGGAGCTGCTACTATGTTGTACTTCCTAAAAGCATGTCGACATTGGGAGAATTTCTAAGAAAACATATGGAATGTAATTGTACTCTTAGACTAAGATTTATTGCAATGAAGTCATAAGGATATGTAGCTTGATCAGAAGAGAGATACAGACAGTCTGGAGGAATCTATCTGGTGGCTTCCTTATCCTCTTTCTTCCCTAACAAGACATTAAGCATGGTCTACTCCAGAGGGTACTGAATGTCATGTATTGGGTTTGTCAGGAATCTTTTGAATGCAGTAGGTTAGAGCAACCAATTCTGTGCTGGGCTGATATTAGCAAATAGTTTGATATAGATTTTTAAGATTATAGGGTAAGGATAATATAAATATCAATGTTTATATTAGAAGAATATAATAGATATAAGAATATAATAGATACATTTTGTTTGTTTATTTGTTTTGGGTACTGGGGGTTGAACTCAGGACCGTGTGCTTGTGAGGCAGGCGTGGTGCCACTAAGCAAAATCCTCAGCTGTAATAGGTATAATTTGGATAGAAAGTTATTTACCTACAGAGATTTTTAAAAGTGAGATTTGTTATGTAAAATCCATTATAATGAGAAGAATGATCCATATTGATTCTGTATTTTCTTAATATAATGAATTTGGCATACAGGAACTTCCTTTTAAGATTTGGTCATTAATTATATACATTTTATGTTATAAATTTTGAGTTTATATATTCTATTTTTAGTCTAATGTTGCTAAGCTACCCTACCATGTACCATGTTTCTAAGATTTCTGGAAGAATTTATTCACTTGCATCTGAACACTCATATTAGAATAAATATGGTATATGATAGCTATATTTTAGAAGAAAGCATGAATATGATTTCATTATACCTGTATTAGAATAGTTTTTGTTTGGTACCAGGGATCAAACTCAGGACCTTGTGTTTGTGAGGCAGGTGGCGGAACCACTGAGCCAAATCCCTGGCCTTAAAATAATTTTTCAAAAGCTTTTGCTGTACCTTTCAGATGTAGAACAGGGTGTAAGGTTGTGAGGCTGGGGAAGCGTGCAGTCATGAGCGACTGGGGGCAAATGTGGTTGGAAAGAACCTGGCTCTGTCTGTAGGGTCCTAAAGGCTGTAGAACAGGCCTTTGTACTTTACTAGGAATGAGACTGGAAACCATTGGAGGTTATCAGATAGAGTCTTTTATGGTGTCGCCTTGTCTCTTGGGGGTGATAAACTGCAGAAGGGCAAAGGAGGAAGTAAAACACTATTGTGGTACCCATAACCAAGGTAAAACGTGATAAGGACAATTAAGACAGAGTGAATAATGGAGACTATAGTGGAACTCTTGTATTCAGAATATATCTGAAGGTAAAACTTGGAAAGCCAGCCCAGTAGATTGTACATGGGATGTCAAAGACAGGGAAGAGTCATGGACTCAAATATTTGTTCTTAAAAACTAGAGTATGGGAACAGAGAAATAGAAGAGTAGATTTTGTGAAATCCGATTTGGAGTTTAGTTTTTACTTACTTGAGATGTTTGATAGACACACAGTTGCAAGTGTGGAGGAGGTAGTTGGATACAGAAGTCTAGAATTCAGTGGAGAGGTTCACTTAGGGACATCTGTGGGAGCTGTCATCATGGAACCACTTAATGTTCCAGGCTGATTAGGATCATCAAAGGAGTCAGTGCAGACAGAGCAGAAGGGGCCAAAGGGTAAACCACAGCTTTGAGATTGGAAGAACATGAATTTCTTACTGCTGCTGCAACAAATTACCAGAAACTTAATGAATTAAAACAACAGAGATTTATTCTCTTAACATTTCTGGAAATCAGAATCCCGAAATGAAGGTGTCAATGGTGCTTTACTTCTGAGGCCTCTAAGGGAGAACCCCTTTCCTAGTATTTCTGTTTCTGCCTACATTCCTTGTCTCCTGGCTCTTCCCTTGCATGCTGTCACCTCTGCCTTTCATTGCAATATCTACTAGACCTTGCTTTGATTCTCCCATCCCTCTTATACAAGGCTCCTTGTGATTACCCCAGGTCCAAGGCTCACTTGGAAAATTCAGGATTATTTTCTCATCTGATCCTTAATTTAATAACACGTCCAAAGTTCCTTTGCCATCTGTTAATGTGTTCACATATTTCAGGGTTAAGATATGGCCGTTTTATGAAGGGCGATATTACTCAGCACTTCAGTGAGGAAAGAAAGCTAAGAGAAGAAAGAATTGCCATAGCGATAAGAAGGTGTAGTCCCTGAAGCCTGGGGAATACATTGTTTCAAGATTTAATTGCTATGCTAAATAATGGATTTTGGTTTTAAAGATGCAATGACTGAGAACTGCCCCAAAGCCTGAACAATATGAGACCCACCTTTGTTTTGAGGATAGTGAGAAGAAAACCTGGCTAGGGTTGAGTTAAGAGAATAAGAGGGCCTGTTTTGCAAGGAACTTTCTTGTATAGTGAGCAGAAAAGAGGGTAGTTCAAAAAGAAGTTATAGATTAAGAATTTTGTGTTTTAAAGTAGATGCTGTAATGGTTCATTGAAAAGATGATAGAAGTGATTCAATAGAGAGGAAAAGACAGTGTTGGAGTAAAGAGATTGGGCTCTAGGACACCTAGTAGTGTTGAAGTTGACTGTGGCTGGGAGTGAGTACAGCTCAATAGGGACAGGAAGAAACAGAGGATGTGGGTACAGATGGACTAATGGATGTGGCAGGAGGGTTTGGAATTTGTCTTCTTGTTTGTTTTCTTTGTGATCTAAGGAGTACATCATCAGCTTGGAGGGTGGTGCGTAAAGTGCTAAGGATTTAGGAAAAAGAAGAAATTTGCAGTAGCGTATACTGCCTTTCTTATACTCAGCCTTAAAAATATACAAAACTATCCAAGAACAGCTTTTGATAAAAAAATCTACAATGCTATTGAATAGTTCAGTCATTTATACGTTCTTGAGTTACAGAATTATGTTTTCTCTTTATCAAGGTATAACTTTTCCTTATGGAGCTCATTCAGAAAATACATAGTAGTGCATCATTTTCTGACAGTTGATAAAAATTGGACAGTTGTGACTAAGGTCATTGAAAGTTGGACCATTTTTAGACAAATCACGTACAACCTGAATTACAGTCATTGTGTACTGTGGCAGCAAAACAGTGTGATGTGTCATTTGGAGATTTGTAGATACTTTTCTTTATCTGCTGATGTTGGAAGTTGTACAAGTCAAGAAGCCATTCTGTACACTGACCTGCTGGGATGTTCACCTCAGGTTCTTCTGGTCTATTTCATTGACCCTATCAGAGTGATGGTGAAACTTTTAGAGCCTGAGTGCTCGAACTGCAACCCCAGACTCACTTATTTATTGCAAAATGCCAACACTACAGTTAGACCTGAATATCCATTGCTTGGCTTCTGGGGGTATGCTGGGGTGACTTGGGTCACATGCTGACAGAGAGGGCTTTGTGTGTCCACTGTGCCATGAATGCCGAGGTTCACCATATCATATGTTCTCACTATGCTCACCTTGTTTTATTTCTTCAAATACAAGTTTCCTCCCATCTGGTACTTTGTTACCTATCCTTGAGACATCAGGTAAATCATTACTTACTCAGAGAAGCTTTTCCTGACCTGTGCAAGCTAAGCCAATCCGTTATGTGTTCTCCTGGTGCCCATTTTTAAAAAAAATTTCCTTCCTAGAATCAGAATTATGATTGAACAGTTGTTTGAGTATTCAACTGTGAAATGTCTGTCTCCCCTGATAGAATGGGAGCCCTGTGAAGGCCTGTGTGGCATCTGTCTTGTTCTTAGTAACCTGCCTGATGCTTTATTACTGTCATGTATGAGGTACAGTAAGTCCCTGACTTAGGAGCCAGTCAGTTCTGGGAGAGTTTCCATATGTGGATTCATTCATAAGTCTGAGTACACCTTTGACACAAGCATACAATGTAAAGCATAAAAAAACCAAACATACACAAAAATACTGTAAATAATCTATTTTTGTTTTTGCAGATATGTGAGCTACTTCTTTGAATTGTTCATGCCTAGGAATGTTTGTAATGCGAGGTTTGTTTGTTTCTATAAAGTTTGCAACTCGAATGTTCCTAAGTTGAGGACTTATTGTATCATCAAAACATACACTGAATGATTAAATTACAAAAAATTATTACAGTAAAAGACACATTGCCATGAACCTCACTCAAAATAGTTCCCCTTTCTTTGAACACATTATCCCAGTATTCTTGCCACCTTCTAAAACAGTTCAAAGGAGGTCCTCTTATGTGAGCGTCTTTAATTGCATTGTTGTGGTTCCCTTGATGTCCTGAATCAATTCAAAATGTTTATCATTTATGGTCATTTTGACTTTGGGGAAGAGCTAGAAGTAGTATGATACCAGATCCAGTGAATAAGGTGAATGAGGACACACTAGAGTTTTATGAGCCTGCCTTTCTGTTGGATGACCCTCAGTAGCAGTATTCACTATATATTTATTTTACACCTCATGAAGAAACTCAGGAAAGAAGACTTACAGAACTGCTTCAGAAGGTGGCAGGAATGATGGGATAAGTGTGCTTGAAGATTAATGGCATTGTATCTTTTACTTTCATAGTTTAAAAAAAATGTAAACATTTACCGTATATTTTGATCACATATTGCACATATTTGTGCAAAAATGATCAGGAGAGAGTATGTGAACATATAATTATGCAAGGAAAAGCCTTAATCCTTAATTTTTTTTCTGTCTAGACCACATTTTTCAGATTCTTTCACCACCTGTTTTCACATTTCGTGAGGTTTTTATGTAAATGTGGCCTTTTCAGAGACTCCTTCGCTGGTGGTGGTATATGAAATGGTCTTTGTCATTTATCTCTTTATTCTGCTTTAGTTTTCCGTATTGGATAGCACTAGCTGACATGCCCACTATTTTGGTATTTGACCGTCTTCCTTACTGGAATGTTAGTTCCATGAAGACAGGAACTTTCTCTTGTTCACCATTTTATCTCTAATGCCTGGAAATGTTTAAGGCTAACATTGGGTTCTTAATACCAATGTTCCGTAAAATGAATTTCATGTATATATAAATACATATATAACTACATATCCATCCATCTATCTATCTATATGTATATATTTGTGTGTGTGTGTGTGTGTGTGTGTGGGTGTGTGTATGTGTATCAGTAAGGTAAAACTTTGGGTTGCAAGTAACTTGTTCTGCAAGACAAGCAAACATTTCTAATGAATTTTAACTTGATAAATGAGCGATGTCTTGCAATATAAGTAGTACGTAATGCCGAACATTACATGATCACAACTGAGTCGATGGTTCTTTTACCTCTTTTTTGCATAACATTGTGGAAGATCATCTCCCCAAAGCAAGAGGTTATTGAGATCTCCTCTTCAGAAGAGAAGGAGAAAAAGGTGGATGAATCCCTCACTTCAAATGATATTAGGGAGGTGTATAAAAGGCAAGAAATAGTGTAAAATTTTGTAGAAAAGTACCACTTGCATAAGGCTATAGCAGTAGGAGCAATGAATCTGTTTAATGACAATTCAGTGTTACATTTCTAAGAAATTCTCAAAAGGAGGCATAGGTTCTTTGTTAAAATTGCATGAAAAGAAAAAGATTCAAATGAGCCAATAGATAGCAGTGATTCCATTAGTGATAGTGAAAGTCATTCTACAAAATAACCTTCCTCTCTCCTGTCTTCCTCACACTAGCCATGAAAGTCTTCAAAGGTAAGTGCAAGTTAATTTGTTTGTTTTTAATTTCATTTTCTTTATTATTTTGTATTGTAATTATTTTTATATGAATATTTTTGGTTTGTGGGAGGAATCATCTGAGTTTCTATTATTTTTTGTAGGAAAATTTTCCTTGATATACCAGTACTTTGGATTACAAAGACTGAATTATGCTTGCAAACCAAGCTTTTACTGCACTTGGCTTCTTTTTAATGTTAATCTTTTTAGCAATCAGTCTCTCCCTTGCTCCATCATTGTGGGCCACAAATTAACTGGAGCTTCCTTTCTGGCCAAATTCAAACTTTTAAAATCAGTCAGCTGGGACATTTGCTTGTCATTCTTAATGTAGAATGTAGAGCTGGCTAAAAACCCTCAGCAGTACCCAAGTCACAGCTTGGTGTTTGGCTGTCTTGAAATTTTCTTTAGCTGATTAGTTCATTACCTTTAATCTAGTCTCCCTCAAAGTCTCAGGACATGAACAAAATACAAACTTTCTGCCAGATCATAACATACATGGCCTAGAGTCCATCTACAAATAGAGTCCTTGTTTACAATTGAAACCTCCTGAGCCTGGCCTTTTCCTCTGCTATTTTATCATGATTCTGATCTTCTGATCTTTGAATAGAATCTCCCATTAATCTTGGCCTAAAGTATTCTAGGGCTGCTTCTCCAGCATCATTTCCAGACTTTTCCAAACTCCTTCTGCAAACCAGTTCCAAAGATTACTGAACCACACGGTCAAGTAGTCACAGCAACTACCCAACTTCTGGTACCAACCTCTGTCTTACGTTCTTGTCACTGGGATCTAATACCTGACTGAACAAATTAAAGGAGGAAAGGTTTATTTTGGCTCACAGTTTGCAGAGTTTCAGGCCATTACTGTCTCCTAGGTAGGACAGCATGGCGTGCAGACATAGGAGAGGAGAGACAGCTCGTGGCGTGGTGTTGGGTAGCAGAGAGAAATCAAGGGAGGAAGAGGAGATACACCCCTGCCATGCCCCAGTGGCTAACATCCTTTGACCAGGGTTTACCTCCCATCCCATCACATTTAGATATAAAGTCATCAGTGGAATAATCTACTTATGTGTATTATGCCCTCATGATCCAGTCACCTCCAAAAGACTCGCCTACACACATGAGTCCTTGGGAGCACATCTAGATATAAACCATAATATGTCACTTTGGCTGGGATGTTAAGTGCAATCATTACCCATAGAAATTTCTTACTAATTGGCTTAAAACCATAAAGTCTCTTATTCAGTTGTAGTGTATGTTCATGAGCTGATTATTGATTCTGATCGTATAAGTTTCTGTAAGTTTGTTTAAATTTAGTTTTGTAAATTTATCAGGATTTCTAGTTTCAACCATGTCTCCTGTAGCTTTTAACATTTACTTTTCTAATTGTATCAGTTTGGTGCATGTATTATGGATTTCTATCTTTTAATTTTAACTTATTGCTGGTGAAGATGAAGTATTGTATATGTATGTCTTTTAAATTTTATCTGTGTTGCTTATTGCTGTAATCTTAATTTCTTTGACCTTCCTAAAATTCGTGTACTGAAATCTGACCTTGTGATGATATTAACAGCTTTAGAGAGGTGGTTAGATCCTTAAAGCTTCATCCTCATGAGTGAGATTAGTATCTTTGTTAACAGAGGCCTGAGGGGGATTGGATGCCCCTTCTACTATGTGAGGACACAGGAAAAATTCCATCTGTCTGAACATGCCATTTATGAGGAATGGGCCTTTGCTAGGTTCAGACTCTGCTGGTGTTTTTTTCTTTGATTTTCCTACCTCTGGAATTGTGAGTAATAATTTGTTCATAAATAACCCAGTCTGAGTTATTTTTGTACAGCAGCCTGAGTGGACTTAAAAAACTTTTTAAAATCTTATATTATGTCTTACTAACATCTGTCCATTTTTGTTTTGAGTGTCTGGTTAGTGGGGCTTCTTTTGTATTCCAGATCAGTAGTGATGAGCCTATGGAACATGTATGTTATTGTATTTTTCTTTTAAGATGAAGGATGTTAATGTATGAGTTGTTTTGTTCTAAGCTGAAACCTCATATTCAGGTTCACTTGCAGTGCTGGCACTTGGTGATAAATGAGTGGGTTTGGGGTTGCTCTCTAAAAGGTTTGTCGCTGCTGTCCTGAGTAGTTTGGTTTCACACATTGCAAATATTTTCTCTTAACTGCTCACTGTTGTCTTTAATGTATTCATTTTGATACAGTAAATACTGTGAGTTTTAGATCTTAATTTTCCCCTACCACTCAATACACACACGCCCTTCCTTTCACCTGGTGGCTATATTTTATTTTACTCTATTGATATCAGAGTTCTTCATTTCTCACTTAGTTCTTTGGTCCATTAAAGTGTTCTGCATTACAGGGCTTATTACCCACTAACCCCAAATTTTATAAAGCGAACTAGGCTTTCCAGCATCATTTATTAAATCATCCATTCTTTTCTGACTAATTTATGTAACTCTTACTTTGCTGTTTTCTAATATAAGCATATATTTATTTTTGAGTTATCAGTTATGTGTTTCCCGTGAAACTACTACCTTGTTTTATGTTAAAAATTACTTTCAAAATTGTCTTTTTTGCACAGGTTCCTTAGGAAATAGAGCCTCAGGCAAAGCTTGCATGCTGATGTAAAGTGATAGATATATACCTAGTCTGGCCACTGCTTCACAAACACAGCTGGTCACTTCACATGGGACATATCCAGACAAGTTCATCCAAAACTGCATTTTTCCCTCCAGCGGATTGCTCTAAGAGACATAATTCATCTGCTGGTTACCTCTTAGTTAACATTTCTCCCATAGAAATGGACTCCTTATATTCTCCATCCCCTTCAGTAGGCAGGGAAGTCTCAGATCTCATGACAGCTACTTCAGTGCTTTATCCTGTGGCAAGAAGTAGGTTCAAGGTGTCCTCAGATACATGTGGGCCCACATGTGGACACAGGGCTGGGAAACAGGTGAGACCAAGAGAGCCTTGGACAGGGCATTTGATGTGACTGGTACACCATGGATAGACCTTTATTATCTTTCTGTAAGTCAGATATCTTAGGTTAAATTCCCTTTGTTTTGTTTTTATTGGGATTGATATTTATTAGAATTATAAACTTGGGGAGTAAGTTGATGTCTTTAAGTTTTAAATTCTCATGTATCAATTTATATCTCACTTAGATCATTTATGTTCTTTGAAGGGCTTTTATTGTGTAGTTTTAGTAATTTCTTTAACTACATATTTTTACCTGTTACAGAGTATTCTGATTTGTTAGGTGTTTTTCTTTACTATATTTAGCACACAACAGGCAGATTTTCTGAAAATGTGACCTTAAATTGTACTTGCATTCTTGGTTTGCAGCACAAGTGGTCATATCTGAAGATGATTAAATTTTCTTTTTTTTGGCGGGGTGGGTGTTTTGAGACAGGGTCTCACTGTGTAGTTGAGACTGACCTGGAACTCACTGTGTAGCCCAGGTTGGTCTTGAACATGCAGTGATCCACTTGCCTCAACCTCCCAAGTGCTGAGATTATAGGAATGTACCACCATGCCCGGCCTTTATTTTTATCTATTTATTTTTTTGTTGCTTTGCCCAAGACCTTGATATCTTGTTACAGAACAGCAAATCTAGTAGTTGTTTAAATGTATGTCATGTGAGAATTTATAAAAGAAGAATTTTTTAATAGCATGAAGTTTGGCATGGTCTTAAAACTATGAATATGTTTTCTTTATATACCATAAACTAGAAAACTGGGCTTATTGTACAATCCCTGGAGAAAAATATTACCAAAATTTTAGACTTTCCCTTTAGTTCATACTTTTTTCTTAGGGACCATGTCTAACAAGATGTGGACATCTGTCTTTGGCTAGGTTTGATTAATTTTTTTCCAAAGTCTAAGAAGGATGCAGTTTAGCTGAAAATATATGTAAGAACAACAGATAACAAATGAAAGATGAGGCAGATAGAGCATATAGAATCAGTTGGGGAGAAGGTACCAAAAATAAGCTGCTTTGCTCTTGTGTTCTGTTCCGAGTTCTTGACATTGTACTAGGAAAAAAACAGGATCCTGGGAAAAGTTTTCATGCTGGAAGATTCCTAGAAATCTCGTTTGTGCTTTTCTGGTAGGAAAGGCAAAGGCGGGTAATGGAATGTGTAAGAAGAGGCACACAATAGAAACACTTACTGTGTCATGAGGAGAAGGTAAAGGGGCCTCTTGAACCTATCAAGGGCTTTTGTTTTATCTTTTAAAATCCCAATCTCTTTGTTACAGAATTTGGCAAAAAAAAAAAATTTAAAAAAGCTGCCTTAAAAGATATAAATATAGAAATGACCACTGGGACACAGAATTGCTTCTTCCTGATCTTTTTCTGCAGGTTTTTGCCTCTCAAATCATGTGCTGACTTCTGGTGGACAGTCAGGTGACGGCTGTTTTAAGCAAGTTTTGACAAATTGCACAGGTGGTCACTAAAAAATTGAATGTAACTGGCAAACTCCTGACTTTACATGTGGCAAGAGCTGCAGACACCAGTACACAGGTGACTCCGCCATTCTAAAGATGGCAGAGACAAAAGAGGAGAGAAATGGAAACAAAGCTTTTGTGTATAATAGGGAGGGATGAAGGGGTTGAAGGGGTGAAGGGGTTGAATGGGAAAAAATAAGAACCAAGTTCTGTCATGTACAGGTACAAATCCCCAATGATGAATGTGATCATATTGTATATCTAAAATATACCAATACATTTAATGAATAAAAAAATAAAGGTAGCGGAGCCATAGCTGACCCAAGAATTCCATGATAGGAGTACTTGTGATCATGTTACAAGCTAACATGTTGCAGGTAAGGACATGCCACTCTTTAGGAAGAAGAAATAAAGTTCAAGATGAAAAGTTTATATTCATTGGAACACTAAAGAAAATCTTGATGGTATGGATTCATCTGGGATGAGAGGGTGAAATTAGGTTATGTTTTGATCTCCTTTGGTCCTGTGGATCTGTCCTTTTAAAGCAGACTTGTATAATAAAGACATTATCATCCGTGCAGTACCTCAATACCTTAGGACCAGAATAAACCCATTTCGTATGCCGATCTGGGCATGTCACTGCCTTATACTTTTGACTGATTTACTTCAGAAAATTGTAGTGTGATGGAAAAGGTATGGTAGTGCTATGGTTTGTGTTTAGATGTTCCCCCAAAGCCTCATGTGGATGAGGCAGGACTTTGTTTTTCACAGGTAGATGAATCTGGAATGTGTGATACTGGGGTTAAGGGTCTGTGATTACTAAACCACGGCACGGAGGGATTGGTTTGACACCACCCTAACCCCCATAGTCTGAATAAGATAAAAGGGGAAGAAGGATATGTTACATCCACTTAAGCGTTACACATGCAACTTTGACTGCCTTTTATTTTTGCCAGATTATTTTCTTACTTAGAAAAGAATACATTCTTAGAAGTTACACATCTCTTACAAGGTAGTAATTTTCCGTCTGGTAGATCTTCCTGACTTCTTACAGTGCTGACCATTAGTAGCCCTGGATTCACCACCAGACACTGGACTGGACCCACAGATGCACTACATGCAGGCAGCTGTCTCCCACAGACCTCCGTGACTTCCCCTTTACTTTGTCCCTTTGGTTGTCAAGTGTGCTTGACTTCATTTGTCTCTGATTTTGCACCCTACCCTTTAGTCTATCTCTTCTCGTATTTCCTTTGAAAACCACATAGGGTTTAATTACTATTACTGCCTTTTACCATTGCCAAGTTATTTTCTTACTTTGCTTAGAAAATAATACATTTTTAGCAGATACACATTTCCTATAAGGTAGTAATTTTCCAGGATACTGATGCCAAAATCATTTGAGTTTGCAACATGATTTTCTTGGGTGTATCCCTAAGTATTTAGCCATTGGCAAAAGAACTAGAAGAAAAACTTTTGCTTTTAAGTGGTTCTGGCAGGGTTTTGGTTATTGGTGTGCTGCCTAGAACCCTGGAAAGTCAGGCATAATTTCTAAAAACAGATTAGCTGTCTACTAATATTGACAAGCATGTTTATGAACCACCTTTGTTGTAGAAATTAAAATTAGTCAGGTCTCAAACAATTTTGTGGTATCCATAGCATACAAAATTATATGCCCTTGAACAAATACGTAACATTATAGGTGTTTAACAAATAAAAACAGAATGTTTCCTTACACATGATTTCTAAGTTCATGTCAATATTTATTTTATGGATATTACTTGTGGGCATTAATATTTTGAGAAAGTCTTTAACATTTCTAGTTATGAGGTAGAAATGCCTTTTGTATTATATGACAAACTAATTGTGTTCATAAGCTTCTGAGTAAACTTAATTTTTTGATTTTTCAAGATTGATAGAAATGAGATTTTCAACGAGAAAGAGAATTTTAAACAAGTACTTAGTAGTGAAATTTATATTCATTATTGAATACCAAGATACCTCCAAATTTCAGAAACCTCACAGCACGTAGTATGAAGTAGTGGAAGTTCCCTCCGTTCTATTCCATGACATAGAATTAAAGAATATGGTTAGATTGTCAGATCATTACCTGGGGCTTTTGGCTCTAACTCATGACAGAAGAGCTTGTACAGCCCCCCCTTGGGTAGACAAAAATGACAAACTCAAGTGTATGTGTAGAGACTGCTGGGGCAGTAGATAGGTTTGCCACTTTTATATAAGGCAGTTTGTTAAATCCACCTGTAAACCTTTCTTCTTTGCCAAAGCCTCGTAAGCTTCACCATTGGAGTGTTCTGAAGGGACACAGCAGTTGGAATTAGGTTTTCTTCTTGATTCCGGTATAGAATGAAAATTGCTAGCTCCACAGCTGTCATTAGCATGTGTGTGGCACTCCGTGGTGTTTATTACTTAGCAGGTTTTTGGTGCCACTCTGGCTGTACACACTGGTGGAGGTTTTCCTGCTTATTTTCCTCCTGGCATGGTTCTGCTCTCAGCCGTAGTGCACTGGTACTGTAGCACAGGCTTCCAGCTTGCAGGTTCGATCTAGAGCTCCGTGATCATCAGCCTCAGGCTCCTTGGCCATCCAGAGAGGGCTGTTAGCTTGCCAGTCCATGTCTGTGGTTTCTGACATAACAGTCTTGGCCTACTGACTTTGCCCCATATTTGGTTCTGCCCAAGCCTGTAAGCTTCGATTATATTTTGTTACTTAGCATGGTTAGGATGTAGAAGTTGTCAAAGCAATAATAAGATCTTGTTAACACTGTAGGAGATCATATTATTTCATCTTTTAAAATTATTTTTAAAGTGGTAAAGGTTTTAAAAATACTTTAAGTCATGTTATAGAAAATGCTGATCTTTTTACTATCGTGCATAATGAACAGGAACCTCCCGCAGATGCCTAGCCAGACAAGCCTTGTTTTGGTGAGTGTCCCTTTTAATTAGGCTCAACATGTCCTGCCACCCTGCTATCCCAACATCTGAACCTTCCTACTCCAAGCCTACTCTGACAGTGATGTAAGACACCAGAAGCAGTAAGAACATTGGCTGTCCAAAATGGCCCACTTTCATTTCTAGCTCAGTGACTCTGAACAATAATGATCACCAACTAGAATTTCTCTGGGCCTATTTTTGTACCTCTAAATGAGAGCTTGGGACCAGATGATTGCCAAGACTCATTTTAGGCCAGACTTCACAATTTAGAAAAAAGTATAAGGTAGCAATTTTCCGAAAAGCATTGAGTAGAGATTTAAAAGACAACCAGTTGTAATTTGGTTGGTTACATGAGCATCACAGGCGTGAGAGACTAATTCACCTGGAACACACTGTTCTGATGGATGGATCTAGTTAAATTATATGACAAGTTGTGGTAAAGACATTTACCAGATGAATCACTACAATGACATTTTAAATTGTGTCAGAGAAGAAAACAATTGCCTTTAAGGAGATTTCATACTTGAAGAATAAAACAAACCAGGAGGTTCATATTCAATAGTAAAATTTTAGTCTTTAAATCCACAACTTTAGTAGTAACAGATTCTTTAGCTTATAGGACTAAAACCATGTAAGAACTCACATTTCTATTCAATGACATATTGCTTCCTTCCTCTAAAAAATTTTTAATGTAGCAGGTATATCTCAATGTATCACTCATTAAGTGAAAGGAATACATCCCTATTATATTGTTTATATCTATTTGTCTTTTGCTTTAACTGCAGTTCTGATTTAGGTATCTGTTGTATCTAAGCAGCTACTTGGAGTGGACTTCTGTTTCTTCTTGATTGTTGTGCTAGTTGGGAGTTTGGATAGACTGGGGATTGATGGAGGAAGAATATACATGTGTTTCTGAGAGTATTTATTCTGTTGCTTTAAATTCTGAGCTAACATGACCTCTTCATACTTGTCCTAGAATATACTTTGTTGCAAATTAACACAGAATTTTCATTTCATGCAGGAGGAAAGTAGCTCTTTGAATACCCACTCTGTGGGATGTGTAATAATAGGTAAGTGACAGCTCCATCTTTAAAATAAGTCAGAGTGCTTGCACAGGGCCAGTAGCTATTAAATAGCTAAAGCAAGATAAAAATTCATCTGATTGTTATATCTGTTACATTTCTAGAAACTGAATCTTACATGCTTTATTTTAATAATGTTTTTGATGACACATACCTATAAAAGTAATTACTTAGGCAAATACCTTTTGATAAGATTTGGCAACCTAGTATGAAAAGGCTATAAAGAATATTTCCTTAGCTGGTTAGGTCAGTGTGTTTTTATCCATATATTGTCTACAATTTTATCTGTGGTTTTTATCTTTCTGGTTTAAGTCTGTGGTTTACTCTTTATGTTGAGTATATTTTTGATATATATGCCTTAGGGGAAATAAATCAATTTGAATGTATGAAATAAAACAGATGACTAACTCTATTTTCTAAGGGCTGTAGTTCAATGAGGAGGATCAGGAAGCCTCCCATTAAATGTATGTGTTTAAGGACACGAAATTCTTTTCTCGAAAACACACCCTTTTTCAACCACAGTCATCTTTAGTGTAATCAGAAAACTGCAAGGAAAATTTATATGGTCTTCATTTCTCAGAATAGCTATCAATGGTTTCTTTTTTCTTTTCCTCTAAGGTAATCTCATGTTTCTTTGGAAGCTAGAAAAAACTGAAAAATCAAAAGTCCAGTGCCTCTTTATGCTGATAAAGATGTTACATCCTTTCATGAAGTCTGTGTGTTCCCTACCACAAAATATTAAAAGGAATTAAGAGTATCAGGAAGTCACATAGACCTTTTTCCTCTCATTAAAAGTAGGCTAGTCTGCGTACCGCATTCCTGATTCTGATGGGTTGTGGATCACACAAATGCCCTTTGTTTTCAGCATGTTACAGGTCGTCATGTTGTATCATGTCCTGGTGTATACAAAGCAATACAACATTACACGGTGAGAAATTTCACTTAGATACACCAAGTGCTGCAGTTTTTATTCATACTACAGTTTTATTAATGCAAATTAATTTATTAAACCCAGTTGTATTATAGAAGGAATGTGTATCATGGGTCTTTTCCAACAAGGTTTTGTTGTCATTATCAGATGATGTACTTGAAATGCAACCTGACAGTATTTTCTGTAAAAAATTTCTATTAAAACTGAATTTATTCTGGTAAATTTCTAAAAATCATATTTAAGTTATACATTGTAAAATCATTCTTTTTTTGTTGCTATAGCCGCTTGCTGCTTTTTAAAGTTTTATTTTTGGTCAATAGGTAATTGTATTTATGGGTTACTGAATGTATATATTTAGTGGAATGACTGAATCAGGCTAATTGTTCATTGTCTATTATGTACATCATTTATGTATATTTGTGAGAACATTAAAAATCCTTTTGGTTATTTTGAGGTATGCAGTTTGTTATTGCTATGATGTGTGGTAGATGACTTGAAAAACTTCTCAGGTAACTGAAACTGTATTTTCTGACCAATTTCCCTGCTTTCCCTGTCCCCTGCCACTGCCACAGACAAGCTTCTGATAAACATTCTATTCTCTGAGTTCAAATTTCTGTTTATACATGAAAGTGAGATTGTATGTTATTTTTCTGTCTGTATGTGGCTTAATGTACTTACTGTACTATACTGGATGTTCGTTCACATTGTTGCCAAGGACAGAATTTCCTGCTTTTTAAAAGCAGACTGATATTCCACTGTGTACATAAATCACATTTTAAGAATCCTTTTGTTCTTTAAGTAATAGATTAATTCAGTAGACTCCATGTTTTAAGTATTGTGATTAGTGCTGTAATGGACATGGGAATTTAGATACCTGTTTAACATACTGATTTCATTTCCTTTGAGTCTGTCCTATGTCTCTGTCTCTAATAAATACTTCTCATGTCTCTTTTACTGACATATCCTGAATTGTTTTTCTCATGATTGGGGAGCAAACCAGACACTTATTTTAAAATAAGGGAATGGGTTTCTTATTTCATCTGAGGGACCTCACAGACCAGCCCAGTGATGGTATCATTTTGTTCAGTTTGTATCTAGCTAAAGTAGATCTGACTGAGGCACGTGCAGCTGGAAACACAAGTACCTTATTTTTTATACTTCATATGCATAAGTGCTAGACTTGAAGTAGGACAAGGATATATTTACTGATGCTAATGTTAGAATTTAGCCCCTAGAAGAGAGAATAGTATAGTGGGAAAGAGTCATAGGACTTTGAAGTTAGACTGGCTGGGCATGATCTTACTGTGATTGTGGATAGGTTAGTCTGCCAATCTGAGTCTTTTGCTTTGGTATATAGGAGTAACAGGAGTATCTACCTTATGGGGCTGGTGGGGAGTTTGGATGACTTAACGTACATAAAATGCCTTTCACTGTGTGTAATATTATAAATATTGTTAGTGTTGTTGTGCACAGATATTTTCAAAACTCTGTAGGCAACAATAATCGCTTATTCTCTCGTCCCCAGGTTGACTGGGTGACGTAGGCTGAACTTGGTAGCCGGCTGTGCTTATGGCTTCAAGTCTGGCTGTGCACAGCTCTTTCCTGAGGGATATGCTCTTGTTTGCTCTCTTTCTTCTGGGCTGAAGGGGCAAGTTATTTCACCACTGGCAGGAGACGTGCGATATAATTGAAAAACTGGGATTATTTGGAAGCTGTGTACATGAACTGCCAATTCCACTCACATTTCCTTAACAAAAGCAGCCCACTTAAAAAGGCCACCATCAGTGCAGTTCACATCAAACACATTTCACGTCCATGAGGCAGTTCTGGATGTGAGTATAGCGTTCTATTTATTTATTTATTTGGTTGTTTGGTACTGTACTGGGGATCGAATTTGGGACCTTGGGCTTGTGAGACAGCCGGTGGTACCACTGAGCTAAATCCCTGGCTCATCCTATTTAAAGAAGAGGAAGCCAGGGATTTTAGCTCAGTGTTCTTCCTCCTGCCTCATAAGCGCAATGTCCTGAGTTTGATCTCTGGTACCAAAAAAAAAAAAAGAGGAGGAAAATCTGTCACTAACAATGGAGTCTACTACAATAGTCAAGAAGTACTGCTAGCTTTTGCTATTTTTCTTTTGCTTATTCTTAACTTCCTTCTGTTCTCGTGCCATAACTTTCTGGCATACATAAAATAGGTGCTGAACCTGTAGCATTCTTGTGGTTTTAGCAGCAATGCAACCCTGAATAGTCACATTTCTTTTTCTTAACTGACACAAGTTTGTTCTCTTATACTTTGGCTTGTTTTCAACCCTTTCGTCTCAGACGACATATCAACTTCTGGAGCCTTCCTGTGTTTGCTTTCTCCTATTTTTATAATCCTTTATTTCCTTTATAGTACTCTTTTCTATCTAGTTGGCTTGTTTATTTGTTACCTTTATTCTCCTGTAATATGCTGTCCTTGGAGACAGGGACTTTGTCTTGTCCAGGGCTGAGCATGGTGCCTGATATGTACTAGCTATGTGGTAAATATTTCACCCTTTATAAGAAGGAAACTCTTGGAAGAAATAGTGGGAGATGGGTATTTATGTTTAGTTTAAATTGATTATCTTTAATGTGACTCATTCTGGGTGGCAGTTTACAATTATTTATTAAGTAAAACTTTAGAATCCTCAGACATACAATAAAGGACTTTATTTGTGGGATAGCATCTTTATAGAGTAGTGAATTTAGTAATGAGTAAATAAAAGATTTTAAATTATAATGAGGTGGAGGCCTAAAGAAAATTCTTTGGAACCTGGAAGAAAACACTGCAAATGTTCCAGGTGTAGTAGTAGATTGCTTATATTATTAGAATGAATTTTATACCTGAGGGTCAAGGAATGTTCTTGGTGTTTATGTGTTCTACATGTTTTCAAAATTTCTGGTATTAATCAGTTTATTCAACATATGCACAATAACTTATTTGCTTTGTCTACTAAGTCCAAAATCTAGGTTTCTTTAGGAAAGTTTCTCTTCATTGCTTTTGTTCTTTGTATATGGGCCCTATGTTCCCATTTGTTTACTTACCTCTTTTTGTATCCATAGATACATTTAGGAACATAATATGGCAACACATGAAGTCAAATCTTCTGTTTTCAATTTGCTTCTGCACATGTGATGTTGCTATTTGTTCAACAACTTTCCTGAAGTAATTCTGTAAAGTCTGTACTCACTGTCCTGTGGGGTCATTGGGATAGCTTTGGATAATTTGGCATGTTTGGAATCTATCTATCTCCCATCCTGTGCCTCGGGGCTGTGCATGTATTGGGAAATGCATTTTTTCAGTGCACAGGGAAGTAATTTACAACTCTATTTTAGACCTTTTTTTTTTCCTATTTGTGTGAGGTACATGGCTGTCCAGAGCTGGGAGTATCTTCCCTTCTCAGATCTATCTTGGGTGTGAGCACAGCTCTGACCATATATGTGGTCTTTTCTGTTTTTTCAGGAATAGGTTTGAGCTTTTGAGAGTCTTTTATGGCCATCACCTTCTACAGCTCATTCTGTGACGTATCTGATATGCTTGTTTGCCCAGCTGTTATAGCAACTTAGATGTGATATTAAACAATTACCACTGATTGTTTTTAGTAAACACTCCATGAAAAATGCTGCACTCAAAATTGAGTAAAGTAGAAAGATAAACCTTAGAATTAAGAGTTTCTGAGGAAGTTCTAGACAGCTCAAATTTTAGTAGTTTTCTGGTAAATGGGATGGAATACCTCCAATCTTGTTTTATCTTCTCTAGTAGCTACTGGGCTTATGGTTTTGTTCTGTGGTTATAGGCTACTATAGTATTTAGCTTGCAGAGGAGGAGTAAGGCTCTAAAGAGATCGTGGTCTAGTCTTTAGTCTCTTATTTTAAAGGTATTTCTGTATATATGATCTGCATCAGCCTCACCCTCTTCTTCTGAAACTGCCCTTTCACATTAGTCACTTTTGCTGCCCACAGTTTCAATAGAATGTTTATATCCTGGATTTCTCTTTGATATCTTTTCATGGTCTCTAATTCTCTATTAAAATTATTATTCTTATCTTTTATCATCTTGGTTAGTTCACCCCAATTTTTTTGTGTGTCTTCTTTAAGCTCATTGATCATTTTGTCATTTAAGTTCCTTATCTGTTTAGTGATGTTGTCTTTGAGCATGTTGAACATATAATGGACCCATTTATTTATTTCTTCTTTCATCCCTTGAGACATTTTAACTGTTTGATTTTTTTATTTCTTCCACATCAGTGTACATGGGATCAGCTTTGGGGGAGTTAAGAATCTTTGGAGGCATCTTGTTGCCTTGTTTCCTCATGTTTCTATTTCTTTTTTGTGCAAGATTGAGGATAAATTAGACTAGAAAAACTTTGTTGGAATGGAGATCTCTTTATTTAGTGTATGTTTCCCTGTAATAGATCTTGGCTTTGGTTCTGTACTGGTATTTATATACCTCTTCAACCTACTCAGTTTAGAAGGGTCAGTCCCAGACACTACTGTGCAGGGAGAGAACTACTAATAGTTACATTAGCATTTCAGAGTCAAGCATATATCATGTAGTATAAAACTTGTTTAAATAATTCATCCATTTTAAAGGATTCATAAAGATGAATGTATAACTAGTGATACATTACTAGTGAAAGGCTGGGATATAGAGGATCAGGGAAGGAAAAAGGAGGAGAAAAAGTAAGGGAGTAGGTCAGAAAGAAAGGAAAGAGAAGAGGTCAAATTTTGTTGATGGTTTTATTACTGGAATGGACGGCTGGTGGAGAGGAGGTTTGAGAGAGTATTTGTGGGAGCAGGAGAAGTGATGTGGAGAGAAGGAACTGTAGCTAGAGATTGAGGGAAGCTGTGAGAAGGTTGGAACCTGTTAATATGCTGGCAGAAAGCTTGTATTTGAATCCTGTGTACGTAATTTTTGGTGAGAGTTTCCACGATGTGCCCATGACAGTATTTAGGTAAAAGCACTTGTTAATTCTTTCTCTTTTTACATATACAGAAAGAAAAGAATAAGAAAGAACTAAAAAAGAAGAAAAACCCCACATTACAAAAACAAATTTAAAGTGTTTTCTCAGCCGCCCTTATACTGAAATCTGAATTCAGCCATTGTTGTCTTCCTGCCGCATTCACAAATGCAGAAGCTTTGATTTATATGGGGGATCTGGAGAGACTTCTGCACCTGTCTCCGTACTGCATCTCTGTACTCCACAAAGTGTCACTGAGTCCACAAAGTGCCTTTTCTTCTCCTCTTTTCAGTTCATCGCGCATAGAGCCAGCTCCCCTGCTACTACCACCCCTACTGCTGAGTGCACCTCTGAGCCTGCCTCTTCTGCAGGCAGTGCTCTGCCTTTGTCTTGTGTCTCCTGATGAGATACTGTGCTTGAGTAGGAGGCAGGGGAGGGGAAGGAGAAGGGTGCAGTGTGCAGCGTGGTTGGGCCGGTACCCAGTGTTTTCCTGATTCCTAAAAGGGCTTTCTTAATCTCTGCTCCATTCCTTCCACAGTAATTCCCAGGACCAGCCTCTATTTTCATTTTTATATGGCTCCAGATGAGAGCTTTATCGTGTCCTCTGGCTAAGTTGCACCTCTCCAGCTCTTCCTACGCTTCTCTTTCTCTGCACTCTGTGTAGTGTACTTTCCAACCCATGAATTCTGTGGTACTTAAGGCTCATGGTGCTTAGCTGTCTTTGGTGGGGTGGGGCTGCTGGTGGGCACTGATACCGTTGTTGTCAGTGGGCAGGATGTCCCAAGGGTACAGGACTCCCCAGTGTTTGGGGGAACAGTGGGAGAGTGCCTACTTTGGTGCTTGCCAAACAGTTTTTCTCCCTCAGGTCTTGCCATTGGCAATCACTGCCCACCTCTGCAAGTCCCTGAAGCTCAGATCTCCCATTGTCCAGCTCCATGGGCCCACTCAAGATCCCTGCCCTTGTTTATATTTTCCCTGGGGCTCGGCTCAGTCTCTGCCCCTTGGGTGATACTCTGGCTTTCAGTTTCTGTGGTGCTCTAATCTGCAAATATCTTGCTCCCTGGGCTCCTCCCAGTGGTGAGGACTAATAGGTTAGGAGGTGAAAAAGTTTGGACCTTTTCTTTTAGGTACTGGCACACCTCCTCAGGGCTTTAGATCCTTCCCCAAGACCGGTGTTCAGCAGACCTGGAGCATCAGGGATGCTGTAGTTCAGAAGCAACCATCTTTCTTTTCTAAGCCCCTTTGCTATTGACTCAGTCTGGTGGGTTTCTCCTTCAGGTTGCCTTTCTGTATCTACCTTAGTCTGCCTCACAGATTTCTGGTGCACCTCCTTTGAGCTTCTTCTTTGCACTTCTGCCTCTTGATGGCCATGATGGAAAAACTGAGTTAGTCCATTCATGAAGGCAGAGCCTTAATGAGCTAATCAGTTCTTAATTAGGCTCTGCCTCCCAACACTATTACATCAGAAATGAAGTTTCCAAAACACAAGTTTTGGGCAACACATTCAAACCTCAGCAATATCCCCCTTCTTTTTTAGTATGCATTGAATGCTATAAATTTCCCTTTAAGACCTGATTTTTTTGCATCTTAAAATTTTAATATGTTCTATTTCCATTTTAATTCAAAGTAATTTTGAATCCCATTTGATTTCCTTTTTGACTCAGATATTACTTAGAAATGTGTTTAATCTCAAAATATTTTGGAACTTCACATCTGTATTTCTGTTACTAATTTCTAGTTTAACTCCACAGTGGTCTGATATTAGACATTATATAATTTCTATTATTACAAACATGTTAATATGGCTCTATTTGTAGTCTGTCTCGGTGAATGTTTTTGAGAATTTGTATTTTCAAATGTTGTTGAAATAGTCAACAGATATATATTCTCTCTAGTCGCTGTTGAAATCAACTATTTTTTCACTATTTTCTGTTTGTTTAGTCTGTTTATTTCATTTGTTCCAGGCATTGAACTCAGGTCCTTGTGCTTGCAAGGCAGGCGGCAGCACTACTGAGCTAAATCCCCAGCCCAATTTCTGATAGAGAGGTTTTGAAGTCTCCAGTTTTAATAATGAATTCATATATTTCTCATAAAGTTCTATCAGTGTATGACTGTTTCGTAGATGTATAAATGTTAAAGATTATTTCTTCTTGGAGAATTGACTTTTTTATCATTATATATTGCCCCTCTTTATTTGTACTAGCTTTCCCTGCTGAATTTGGCTACGTATGTTATTAATTTAGCCACGCCCATTGTATTTTGGTTAGTATTAGCATGATCTTTCTTAATCCGTTTGTTCTTTTATGTAGATTATATATGATTTGTTTAAAGTGAGTTTCTTATGGAAAACGTAGAGTTGAATATTTTTTGATTCAATAACAATTTCTCTTTAATTTGCATACTTAACAAGATTAACAGTTTATGCCATTAGTGATATACTTGTGTTATTATTAACTACTTTGTTCTTTTCTGTATGTTACTTTGTTCCTATTTGTCTTTTGCTGCCTTTAATTCAACATTTTATTTTACCATTAAATCATTTATAACTTCAATCTTTGTCACAGTTTTCTTATATCTTTTCAACTAATCTAAGTCTACTCTCAAATAACACTATGCCTCTTTACAGGTGGAGTATTTTATAACAAAATAACCTTTATTACTCTTTTGTATTCCTTGTATTACTGTTATTTAATTCACTTGTAAACTGGCTATGATTACACATAAATTGAATATATTATTACTACATTGTTATTCTGAACACACTTTTGTCTTTTATATAAAAAATGATAAAACTAAAGGCTGGGAATATAACTCTGTGGTATAGTGTTTGCCTAACACAAGGTGCTAGTTTCCATCCACAGTATCAATAAAATAAAAGCCCTCCCCGCAAACTCTTAGGTAGACTTGCATTTGTAATGTGTATCACTTTATCTCTCTGCCAAGTTTCTTTTAGCATTTCTTGTGAGGCAAGAATTTTCCGCAATTTTTGTTTCTGAGAATATTTATTCATCTCTCCTTTTTGAAGGATAATTTTGCAAAGCATAGAATCTAGGTGGGTGGTACATTTTGAGAATTTCACTGATTCCCTTGGTTGCATAGTTTTCAGAAATAATTATTATCTTATATCTTCTATTTATATTTATTTCTCTGGCTACTTTAAAGACTTTCTTTTTTGATTGTTCTGTAGTTTGAATATTACCTATCTTGATGGAGATTTTTGGCTTATTTTGTGCCTGATGTTTGCAGCTTCATAGACCTTTATTGTGTGGTGCTAAACTAGAGAGATTGTAATAATTATTTCAGCCTTTTCTTCTGATACTGTTCTCCATTAAAAAATTTTTTTTGGTATTCTTATTTTGTATATAGTACATTTGAGGACATTGTCTCACAGTTCTTGAGTATTTTTTTTTTCCCCAGTCAGTGTTTTCATTGCTTTGGAGGCATTTAATGAATCCTCAAAGTTTGGAAATTCTTCTCCAGTCACTTCCAGTATACTATTGAGCCTGTCAAAGACATTCTAGGTAGCATTTTATCCCTAATTGTCCTCTTAAGGTTTTTCTTTCTGTACTTAATTTGCCTAATTCTTCCATTCACTGTCTACTTTAAATGCTAGAGCCTTTTGTCTTTAATACTTGTCTTACATTCTCTATCTGATAATTCCAACAAACTCCTGTATATGGTTCTATTTTTTTTTTTTTTTTGTACCGGGATTGAACTTGGGACCTTGTGCTTGCAAGGCAGGCAGCAGAACCACTGAGCTAAACACCCGGCTGTTGTTCCAATTTTGTTCATTCTGCTCAACTGTATTTTTGTCTTTTAATTTGCTGCATAACATTTGTTGGAAGATGTACACAGTGTACTGGGTAAAATAATCTAGAGCAGTGGTGATGAACCAATGGCACATGTATTTTTTTTTTATTTATTTAAGACAAAAGATGTTAATGTATGAGTTGTTTTTCCTAAACTAAAGCCTCATTATTCAACTTTAATTGCAGTAATCACGCTTTGAAATAAATGGATTTTGGGTGGGAGTTTGATACTTGTCTCTAAAAGGTTCACCATCAGTGATCTAGAGTTAGAAAGCCTTTACTAATTTGACAGTAAGTTGGATGTGGGGATGAGGAAGCCTCCTATAGTGCTAGCATTAAAAGGTCTCAGTCTTTATATGAGCCTATCTCCCTGTACTGTGAACTTGTAAGACAAATTTTTCCTCTCTCCTTAGGTCCAACAGAGTAGCTGGAGGGCTGGAGTGGGTATTTCTAATCTCTGATATAGAGGGGTAGAGGTGGCTCTAGTTAGATATTTCTATTTCTCCGTGTCAGTTGAACTCTGAAAAAAAGTCTAGCAGTTCAGGTTTTCATTAACTTCTGTGACAATTAAAATTAGTTGGCAACTTTAATGGTATTCAGGCCACCTAGGGAATTAGAAAAGCACACTTCTGGGTGTATCTTGGTGGTTCCTGAAGATGTGACCTTGAGATGAGACCTATATGGTCTCTAGCCCCTTCCTCACTGGAGCTGTTCTTCTGTTCTGATTCCCAGCTGCCATGAACTCTGCTCTTTCATGCCCCTTTGGCATGATGTACCTGCCTTAGACCTAGTAAAATGTGGGCTAAATTCATAAGCTTAATTAGACCTCTCTACCTTTAAGCTGAGTGTTGGGTATTATGTTTCAGAAATAATAAAGCTAACTAATAAGAAAATTGGTACCAGGAGTTGGGCCATTGCTGTGGTTGTACCTGACCATGTGGTTTAGAAGTTGCTAGAATTGATTTGTGGGATGGTTTGAAAAAATTTGAAGAAGCAGGATGGAGAAGCTCTAGAATGCTATGAGCAGAGCCTGGTGGGTGATTTTGGTAGGAGATCAGAGGACCAGGGTGCTGATAGTGGTGTAGACAGTAGAGGCCAGGCACAGGACGTTTCACTTGCTAAAAAAGACTCTGTTGGGAAGTAACACATTATAGCAAAAGTTTTGTCTACTTTTGTCTTGAGATTTAAGAGTGTACTGAGATTTAGGAAAGTCAGCTAATTGAAATGAAGGAAGAAATTTCAAGGCAACCCAGTGTTCAGGCTGTGGTATGAGTAGTGGTAGCTTCTTTTTTCCATATTTTTTAAATTAGTATATATGTGCAGTATATAATGCTTGCATTCCTTGTGTGGAGTTGGTACATGTATACAGCACATCTTAATTCCCTTTTTCAACTCTTTTCTGTCCCCTCCCCCTCTCTTCCATCTTTTGATACTATTCTCATTTAAGAAAGATTTATATCCCTACTTCCTGTTATCTATTTTTTTTTTACTTTGCTCTTATTTGTGGTTTGAGTTTCTCATATAAGAGAAACCATGTGATATTTAATCTTATGTGTTTGATTATCTGATTTATTTCACTTCTTTTAGTCAGATTTATAGTGAGAATTGGGAGCAGAGTAGAGTAATTTGAAAAACTTAAATTTTGGGCCAAAAGGAACCATGTGCAAAGTTGGAGCCAAAGGCAGTATGGTTGCTGAACAGATTAGTGCCAATAAGTCAAAACTAATACTTTGTACAAGGACAATAAGAAAGATACTGTGAGAACATCTCAGAATTCAGCAGAAATCCATCTACCATAGGGTCAAGAGTGCAAAATGTCAATTGTTCACTTGAGAAGAGAGTGTCTGAGACCTTTGTTCAAGAAGGGTTTCCTAGGGAATTGGCTTTCCAAGAATAATTTCTCTGTGTTCAGTCATCTAGGCATGCAGAGACTTCTGCATCTATTTTCCAAGGGTACCTGGCTGTTGCTTTTGTAGACAGCAGATATCGGTGCTATCCACAGGATGCTTATTTTACCAGCATACAGAATAAAGAGTTATGAGTTCCAGAAGGCTTCTACCCAGATAACAAAGGAAGGCCTGGGTGGCCAGGCCTACCCTTCTATGATGAAATTTCTGCTTTGGGGTAAGACAACCATGGATTGAGTTCCTTGAAACCATAAGCCAAATTAAACTTCTCCTTATAATTGTGGGTGTTAAGTATTGTGTCTCAGTGATGGGAAAGCTGACTAATACAACTAATTTTTCCTAAGTATTAAACTTTCTCCTGGAAGCAGGAGGCTTTCTATAATATTTATTGTAAGAACCTCATCAGAGTATTATAGATAGAAAAAAAATATGGGGCCCATCTATAATTGGGTCTATTTGGGAGTTTTTCACTTTAAGACTTGTTCAGACTTGAACCTCCAGGAATTAGTCTTCTGGGGGAAAAATGGGTAAAATTGAAATATGATTTTAAAAAAGGAACAAAAGTAATACCCTAAATGCAGTTACTGATTTTCTCTGTTCTGACATGAAAAAGATTCTATGATTTGACTATTTTTTCGTAATTGTAGCAAGATAGTCAGAATTGATAACTGATGCAAACATAATATCATTGTTATGATTGATAGTTTTTCAGGCTCTAGAGAAAGTTGGTGCTATTTGGAGTTGTATCAGGGAATTGTACCCTCTGCTTTATATTTGTGTAATCTAGAGATAGCATTTAGACTTCATCTTCAATTGAATCATCCTGAAGTCTTTCATAAGTATGCATTATACTTCCAGGAGAAAAGAATCACACACCTATTTAAATTTTGTAAAATTTGGCCAGTATTAGGCAGTGTGTATTAAATCTCTTTTTAAAACTTAGAAAATTATTAAGTGTATTTAACATAGATTAACATGTTCGCACCAGCTTGAACCACCAGTGATACGTGCATGACTCTCCCATAGGGTGGCTTGTACAAGTGGTGGTACAAATGCATCTTATCACTTTCACTGATCTTTTTACTAATAAAGTTAATAAAAATTGCCCAATGGGACAGTCATGCATATGCCACCACTGACTTGAGCTGCGCAGCTGTAGGACACACGGATTACTGTCCCATTGTGAATGTATCAATCCCTTTCTCCCCTTTAGGAGTATTGCTTACTTTTTGTTATTGTTGCTGTTCCAGTGCATATAAATTGAGATAATTTTAGCTCACAATGTACATGATAGTTATTAAATACTCTCTTCATGTGAGGATTCCCTAGAGGAACAGAAACTGTGATTGACTTTGGAGGACAGATGATCTATCTTGATCCCATGACATTTACATTTTAAGAGATTTCCTACTTTAATATCTACATATGTTTCACAGTGAAAACTCATCAGAAAGCTGATATTTTCCTGTTTTTTTCATATTTAATCTAGGCTGTGTCTGTTAAAGATCTGCTTAATAGCATCATAACCCTTTGGGAGCTAGAATGTGCTTTTGCTTAGATTTAATAGCAGTAAATAAATGTCAACACTCAGAAAATAATAATTATTAATCTGGGAGGGAATGCAGTTCTTTCAGAGGATTTAGAGCTAGTTATGTGTAGGAGTCATGTTTTAGTCTCATTGCTCTTACTGACCCCACCCACCCATAGGATTTCCTGAAGCATATTATGTATACTGAAACATAGTTGGTATGATTTGGGTATGATGTGAATATATGCCTCAAAGTTTCCATGCTGAAAATTTGGTCCCCATTTCATGGTATTGAGATGCAATGGATCTTTAAGAGATGGGACCTACCACTCTTGGAGAAGTTTGTACAATTCTCTTGAAACTGAGATGGCTCTGAGACTGGGTTGTTATGAAGCATGGCCACTTCATATGCTTGACTCCCTTATTCAGCTGTTTACCTCTATTTCTTTGTCATGTGACCCAACCACTTGGGGTGGGTGGGGGTTGGTGCTCATTAGATGCCGGTGCTGTGGTGTTTGGATCCCCAGTCTTAGAATCCTGGGCCAAATAGATCTTCTCTTTGTGCATTACACAGTCAGGGATTTTGTTACACCAATAAAAAATGAACTGAGAAAATTTTCTTATCTTTATGAACAGTGTTATATACATCATGATTTTTGAATGTAAAGACAAAGTTAAGAGCCGTTCTCAGACAGACTGTCCTTTATTGTGTTATGTTGTCAACTGTATTTATTATCAAAATCTATTCTAAAAAAAGTCATTCCTTTTGAAGTTAATTGCATAATGGAATCCTTTCTACAAATATACTTTAGAGATAAAAATGGTATCCTTTGTCTGAAAATGTGTGGTATATAGAATGATTATGTGCAGAGATCTTTGTTCCTAAGTATGAGCTGGTTTTCTAGAGATTTCTTATATCCTGTTAATGGGGTATGTAGCCAACACTTTCATAGAGTTTTAATGTGATGACTCCTTGTCATTTTGGTGTGGAAAATGTTTTTGGTTATTTGACAAATTTATAAATGGTCCTTAGCAATACTGTCATACTTGTACAGCACTCTACTGGAGATTTTTTAAACCATTGCCTCTATTCACAATCATTATCATGCCTGGAATTTCCCAATACCCATGGAATCTTCTAGAGTAGCTCTTATGTTTCCAAGGAACAGAGACTCAAAGTTTTCCAAGAAAGACTAGTATATTAGAAAAACAGAATTGATTGGTAATTAGCAAGTTAAGACTTATTTCTAGAGTTTGTAATTCTTTATGTGAATAATCTGTTTTTTCACTTCCCATCTCCTTAATTTACAATTTTTATCTACCTCTAATTTGACCCTTAGTTTCTCTAGATCTCTAGCTGAAGAAGATTGGAGAAATTCTTTCATTATGTTGTAGTACAAGTTCCTTGCAGATGGCACATGGTTTATTTGACTTTGTCAGTCAGCTCACTTTAATATAAATCACTAACCAACAACAAGCTGTCCTGAGGATAGTTCCTCAGCAACAGACCACTTAGAACCTATGGAACAGGAGTGGAGAAGGAATGGCAAGAAATAAGAAGGAAAACACTTGCTTTTTCCCCTCATTTTTTTTATTAGTTCATATTGGATATACAGATCAATGGGTTTCACTTGGGCAGATTTTTGCAGGTACATTATGTACTTTAATCATCCCCTTATCATCCTCTTGCCACACAATCTCCTATAATTTCCCACTTTGGGGTTTTCAATGTGTAATGTAGTTTGGTCATATTCATCCACCCTGTTACTGGCTCTTAGCACCCCCTTGTCTTCCTCCTCCTGCCCTTCCCTCTATTCCTCTTTGTTTTCTTTTCTTGTCACCTTTTTTTTAGATTACACATATTAGGGAGAACATCTGATATGTGTCTTTGTGAATCTGGCTTATTTTGCTCAACATTATGATCTCCAGATCCCTGCAGTTTTCTGCAAAGGGCAATTTTTGATTTTTGCTATCATCACTATTAACCTTTATGAATTTTTAGTTATTTAATTTATTCTGTGCTATTATATCTGATTTCTTTTGTTAGTGGTGGTACAGTCATTACTTCGGTAGATCTTTGTTGTCTGTCAATACTGGCTTTGTCTTTGTGTCTCTCTTGTTACTACTGATTTCCTTTTTTCCGAGATCAGAGGAAATCAGGTGCTTCAGGGTGGTATGGCTGTAAACTGTTGATTCGGCATATTTTTTCTTGGTGCTGTGTAATCTTAAGAAGTTTTTCAGAATAGATGATTACTTATTGGAGAAGAACTACTGCAATCCCGTTGTTCCTGGCTGCCTTCCCAGTGTCCTTAGATAGTGATGGCCTATAATGACTAAATGCCTCCTCATCAGTCTTTTGAAGGCCTTTGTATTCAGTTGTGTATAAATTTATATGATATGACATATTCCTAAGTATGTATTATATACATTTGTTGAATTGATCCAAAGATATTATATTTTATATTTATTATATTTACTATATAATATATTTAGATGTCACCACCAAACCTCATGTGATCATAGGTGGGACTTTGGGGAGTGACTGGATCATGGGTGTGTGATTTTGGATTAGCCCACTGATCAATTTAGGGCTAATTCTGAGTTGGGATGAAGGATTTACTGAAGAGGGGAGACCTGGGTGTGGGTGATACCAACCAATAGGCTTGTAACTTTGTTGGACTAAAAAGGGAAAGAAGAAGGAAGTCTTGCTACTTTCTGATGGCCATGACATGTACTCTTTCTCCTGTGCCATGCCACCCTGGCTTGGTGAGCCAAAACAAACCTTTTCTCCTTTAACTTGTGGGTGTTGGATATTGCATCTTAGCGATGAGAAAGTACTTAAGACTGAAGACAAATAGTGGGTATTTAATTTTATGTTCATCCAGTTTTCATGGTGATCATTGCAATCACCAATATCATCAGTATGGTATGTAATATCCTCTGTATTCTCCTTTCTGTTTGCATGCACACTTCTGATTATATCCTGTTCTTTCCTATTATCGTCCTTCATTTTTGTTAATAAATTCATTGCCTTGGTATTATTTTACCACATATGTGGGTGTTTCTAAAATTGTTAATTTTGGTGTTTTTTTTTCTCATTGAGTTTATTGGTACATTTTAGGTATACAGTACAGTTACATTCATTGTTGGGATCTTGTACCTTTACATGACAGGTCTTGGTTCTCATTTTTCCCCTTGTCCCTGCCCTCCCTTCACCCCCTCCTCCCCTCCCGATTTACAAACTCTTTGTTCTCATGTTTTCATTTTCTCATATTTTTTTCTTTTCCCTTATTCCCTTTCCCCTACTGTTCCCACTTTCCCTACATCTTTAGCCCTTTTCTTCCTATTTCACATTGTCAATTATTTCATTAGGATCTTATGTACTATTATAGTTTTTCACACCAGAGAAACTATTCAGTATTTACACATGTGACTTATTTATTTCACTTAGGAGTATATCCTCAATATGTATCCATTTCCTATGAATGAATCTAATTTCTCATTCTTTATGGCTGAGTGTATTCCATTTCATACTAATATTTTTTGCATAATTATTTTGTTAGTAATCCTAATCATGTATGTTTGCAGTTCATTACCTTTGATTGCATTAATATACTGGGAATTGTTTCTTCACTAAATTTTTTTTGTGGCTAATATGAAACATCTTTTCAACACTTGTATCAGTTTCCTCTTGTTATTCAAGTTGTATAATAAAACCATCCAGGAAGACAGTTGCTTAAAGAAAACTGTCTATGCTCAAACTTCTGTGAGTTAGCGGGGGCTTTGCTCAGTAGAATGGACTTGACTAGGCAGCTCTGCTTTACACTCAGGTCTGGACAGTTCTCTTCACGTTGTGTCATCTTTCTCTGACAAATAGACTGTTAAAGCATGTTCTTATGGAGATGGCACAGGTGCAAGAGGGGGAAATCATACGAGGCTTCTTAAAGGCTAGGTTGCAACTGGTGCCCTTTCTTTTCTGCTTCATTCTGTTGCTTAAGGTAAATTAAGCAAACGAGCTCAACATCAACAGATTTCACTGCTCAGTGGGGAGAAATGTAGAATTACATGGCAGAGGCTATGCGCATGGGGAAGTATTTGGAGTTGGGTTCCCTAGTGACATTTACTATAGTTTACCCTCTTAGCCATTCGAATTCCAGGATCCCTTAAATTTTTATGTAGTCATAGCATTGTGCTCAAGGTCTACAATGCCGTGATTCGTAGGAGATCCTGAATCCTAATGTAGCATCTTTATGTGTAGAGACCGTTAAAGTTATGGAACTTGAAAGAATCACAGTGAATTCTCTTCAAATGGGGCAAGGATGGGAGGCAAATGCTAATCACTGATCCATAGAAATGTTAAAATTCTTCTGGAAAATGTCAAGTTTTCTTCACCTCATCAGTTCCTTAATTAAATTCTGGTTCTGTTCCCTGAGCTTGGACCCCAAGGCTCTGGATTTCATGGTTATTCTCTCTCTCTCTCTCTCTCTCTCTTTTTTTTTTTGTAGTTTGAGAATCTTTTGCTAGGTAGATGGGGGGTGAGTTTTCTTTTCGAAGTTGTCAGATACTGGATTCTCTGTATTGTTTCCATACTTGTGCTACTATAAGAGGTGATGAAAAATAGGATGAATGCTTACCTTAGAAAACTTTTTATGGTAAAAGATGCATTGCCACTACCCCCGCCAAATACTGCACTTTACTTGGCACCAACACTTACTGCATTACTCTCGCCACTTTCTAAAGCAGTTCTCTTTCCTGTGGCCAAATAGGTTCATCCTCCATCATGTCACCACTCTGTCACACATCATCTCTTGTATGGAAATTTCTTCCAATAAGAACATTATGCTGTGTTTTCATCCATGGTATTCACCAGATCTGACACTTTATGACTTCTGGTTCCTCCTTAAATCAACGCAGCCATGACTGCAGCTAAGGACACAAAAGAGGATTTCCACAACTGCTGCAGAAAGAGGCAAGAATAAATGGGATGAGTGTGTTTGAAGCAAGAAGTATTTCAAACAGCATTAATGGCAATGTATCTTTTGCTGTAAGGATTTTTAAAAAATTTAAACATTCACCGTGTTTTTAGATTATGCCTCAAATGTGACAACATTTTTTTCTCTCAATTTCTTTGCTTCCAAATCCCAGGTTTCTAAAGGAAAAGCAAAAGTAAAGTTTTGGTGTTATTGTCTGTTTACTGAAGATGCATGTCTTAGGACTGCTCTAAAAAGGTTTGAAAATGAAGTAGGTTAATAAAATAAGATTTTATGGTCTCATTTTTGAAACTGAAAGTCCAAGATCATGGTATTGGTAGGGCCGTGCACTCTTCTTAGGTCTCTAGGATTGAATCTTCACTTAACTTTTCCAGTGTGGATTTTTCCAGTTGTCCATCCCTTTCCTGGCTCAAGGTGCATCATTGCAATTGCTCAGCTGTCTTCTGCCTGGGTGTCTCCTCTTTGCCCATGGCTTCTCATTTTTATAACAATAGGGCTCATTGCAACGACCTCATTTTGACTTGATTGCCTCTGTTAAAACTGTTTCCAATGAGTTCATATTCTGAGATACTAGAGGTTAATATCTCTACATATGTTTTTGCTAGGATACAATGTAACCCATCATGGGTCATCACCTTATATAAGTGATTTCTAGATATTCACATCCGTATCCATTTTCTATTGCTGCTCAGTTGTTCAATACTAGAAACCACTCAGCCAGTGGCCTAAAACAAAAATGATGTATTTCATAGGATCTGCTGCTAGTTGTGCTTCTTCCTACCAGAAGGATGGTTAGTTTGACAGCTCAGGCCCATGTCTTTCTAGCCAGAGTATCATGTTTAAATAGAAACTAGCAGAGACACAAGAGCCTATGTGCATACATACATTCAATTTTTGGTTTAGGACTGCCACACTGTTGTTCTGCTTCATTCTGTTGTCCAGGCAAATTGTAGACCATACTCAAAGGGCAGGGGGAAAAAAAGCACCATTTTTAGAAGCGCACAGTCATGTAGTCAACTGATATGCATGGGTGGTCAGGGAAAATTCCATCAACCACAATGGTGCTGCACATGGAAGGCCTCTGTGAACTGTGTACCTAGAAGACATATTTAGGAGAGGAATTTGTCATATAATATGTGCACATTTAAATTATTAGAAAAGCAAAATGTTTTCCAAAGTGGTGGTAATATCTTACTATGCCAAGCCTTGGGTGTAAGAGCTCCCATTTCTTGAGATGCAACATTTGATGTGGACCACCTTTAAAATCTTTCTCAATCCAGTAATATGTTAAGTGATAGCTCTTGGTTGTTTTATTTTGCATATTTCTGATTATTAGTAATGTTATATTTCTTTTCTTTCTTTCTTTTTTCTTTTTCTTTTTGTACCAGGGATTGAACTTGGGTCCTTGTACTTGTGAGGCAGGCTCCAAAACCACTGAGATAAATCCCTGACCCTGTAATGTTGTATTTCTTACGTGTGTAAATAGTTTGTGTTTTCTTTTGTGAAATCCCTTGCCAGTTTTCATATTGACTTCTTACTGATTTCTTGAGTCCTTTTTATAATTTAGATGCACATTATTTGCTATTGATGGCGTAAATACTTCTCTTATTCGGGCTTCTCCCAAGCTTTCTGGAGTTTTTGGATGAAGAGAATTTCTTAATTCTAATATAGTTGAGATTGTCTTTCTTGTTTAAGAAATTCTATTTTGAGGCCATAAAAAATCTATTTTTTTGGTATATGTTCTTTGTATTTTTAATTTTTATAGCTATAACCATTTAAAACATTACTATTCACAGAATAACTCTTAGTGTGCAACTCACCTATAATTTTAGCCATGTCACCCGTCAGGTGCTCATATACATATGAATCCTTTTCTGCTGTCAAATTCCAAGAGCTGTTTTTTTTAAATTATTAGACTACCTTAATTTCTATAGCATTATAGTATTTTATACAGTAATAATTATTAAATAATTTAATAAACATCATATCATATATAATTTTAATGGCAGTACAACTATAGCATTTAATATTAATAAGCTTCATCTTATTGAGTGATACTTCTCAGTCAAGGAAAATGTGATAATTTTGGACTTTATTTGTTATATAAAGTTCAGGAGCAATTCATCAAGTTTCATGAAAAGCATTGTTGGCAGTTTATTTTGATCTGCAATTTATTTATGGATCAAGTTGGGAACTGTTACCTTTCTAAAAATAGCATCTGTGCCTGACAATTATTTCTCTTAAGATGTTTTTAAAGACCTAAATGAAATTTTAATTTTCTCCTTATAGTCTCATCCTTCTTTTGTTAAATTTATTTATTATTAGGTAGCTTGTTCTTGGTTTTTGTTGTCATAAACATAAATATTTTTATTTTATTTTGAATTTAAGGTTTTTATAATTTATATGAGATAAAAATTCATCCAAATTATTCAATGAGTATTGAAAAAATTACACATTCCTGTAACCCTTACCTCAACCCACCTAAAGAATGTTTCCATCACCCTACAAAAGCTGCTTTGTGCCCTTTTGAGGTCGGGTTGATTTTATACCAGAAGGCCCTTGCAGCCATTAATCTGTTTTGTAGTTTTCTTTTTTTGAAGGTCATATAACTGAAACCATCAATTTGTGATCTTTTTGTTATGCTTGTTTATTTAAAACATAATTTTGAGATTCATTCATGTTGTTGGGTAGATCTGTATTTCATTCTGTTTTATTGTAGAGAAGCTGTATTTGATTAGCATTCACCTAATGACCTCGTTGTTTAGGCAAATTTAATTTTTTTTGTTATGACATCTCTCATGCTGGAGAACATAAACTGTAGAGGACATAGAAAAGATATTTGTAAAGCAAAGGGACCTACATCCTGTTTCAGAGAAAATATTTTAGTCAAGAGTTGACGCTGTGGGAGCTAGTCTGCAAGACTTGCAAGAAAGGTTTGAAAATATATGAACCAAAAACTAGAGAGAAGGTAGAAGGTACTAAACATTAGTGTGAGGAGTAAGTGTGCAAAATGGTGTTTGTCTAGAAAGTGGGAAAGTGGTCAATAGAACACTTGTGATGTATTCGGAGTAGCTTCTATAGCAGGTTGTTATAATTTTAATTGCTTATGCTAAACTCATTTTATCTCCCGTATAATGTGTAATGTATTTTTTTTTTAAGAAGACATGATCTGAAGAGAATCATTGGACCACTCTTCTTTAGTTTCCCCAGTGTGTGAATGAATATACATCCATTGTGGTGATCTTAAGTTTTTTGTTTTGTTTTGTTTTTTTGGTAACCTTTCTCATCCTTCTCAACTATATTGCTTAGTAAACTTTCCAGAATTATTTGTTCACTAAATGAGTAAATGTTTTCTAATTTTTAATCATTCCTTTTCATTTTTCTTCCATACATAATGGTCATATATCTTGAACTGCCTGTGAAAATTTTTTACTAGATGAACTACTGTTAAATCATATGTGACCCACTAGCCTAACCAATGCATTTTTTTGACTACATCATCCAATGTGGTTAATAATGTGACCACTCCCATTGTTACTGAAATAATTTCTGAATCTGGGCCCTCTTTTCTCTGTATCTTATGAATTATTTCAGATTCTTATAGTCTCTATATGAGATTATTGCAAAAGGCTTGTAACTGTTCTCAAGAATTTTGGCTTTATCACTTGTTTTGGATAGTGATCCAATATTTTGATTCTTTTCCTTCAGTGTTTACATTGGTGTTAGATAGATCACATGATACATAGCTAGTAATGTGTGTTTCATGGAACTATCTTTTTTCTCCTCTTATTGCCAAACTTTTGATCAGTTTACTTTATCAAAGAAGAAAAGAGAGAGTAAAACATCTCATTGAAATTCTTACATTTTATAGCATTTGACAATATTTGATTATGTGGTTCAGTAGCAATGGTTGGAAACACAATTTTAATGGTGAAATTCATATATCCACTTAAACTATTTGGACACACACATAATCTAGGTAATATTTAACGGACAGGTATGATGGGGTTGTCTGTGAGTTCATAATGGATTTTGTTTGGGTAGGGCTGTTAAAAATTTGAATTAATTGTAAGTTTATTTTTTCCCCACTGATAGTTATATAAAAGAATTCTGTGAATGAAATTCTGTTTAAGCTCATTAAAATTTTTCTACTCAAAGAAGAAATCTTGTCCTTTGCCAGATCATTAGTGTTTTTATTTGTTACAGAGCGGAGGTTTTATCTATATTGTTAGATTCATGCAGACTTAGTCTGACTTGGTTTTCTGTTCATAAAATGATCTGATATATAATAAAAACAAAGCTTCTTAGACAACGGTCTCTCATGCAATTCTAAAATATATTGCATAATTCAAACAATGTAAATGTATGCAAAATATTTTAGGTTTGATTTTCAGATGATAAATTGAATGCAGGTGTTCATTGTTTACCTAAGTGTAAGATAGTCTTTTGTTTCTACTTGAAATATTCTGAACATAGCCCTACAACTGCAGTAAGAGAAACCTGTGCATACATGCCTTTGATTATGTATCACTCTAATGTATATGTGGTTTCTTATTAAGCAAACTTCCCAGGCTGCCTTGCCAACATAGTATTGTGAATTATGTTAAAGTTGGAAGGATAGGTAATCAGTTTACTTGTAGTCATAGACCATTACATGGTTATGACAAAACAATGGTTTCTAACTTTTAGTGTTACAAAACCTTTGAAAGTTGTAAATCTCTTCCCAGGGAAATCTTGCATTATACACAGAATAGGTTTATCAGTCCCGGTGAATCATATTATTTTAACTCGTATTAAAAGGTCTGCCATGTTTTCCTACATTGCTTATGGGAATATCAGTGGAAAACACCTTTATGGAAGGCAATTTGGAATACTTGTCTAATTAGAATGTACATACTCCTATTTCTAGGAAGAGATTTATGTGATTTCACGTGCTACTCAACCCTCCATTAAAGCTGCTAGAAAGTGACATAAACTGAAGAACAAAAATCATAGAGATGACATTGGCAAAAACTGGAAAGCAAGAGTATTGCTAGTGACAGACTCAGAAGATGTGAGGAGGCCAAATTATAAGCAAATAGTGAGGCAAGCAAAGAGTTTGCTGTAGAATTCTAAAAATTCAGGATCTCGTAGCACCAACTACCTCAGGAACTGAATGGATCAGTAGTGTTTGTTAAAGGGTGATTAAGTGGCAGTCTGATCTCTAAATCTCTTTCTGTATGCTGTGACTGACTATTTTAAGAGAGGTAGATATGAGCAAAGTGCTCTTTGTGACCATCTTGGTGGCTTGGCTTTCTTTTCTGGCTGGGACTTGAAAGAGTTTTGTTTGGGCATTCTGTCTATTCTTAAGAAGAAAGTCTTAAATACTGACCTCAGAAGTTCCCATAAGCATTTCAACACAATTGCACTATAGAAAGCTATTTGAGGGTTTGTTCTAGGAAAACAAGTCAGTTAAGAAAGACGATTACATAGGATACGCAGATTAAAAGCCCATGATACATTAGAGGTGAAGAAATATCCCCATGCTGGTGGTATAAAGAGTTCTTGGTTGGTAGCTGTGAGACTGGCAGTTCATATTGCAAAACGTTAGCAGACTTCAGTGGTAAAATTTTTTTAAAAAAGATAAAAGTAGTGAAATGTTTTATGTGTTAGAACATCTTGAAAATAGATTTGGATGAAAAGCTAATGTTTGGTGTTGAATGAATCATAAGCATATAGAAATTAACCACATCAAAACAGAAGATAAGCTCCAATTCCATGGAAAACAGTGAGTTATTCAAGAAAGGATTTTAACAATATTTGATTCAGCTGAGTGGTGTTCATATAGTCAAGGATATAAACAGTATTAATTTAATGAAAATTATGATATTGAAATGATGGGGAATGGGAAGTGTGGGTATGTACTGTGGTGAGTTTGGAAAGGACAAATTACAGATTCTAAACAAAACAGAAACATCAAGAGACAGTATGAAAAGTATTCTTTAGAGGGGTTGTATGATAGTCAAGTTACAGAGCTGGGTGCTTCATCCTCTGTAAATTGTCCGATTTTTGTACCCTCATCATGGCCTCCTGTTGGATAAAGTATTTCTCTCATCCTTGTTCTGGATTTGGCTGCCTGGTTTGCTTTGGACAGTGGGATTTTACCAGATGTAACATAGGTTGACCCTTAAAACATACTTGTGCTGTTGGGCTTGTCCTTTTGTGTTGCTTTGCCATAAGAAAACATACTCTGGTTATTTCCTCCAGTGTCCATGGCAGGCATACACATGGATCAGAGCTCCCCAGCCCTCGGCTGAAGCAGAATTTTCAGCCACCACAAAACTATGTGAGTGAGAATTAAGTCTGCTGCTACATGCCATTGAGATTTTCTTTATGTTTGTTACTCAGCAGAAGTTGACTGTTGCACGTGTAGATAAATAGTAGAGTAGTTGGTCAAAAGAAGGAATAAGGACTGCCTTCCAGGAAGACAAAGTGCATAAAATCTTGTGGGGATGTTTGGTTCTTTAAACCATGTATATGACTTCTGAGGTCATCAAGGAATGCATTCATTATCTTTTTAGTGGAATGAGGGAAAAAGTCATGGTTATTGCTGGTTATCTTTGGAATTTATCCATGAATCAAGGAGAGAACTCTGTTCACTATTCAGGCAGCTGAATCACATGTTAGTAGGTAGCATAGCTCAGATGCCAAAAGCACAAATTGGGATTCTATCAAAATTATATGCATATATAATGCTTCAAATTATATTTTGTTGATTTTTTTTCTTTTTTGGTTTATGCTGAGGCTTGAACCCAGGGTTGACACACTGGTGTACATCCCCAACTCGCTTTACTTTTTAGAGTTGTTTTAGTGCATGTTTGTAGTACATAACGGTTACATTCCTTGTGTGGAGTTGGCGCATGCACATAACACAACTTAATTCTTTTTCATTCCCTTCCCCCATTCTTTATGTTTTTTTTTTTTTCTCACAATGAAAGACTGACTTTCCATATTCAGGAACAATATGTAAATCTTTTAAGGAGGATATATAGATGCTTTAAGTATTAAAATGAATAAGAGAACTGCAACCTATAAATGTCTTGAGGTATAAATATAATATACGGGATTTGGATTTTACGAATGAATATATTTCTTAAATGAAGAGTTTTCATACAGTAATTCCTCAGCTGTAACTTCTGGCATTTTGTAAGGGGCTTAGGAAAAGAAAGCTTTTGAGCAAAGGAAATAAAATATTGCATTTACCTGTCACCTGAAACTATTGAGGGGACTCGGAGCTGTTGGGATGGTTGCTACATTCCTTTTCACTCTCTTTTGTTTTGCTTTATATTATAATGTAATCATTGGCTTATTAAATGGTCTGTGAGTTCTCTGGGCTGTTCCTCTTGTGTCTGCAATTGTTTATGAAATAAAAGGGCTGTTTTTATTTGAACAGTATTGTCATTTGTTAACTTCCTTTCTTTGTTTTTCTTTTTAAACTAGTGTAGTGACTATGACCTGGAGTTTGGAACTGAGTGTTTGCAGTTGGCTCTAAAATATTGTCATACAAACGCCAAACTTGTAGAAGGATCTCCTGATCTCTGGAAGGTAAGAGAAAGTCCTTCGTTCTGGTTCTGCTCTGCTTGTGTGTGCATGGGAGGGTATGCACATGCACTTACACTCTAAAGTGATAGAGTGCTTAGAAGATGTCAGAAGAGTCCCACTGGGTTTCCTGAGCTGTATAAGTATAGTTACCTGAATTATTCACATGCATGGATTATTGCTTAGTAGAAAAATACCATGCAGTATTTTTTCCCCATTTAAGGATGTCTATGTGCTATCAGCCCAGCAAGCAAATGTGTTTTTTCATTTTGTTTGTGTTTTTTTATACCTGCCTTCCATGGGCTTGTCTCAGTTGCACTTGATGGGCATTGCTGAGGCTATTTAGGGATATGTTTGACATCTTGCCTCTGGAATGAGTCAGTTATTGCTGTTCATCTTTGGGATTTAATCGTGTGCTCCAAAGGAAACTGCTCACCATATATACATATCACATCCTTCTGTTATACTACTAGTAGACTACTAGGATGAACTGTGAGGATTTTGGCAACTGCTAGTTAAGTGTTTTGTTAAAGATCCTGGTGCATAACTCCTTTGTCTATCTACTAGACCTAATTTGAAGGCCTGAAAAAAGTGGAAAAACAGGCACTGTGCTGCTACTCACCTGTCAATACTCTGGCTTCACTGGACTTTGGAGGCATGACTATTTACCTCTTTGGGTATTCTGAGCCTTCATTAAGCATTTAAAGCCCTGAAGTCTGTGGCTGACAGGGAAACATCACATTGCACTTTAAATATTTCACTCTCTTTTCACTAAGCTATTTATTTTAAAGTGGACTTATTTCCTTACTCTCTGGCAACAGAGAATTATTTCTCAGATGCATCTCCACTCTGTGCCTCCTCATTCTGTGCGCTGAATGCCAGGGCATTGTGATGTGCCTGGTCTGTCCACAGTGCTTTTGTTGGCTCCTTTGGTGAGTCACTTTTGCACATGCTATTATGGGAGTTGAGTTGTCTCCCCAGAGAACATATGTTTGGGTCATAAACTCTGGCAACTATTAGTGTGATCTTATTTGTTAAGCAGGTCTTTGCAGGTGTAATCAAATTAAGATGAGGTCATAGGGAAGTAGGGTGGATCCTAAACCCATCACAACTGGTGTCCTTGTCAGAATAGAAGAGACACCGAAAGAAGAAGAAGGCTGTATGACCTTGAAGGCAGAGATTAAGGCGATACATTTATGAGCCACGGAATGCTAAGGCCTACCAGAATTTAGGAATCAGGCTGGGAAAGGATCTTCCCTAAAGCATCAGAAGGTGCCTGGATCTGCCTACACCTGGATTTCAGACCTGGATCTTTCCACAACTGTGAGAGAATGGATTTCTGTTGCTTTAAGCCACCCAGTTTGTACTGATTTCTTACATTAACCTTGCAAGACATGTGCACAAGGAGTGACATACTTAGGCCTGCAGTGGGTGGGAGAATAGCATCTCTTCCCAAACTGGAGCAGAGTCCGAGAGCCTCCCTGCTAGGAGTGAGGTTAAACTAATGATGTATGTCAAAGGGATGTTGGACAATAAAAGGCCTGTGATGCAGTGGATTGGGAAAAATGTGTCCTGCAGGTCACTGTATAAGTGTTTTCATGTACCATAAGTGTGTGTGTTTTTTTTTTTTTTTGGAGTGAAATGAGATTATTGTGAAAGTAAAGGTTCCGAGTTATTCCAAATTTCCTATCTTCTTCTCCTCCCTCCTGTCTTGTGTCATTGTGCCATTTTCTTTGCTGTTGGCCCCTCTTCTTTTTGGTAACCTTTAAAATTTGTCTGTAGACTTTTAATTTACTTTTGTAATATTATCTTTTATGAGCAGAGTATATTAATTGCTACTTAAACTGCAACAGTGAAATCTACTCTTTGAAATTATTCTTAGATGTGCTACATTGCTAAAACTGCTGCAGAATCCAGAAAGCAGGACCAAGTACTTGAAATGTGGTTTGGAAGTTAGATGTAATGAATGAAAGTTGCCTCTGAGGTAACCAAGAATAGCCCATACTTTAAAATAGTGAGGCTAGAGAAGGTTCTAGAATAGGGAGTTGTCTCTTTGCCTACCAATTAGAAACCAGAGGAACAGTGACTAGAAAGTTATGCATGGGGACTATTTTAACCACCACCTGAAATTCTAGGTGAAATGTTAGACATATTTTTGAATTTGACATATTTTTGACATAATTTATAGAAGTTAATACAGAAAGCATTCAGAGTTGATGCCTGCTTCCTCTGCAGGCTAGTCTAGTGTCTGACAAAACATCATTTTCTTTTTATGTCACAATTTGTGAACAGCTCCCTAGAATGACCAACCACAAAAATGTACAGCATTCACTTCTGGAAATCATTCTGCTCTGATTTCCTGTGATTAGGCATCTGTGACAGGCCTCAGTAACCATTTTTTTGGCGGGGATAAAATTTTGTGTAGTCTTCATAAGAATTTAAGTTCATAGTTGTGCTATGATTTTGTCCTAATAAACTTTGTCCTAAGTTTAAATACTTAGCTGGGCCACTCACTGCACTGTGCAGGCTTGACTGAACAGACTACTTGTTTCTCCATGTCAGAACCATCTTCAAGGCATGAGATTTATAACCTATTATAAGCTACTGAAGAAATTAAACGACTATGTTACATTGTCCGGAAATGCTACTTGAGAGGAGTCTGAAATGTTTTTGTTATCACAATATTAGTGAAATGAACAATTTGAGGATTTCTTTTGATGAGGTCTGCATTTTTTAGATCTGGCATCTTTGTTTAAAAACAAAAGAAACAAAATATCATTGTTTAGTTTCTGACCTCAACAATACAATATGGTAACACTGTTTCTTTCCTAAAGGTTTTCATATAGTTATCCATCTGAGAAAAGTGCATTTTCTAGGTGTACATAAGTGATGAAATGGAAGTAAAGTTCCAAAAACATCTATGTGCATAATGAACATTGTATGGGTTTAAAATATAAGGATTTGCAGCTTTTTAAAAAAAGGTCTAAGTGTTAGAGTTACATACTCACTGTCTTATGAGGTGAGATGTCAGAGAATGTTAAATGTAGTCTTACTCAGGGAAGGAAGGTGTTGGCCAACTCAACTCAGCTCTGTCGTGCAAGATCTGCTTTACTGTTTTGTGTCTCAGTAGAGAGAGAGAGAAAACAACAAAATGCAGTTTAAATCATCACAGCTGGAGTCGGATGATTCCTTGAGGTAGCGGAGAGAGTCCTGGCCTAGTAATGAGAATACAATTATGTCTGTAGCTGTGAACTTCTGGTTTCTCTTCTCTTGAGTTTTGTCTTTCAGCTAAACATATTACTCCAATGAGTTACTGCCTAGAGACCCAATCAAACAAAATAGACAAGAATTGAGCTGAATTAGGATAGTGGCTGATGTTGGGCTTTGGTACCGGGGATCGAACTCAGGTCCTTGCGCTTGTGAGGCAGGCCACCGAACCGCTGAGCTAAATCCCCGGTCCTCTGTTGCCATTCTTGATGTCTTGGTGTGGCCCTCAAGGTTTTAGCTATCACAGTTTGAAAAGAAGTCAATGAAAGAATTGACATTCTATCCCCGCCCCTCCTTTTTTGGTAGTATTTTTCATAATAGTGTGTTGTGCAAAGTCAAAGGAAAACTACAGATCATGCTGCCAGAAGAAAATCATCTTTAAAACTGATTGTTAGGATGCCCTTTTAAAAATTAAAACTAAAGAAAGAACAATCCATATTACTGTAAAAGAAAAATGAATAACTCATCAATTTAGAATTACAACATTTTCCAGTAACACTCTTTTTGAAGTATACCAACTTTTTTATTTAGGAAAAAATAAGCCTGTTCTTCCAAAATTTGTATACTTTCAAAGTTTTTCAAAAATATTTTCTATAGTTTATTCTCACTAAATCATTTTTTTTTTGAGAATTGTGATGGAGGTTATCAGTCCTATAGGATGAAGTTGACAGTGATAATACGTTTAAGAGCTTTTCTATTTTAGATAATTAATATTAGAAGAGAGCAAAATTTTAGGTAATAAAATGTGTATTTCAATAATAAGACTAATTCCAATGCAAAAATTTTCTAAGTCCTATGTTCTGTAGGTCATTTTAGAGAATAGCTTTTCTATTAATTTAAAAATCCAGCATTAAGCTCTACTTTTAAAAAGTTACTTTCAGAGCCTGGTGTGGTGCATGCCTGTAATCCCAGCACTGAGGAGGCTGAGGCAAGAGGATCGCTGTGAGTTTGAGACCAGCCCGGGCTACAGAGTGAGTTCCAGGTCAGTCTCAGCTACACAGTGAGACCCTGTCTCAAAAACCAAAAAAATAAAAATTAAAAAATGAATAAAATGTTACTTTCATAATACTATTTTGATTTAGAATATAGTTTTATCTCTTAAGAGAGGAGGGGATAGAAAAATGAATAATGGCTGCTAATATCTGTTGTAGATTTATGTAGCAGGCAGTTATTATAGAGATAGTTTCTAATTTAAATGACTTCAGATATGTAGTTAAGTTTAGATTTTCAAGAAAAAGCATTCAACTAGTTTTACTCAATTTCACACAAAAAAGTTCTTAACTAAATTGCAGTCTCTACAGGTTAAAGATTTTGCTTGCTCTTTTCCTTGTTGTGGTCTGAGCACTTAGAGCTAGGGCTAGAACATAGTCATTTGATAAATAATTGTTGAAAGACTAAATCAGATCAATACTTTTGGTAAAATGCATAGCATGTCTGTTTCCTATTATCTGTTTTCCAGATAACAGAATTACATTGTAGATCACTAATTAGCTCCGGAATTCAGTAATGTTGGTTGGTATGTACTTGTGTTAGAGAAAATTCGGAAATTTCAATAGATTGAATTCTTGAGCAACCTTTATGTGTCTTACCAAATTCACTGCTACTTTGATTTTGGAGAGTAAGGTATAATTTTGGTTCAGAATGTACTTGCCAAATAAAGGTATAGTAGAGGAATCCAGTTTGTGTAGAAGTGCTCTGGTTTGCTTGATCTAAATAATGCATCTCTGTAAATCCAGTTATGAGCTAATCCAGAGAAAGAAAGTCCAAAAACAATAGGTACAATAAGGTACCGATTAGGTGAACATTTGTTGCAATGGGTAATTGGATGATTATCATTATAATCGTGTACTACAATGATGAGCTTCTATGACCTTATTTTACTTAATATCATTTTTAAAAATGTACTATAGCCTTCTGTAATATGAGGTCTAATTCTCCAGTGCACTTTCATATTCTTTACCTGAGCCCACTGAGAAAGATCTGGGAAATATCTGCCCCATAGAAAAAAACATACTGTGACCAGTTGCTTTACAATGAGCAGAACACAATTAGGTGGCTGTATGTTTCTAGATAAAAAAAAGTATCCATCTTCGGCATACAGTGGTACTCTACATACTCTTGCTATCAAAGCCATATTTTAATAAAAATATCACAAAGTGATTCTTATCTGTTTATGTAAAGGTGTCTTCAATTCAGAAGGAAGTCACTTTTAATATGAGTTGATCTTTGAGAATTTCAGTTGAGAATAATTCCTGTTTTTTTTTAATACAGAGCCTTTCTCCCTTCTTTTCAATATAAAACTTTTACTATTAAATAATAATGTTAACATTTTTATTTGAACACTATCACATTTTCTTTGATTACAGTATTTCAGTTATATTAATAACATTTCAGTAATTACTGCTAAGTAATATCTTAATTCAAAGATTTAAACAAAACTTTTAATTGTGTAGAAATAGATTTAATGTGAGTTTGCTAATCCTACTCTAATTTAGACATTGTCAATACTATATATATGTATAGTTTCTCCTGAATCCAGAATTTCCTTGGGGGCATTTTATTGCTTTCACATTCCTTCTTACTCTGTTGAGTCTAATGAAGTTTATCTGTCCTCTAGGTGACCTACAAACGAGATCTGTATGCGGCTGAATCGATTATTAAGGGTATGTTTGCCCTTGTAATTGTCAGTTCCTGTGTTTCAGAAAATGTAAGCCTGTTCTGAATTTCTCATGACATTTTAAATCCCAGCTGTCTCAAAGCTTAAATGTCTGTGGGCCACTGAAGTCTATGATTTGTTTTTAGAAAATAATCGTATTTTGTTTCCTATTATGAAATATCACATAGGGCACATTGATTTTAATTTTTACCAAAGAAATACTTTTAATTTAAGTATGGGACATTGGTACTATTGTGAGTCAACAGTGAAAACTGATATTTTAATGGAATTGTAAAGGAATCATGAGTTTACTGCTAAGATGACTGCTCCATCCCCAAAACATCCTACCAGTGCCTCCGACAGCATCTTCCTATGAGAAAAATATTTTTAAATTCCTTTTTTGTTTGGATGATGACTGCCATTTTGTTTTGTAATTTTAGATACTACATATGACAAATCATTTCTTGTTTTTTTAAAGCACAATGAGTAAGATCCCAGTTGCACAGAGATTGTTCTAATTAATAACCACAAAATCCTCATTATTGTCCTTAATACTGTGCTAGGAATATAATGAAGATGTAGAAGGATATTTCTGTAGTTTTGCCTTGTCTATCATTCAGTCAGATTTCTCAACCAATATGTCAGCATGCAGCATACTGACATTTTAGATCTTGTAGTTGCTTGACTTTAGTGCTGTTTGGGAATTGTGCATTGCATAGTAGCATGCTTTACCTCTGCTTAATAGAGAGGAAGGACCCTTTCCTCTCTCACCTGTTGCCTGATTGTGTCTCTGATATTGTTAGATGTCCCCTTGGTGATAAAATTGCCCCTCACTGAGAACCAGAAGTGGTTACTGCAAATGGTAAAACAAGTACAGTGTTCTATAAGAAGTTAGGAATTGACCATCAAAATTAGATTTTAGATAGAACTATAAATGCTCAAGTTTTGATTGAGAGGTAAACTAAATTCAAACATTTATTGAAGTAGAAGAAAATACTGATTCTGAATTCTGAATGCATTAGTTCATTCTGAAAATTTTGGTAAACACCTTAGCACCTTGTTTCTGATAAAATTTATCAATTGGCTTCACTTGCAGAACCCTAAAATCTCTTTTTGATCATGACACTGTTTTTGCAGTTTATACTCGAGTTCTTTGTTCTTCAAGCATATTTAGTTTCAAACCATTAGGGCACTGTAATTTGTGTATATAAACAGACCTTCTCTAACCACAAATCAAAATGTTGACATATATTTACATATCAACCAGGCAATGTGTAAATATTACTTCAGAGAGGTTGACTAAACCATGATGTAGTTGGTTTTGCTCTCAACATAAATATAAATCTCAGTTCAGTTTTGTTACAAACTCATATCTGAAATACTTAGGTAAAATGGAAGTGGACTCTTTGAACTGTTGGAAAGTGGTTCACCTGAAGAGTCTTATGATATAAAAACCTGTATTTTAACTGTAATTGCAGAGACTTTGACTTTGGAAATTGTTAGAGAGAATGTTTTTCTTATTAAATATTTGAAAAGTGTATTTTATGTCAGGGAAAATAATCATGTTGTCTGGATTAAAGCAGTGCTTTATGTTAACAAACTCCAAGGGTTTCTTTGCCTTCTAAGATTTGTGTTCTAAAAACTTCCCAGAAGACTCTTTTTTTTTCCCCCAGCTTTAATTGAGTTTATTGGTACATTTTAGGGACACAGTACAGTTACATTCATTGTTGGGATCTTGTACCTCCATATGACAAGTCTTGATTCTCATTTTTTTCCCTTACCCCTGCCCTCCTTTCACCCCCTCCTCCCCTACCCATCTACAAACACTTTATTTCCATCTTTTCATTATCTCACATTTGCTGCTTGTACTTAGAGGACCCTGGCTGTGGTTATACCCCAGAGTAGTTATACTGTGGTTCACAGAGGACGTGAAAGTAGAATTCCTGGTCCTACCTTATCAACAAGAATCTGCATTTTGAGTAGAATTCTGGCTGATTACTTTGTACATTAAATTCTAAAAGCATTCCTTTGGGCTGCCCCTCAGCTTTTTGTAGGACCTTTCTTTCTAAAATACCTCATTGCGTTACAAACTTTAAATCTTACTCTGCTGTACCAGTCCCAAATGCTTATTTGCTCACTGGAAGTAACCCCCTACCTTCATGCTTGTACTAAATACCATTTCTGATAATTGAGATATTTCCAGACTTAGGAAAAAGAGAACTTTTGGATTACAAAATATTGAACTCCAAAATATAGATACAAGACTATCTGAGCTATATATTCACCTGTTTTACCTTTCTGTAGTGCATTGATTATGTTTGTCCAGAGAAAAGGAATGGGTAGGGTAGATACAGATATTTAGGGATTCACTGTGAGGACTTGGATCACATGATTTTGGAGGGTAAGTTCATGATCTACCATCTGGAACCCTGAAAAGTCAGTGGTTGGTGTCTGTACAATCCCAAAGGCTTGAGAAGCGTTAGACCCAGTAGTCTCTGAATTCAACCTGGGACTGAGGACAGGAGAAAATGAATATTCTAGCTCCAGAACAGGGAGAATTGCCTTCCTCTGTCTTCCTGTTCTAGTTGAGCCTTCAGTGGACTGGAAGATGCCCATCCTGTTTTCTCTGCTCTGTCAACCCACATGGAGGCTAATTGCTTACAGAAACACTCTTATAGACATTTCCAGAAATGTTTTACCAGATATCTGCATTTTCCTTAGTCCAGTCAAATCAGCACACACATTTAACCATCACATCTAGTAAATATTCAAATGCTTTTCTAAACACTCCTCCTATTATGTAATACTTATTCGGCACTTACTTTGAGTTAGGCCTTGTTTGAGGCATTTTAGTGTATTGTCTCCTTGTCTTGAAGAATTCAATGATGTGAGTGTTAGAAGAACTCAATGATGTGAGTATTACTGTTACTATGTTATAGTGTATTTAAAGATTATAAGGCAAACATTGCCTTGAAAAGGATAGACAGTAAGTTCTTAACTGTAAGTCTTTGCCTTAGGCACTTTACCTCTTTTATTACATATCAGTTTTCCTTCTTTTTTCTACCTTAGTAGAGATTTTCAGGTTCTCTTACTTGGAAGCTGTGAGCCACACTTTTATTTTAAAATTTGGAAAGTTTGTACTTTTAGAAGCTAAAGCACACCATATATTATATCACATTAGGATTTGGGACCACCACAGGATGAAATTTATGGTGCATAAATGTTTAAGCTCATTGTGATAGAAATACTATAGAACTGCTAGACAGTTGAGGTTTAAGGAGTGATTTTGCCAAACAATTTATTAAAGCACTTAGTTTTGTTTTACGTTTTTTTGTTTTTTTGTTTTGTTTTGTTTTTTTTTTTTTAGATTTTAGGATTGCCCACAATGTAGGACGACGACATTTCAGATTACAGTTCAGTGAAGGTGGAAAGACTGTCAATACTTTTGTTTCTTTTTCTTTTTTGGTACTGGGGATCGAACTTGGTCCCAAAGTGCCCTTGAGCTTGTGAGGTAGACACCATAACCATGGAGCTAGATCCCTAGCTCCTTTTGTTTCTTTTGTATCCTCTAATATCAAGTTGCATGGAATTGTGTGATATGCTAACAAGTGTAGCTAGTTATTCTTTACTCTAAAGCAGTGGTGGCATGCCGCAGCAGGCAGCTATTACTGAAAGCTCTAAAAGGTTTGCCATCACTGCTCTAAAGGTTTAAATTGTGGAAACATATGGCCTTCCTTCCCATCTTACTGGTTACTGTACTTGCTTTGAACAAGTGCATATTTGGATTCAGCATATCTATTCTTATATCACATAACTGCTTTTTTCTTTCTTATTAAATGTAGGAAAATTATAATGTTTGAGTGTTCCTGTGTTGAGCTTTGCCAGGACTTTGAGCACATAGTGCTTGGGTCAGGTGCTTTATACATATTATCTCATTTATTCTTTACAGTGATGTAAAGTAGAAATCACTGCTCCCATTTTAGAGGTGGGAAACCCGAGAATCAAGTTAGGTACTTTCCTCTGGATCACACAGTTGGGAAGAGAAAGACCCACAATTTAAACTCAGGTCTCTGCTGTCCTTCATTCTGATGCTATTCTGGAACCTGACTGTATTGTGCCTCTGAATCATTCAGGTGTCACCCACTGTAGTCAGTATCAGCATCCATGGGCAGTCCAGTCATTCCTGAAGTTCATTCTGCCCAGCTCTCATTCCTTTGGGTTAGGAGCTAGGCCTTCAACTGACCTGATGAAGAAGGATCACACATTTAAGACCAGAGATCTTACCACCCAACTGCTTTTCTGAACACACGGTATAATCTTTTAGAGAGTGATTGTTGCTGGCATCACCAGTGTGTGGAAAACAGATACTAGTGAGACGACAGATCTCTAGACATTCCCAGAGAAAGAATAAAAATCCAGTATCAGAATACTAGTTTTTAAATGATCAGTAGCGTACTATTTATTTATTATTTATTTATGATACACTTGGCAGTTTAATGGTGATTATATAGATATAACAAGTTTTTCTTTTTTGGGTTGGGATGTTATTTCATGCTGTGATATGAGTCTTAGTGTTCTGTAATTTGTCACTATTTTATTGATAATTTATCTTTCAGAATGTAAAACATTGCTCAGACAAATGTCAGATCTCTTGTATTTAAGAGCGCTTTGGAGTTTCCCCTATACTCATTACTAGACTAGTGTAAATGCATTTTGATCTGTCTTAATTTATATTCAGGTCAACAATTTAGATATTAGGAAAAGCGATTGCATTTCATTGGTATTTGACTTAGGTTTCCTAATTTTAGGCAACCTTTTGAGGACAGTCTCTATCTAAATTGTGGTATGTGTTAAGTGTGGTGATTAGATGAATTTCAACTTGATTGACTTTGTGCAGCACCCCTGGGATAGATGGAGCATGCTTCCAGGTGTGTCAAGGTGGGTCATAGAGGCACATCTTAGCAGTGTGGCCTGTGTGCCTGGTTCCTTGCCCTTGTCTATCAGGCCTTCCCCTACTCTGCCACGAACTAAGCAGTTTTGCTCCGCTGCCGTGACGTGTCAGCCTTGGCTCCAGACAGTCATGGGCTGAAACCATAATCAAATTAAACCTCTCCTCCTTTACATTATGGGTTTTGGGTGTTTTTCAGTGACAAAAAAAGTTGATTAATACACTGAGCTTTCAAATCTGTTTTTTATCTTGCATTGTTAATTTTTAAAAATCTGAATTTATTCTAGCATCAATGTTTACATCTATTTCCACTTACGGAAATTAAAAAAACATGTAGAAAAGCAGTACTTTCATATTTGTCTTTCACAAACTTTCTGTTAATATGTAGTTAATCATGAATTTCCGGCTATAAGTATATAGTAGTTTCAATCTTTTCTTTTCTTGAAATAGAGAATAGCCTTTGGTCATTGTTCTTTAGTGTTTAACTCTTCCAAGCATCTCCTCCTAAAATTAAAACAAACTTTTCCAGAGTAGTGTGATTAATTGGTGCAACAAGACATTGGGCTGACTGATAAGTTGGTAAACATCCACTTTACAAAGAGGCATTGTACTTTGGTCTTACAAACTGGTTGAGCCCACCCAACCCTGCTGTACATGCTCAGGCGAACCTAAACTATATTAAAGTGGTAACAGATGCCAGAAGTAACATACTTTATCAAGATTTACATAAGCCATACAAACAGTTCCAACCCACACTTGATTTAATATTCTGACCATATCCTGGCAAAAGGGTCAGTATTCTTCTAAGGCAAAAACTCCTTATGGATTTTAGAAATAAAAGATTGTGTTTATTTTCTACCACCATTCTTTAGTAACCTTCTAATGTATTCAATTTTGTGGATAAACAGTGTTGTAAAGCAATTTCATTTTATACTTTCCTGGATATAATTATGCAGTCCCAAGCAACGTTATGTTATAAAAACCGTCTGTAGCCTTTTTTTTTTGTATATGGTGGTTTATATAAAAATAGAAAAATAAAAGTTAAAATTGAAAATTATTGGTTTTAACTGGCTCTAGTTAAAATTAGTTAATAGTAATATATAAAAATGTATGCCTTTTGTCAGTCTTTATGTAATTTTTTCCATTTGTTAAGTATTTGTCTTATTTTGAAGGGAAAATAATTAACTTTAATTTCTTTGATATAGAATATATCTTATTGGGTCAGAAATTTACATTTTATTCAGAAAAACACTATTTTTGAAAATTGATGATAAAGTGGATTCCATACAGTAATTATTTAGGAAGAACAAAGATATATATGTATATATGTGTGTGTGTGTGTGTGTGTGTATCTATATATGTATATATGTATATGTATATATATATATATATATATATATATATATATATATATATATATATATAGTCTCCCCATTTTTTGTATAGATGTTGAAAATTACACTGGTAGGAAAGCAAGTGAGTCCTTTTGCATTAGTAACTTGAAAGTAGCTGAATATACTTTTAAATTGGCTCTTACTGAAAGAAATGAAGTAAAATCACATGTGAATAAATATGGGTCATTATTGCTGAGGTTTAAGAGGACTTGTGTCTTCTCAAGCATGTGAAGAAAATCAGTGCTTTAATTTCATAGTGAGCTTTAAATAGTTTCACTTAGAATTGTGATTTTAAGTGCAAAGTTGTTTTGAAACTTTTAAATCAAATTAAAAAGATGTTAAAAAGATGAATGCCATTGAGTCAGGTTTTCTCTGTCTGTAACAAGGCCATGCTCTGTGTCTGGCTTTTCTTGTTAAATACTCACTGATGGAGCCTCTTATGTTACTAACGGTGTGTGTTTTGGACAATGCAAAGTGACGGCTAAGATTTATTTACAAATCTTATTTTTTGATGTTTCTGTTGCTTTTGACTGATACTTAATTTCCCATTTTCTCATTACTACCCAAACTTCTTTGTACATTATGGCTTTTGCTCCTTACTCTCTTGAAAATAGAACTGTGATTGTATCTGATGTAAGTATGTAAGAACATTTGCGTCAAGCTTTAATTAGTGAGAACTGGGAGGCTGCAAAATGATTTAAAAGAAATTTGGTTTCCTTGGAATTTATTGTTCAAAAAGATGTAAATTGAAAAGTTAAATGTTAAGGTCAAGATGAGAAAAAGTAAAGTTCACTTGCTTGTTTAATCTTATAATTTTCTTAATTTGTCATCAGTGAAATGGTAATTTGTGCATGAGCACATAAATCTGTCATTTTCACAATTTTGAAGGCCACAACGCATTATTAAATAACTAGATAAATAGGACTTGATAACAGACAAAAGCCAGCTGCTTGCACTTCATTCTGACAGAAGTAGTTAAAAAGCCCCAATTGTGGCATTTATGTTCAAAGCAATAATACATTTATAAATACTCTGATGAGTCAACAACTTAGAAAATTACATTTCTTTCAAATTTATTTTTTTCAACTGAGAAAATATACAAGAAAGGCAAAAAAGTTTGATCATCCACTTGGAAAACAGTAATATGTATACTGCTTACACATAAGGACTTGTACAGAACACAAAACATCATGTGCCTGCCTGCTCCTTATTTTGAGTCCTAAGATAGGACATCTCATTCTGCATTCTGTGATTCACTTAAAAATGTGTTTAAGATCTGAGAGTATAAAACATCTCTTATAAAAAACCTGCCTTTGTGTGTTTACCATTCAGTTGAAGAATGCACAGCTAGCAGTACAGCTAGCTGCTTGGAAGAGATCTTTGACTTTGTGATGTGAGTGCCTGTGGTTCTCTGGCAAGTCTCTCTTTACTGACCCTCTTGTGCACTTGTCTTATAATCTTGGCTTGTTGGCTGCTTTCTCTTTATTGCCTGCCATCCCTCTTCCTACACTAATATCCTATTACATTGTTCAGAGAAACTTTAAGCCTCTTCCTATATGTGAAATTGAGACAGAGCATCAAGGCACAAGTGGTTGGTGATTCTAACATCACTTTAAAATCATTGAGGGGCAGAAAATAGACCCTATGATTGTCTTTTGATTTAAGGAACTTGCTCGGAGAATGAAAGCACTGCTCCCGTTTCGGATGGATCAGAGCATTGGTGTGTAGCATTTTGACCTGCTGCAGCCATGTTGAGTGAAGAGGGACTTTCCTGGGCTGCATACCTTATACATAATATAGTTAATTTGTACAAGTGACAAGACTTTATTTTTATACTTTTATTATAATATTTTTAAAAGAGGGCAACATAAACATAAAACTAGTGACATATTTGACCTAATTTTGTGAAACTAATATATCAGTGTCTAGTTCCATGGAAGTGGTAGAAAATCATAGTGAGTTCTCATAGAAAATTCTGATCCATTATTCTTTTCATGTGCTTCGCCCTTGAAAGTAGTTGTTCACAAATGTATGTACTTGCCAAAAAGTGATGACATGATATAAGGATGAGTGTAAAGAGTAGGATATTTTTCTCTCAGAACATATCTTATAAAAGTCTAGTAATGAGAGATGATTAAATTTTTCTTTGAGTTGATTCTCTCATTGAAACTTTGTACATTCCACTTAAAAATCTGCAAATAATGTATTTATGTTGACTATAACTGAAGTCACAAATATACCAAAAATTTTTTTTTTCAGAAATCTTAAAGCGTTTCTCAGATTTCTATATTCATAGAGAATTCATTTTATTAAATAACACACAAGGTTCAGTTTAATAAGAAATCTTACCTGTCTGCCTAATAACAATAAAAACCTGTCTTCACAGGCACGTGGCATGTGGGCATGTGGAAATACTGGGACTGGTAATTGCTCTGCTTTATTCACCAAGTCACATAAGGACAAGCAGTGATGGATATACCTGGGTTTCCTTTTCGTTTCCTGTATATGGTGGACGTAGTAGGCAGAGTCAGTGCTGCATGGTTCTCTCCCCTACACAGAGTTCTGTTGTCACTGTGCAGTTTGTGTTTGAGCACTGCACAATTAAGACGTGAAAAATATTGCTAAAAACTACATAACATTAAAGTTTACAGCCTTGTGTGGTCACATGAAGCCCAGGAGGCACGAGTTGAATGCCACTTGATTAGAGCTTGAAACTTCTTTTCAGAAATGGCTACTTTCAGATTTGGTACAGTTCTTGTTTAAGTAAATACACAAACACTTTGATTTGAGAGGTCAGTACAGTGCACAGAGAAGTCTGGTGGAAGAGTATCGTGGTGTTAAATGATTTAAAGAAAATTAAAGATTGATGTGTGGATTTTTGTACATGCTTGCTTATGAAACTAATGTAATATGCTTTATTTATCTGAAGAAATAAAAGGACATTTAAAAAAATGAGCATGTTACAAATTTTGTCCTCTTTTATAAACATTCAGATTTGTATGCTGTAACTCATACAGCTTATGAAGGAATTTATTTATAATAACACTGGACTCGAACATTTGTGGAATGACATTGTATATACCCTCATGCTGCTTACTTTGAATCCAAATAAAAACTGTAGAAGTTTCAGATCACAAAGAACATTGTACCAGGGATGGGAAGCCCTGAAGAAATTGTCTACTTAGAACTTGATTGAAACTTAAGAGAATTTCAAAGGATTCTGGCAGATGGAGCTGTGATATATTTCTAACTTTGACTTTCAGGATATCAAACTAGGTGTTCCTTGATGTACCCTGTGGGGACATGGTTAGAATTCTGATATTATTTCTCTCTTTTTGCCACCATCAACTTATTGAAGAAATAAGTAGAAAGAGAAGCACCCTCTACCCGAGTCCCTATGTCTTCCATCAGTTGCAGCTAATATAACATAGTAATTGTTGAATTGAAAGGTCCTATGCAAAGAACAACTAACCTTCCAGGAAGTTGTCTCCTCCATTTTACATCTGCCTGTGCTTCAGTAACTGTGATTTGCTTTGGTATTTGAGTGTATTGTCTTTTCTAGTACATTGCCTACCAGTGAATTAGTCAAGGCTTCTAGTTCTATATCCCTAAACATTTGATTAAGAGTACTCTTGGGGAGTATTCTTAGCTCAAAACTGGTTAATATAATTATACAAATGGGAGTGTGTTTTTGAAATGTAAATGCCTGAACAATATTTATGGTTTTGGTACAAGATGGCTAACATTTTTGTTAGATAAATAGTTGTGAACTACAATGTTATGTTGTGTGATTAGAGAGACATATAATAGGTACTTTGATTCTGTCATGTTCAGTTTACCTAAGGTGCAATTGATTGTAAGAAATGTTTTATTTTATTTATTCATTTATTTTATCTGTTTTTTTATTGTTAATTGAGTTTATTGGTACATTTTAGGGATACAGTGCAGTTACATTCATTGTTGGGATCTTGTACCTCTACATGACAGGTCTTGGTTCTCATTTTTTCCCCTTTTCCCTGTGTAAGAAATGTTTTATAGACTAATAAGAAAGTAGGCACTTCCTACCTACCAAATACAAGGGCCTGAGTTCCATCCCTGGTACCAAAACAAAAAAAAGAAAGTAGGCACTTGAACTGTAAGTTTTATTTTTATGTAGAAACTATGTTTTATATCAAATAAACTTTTATATTTAGACAGATTTTCATCTCACTTGTTTATATTTAAGAAGATTTGAGTAGGTTCTGTTTTTAGGTCAGGTGGACCAAGATACTTATTTTCCCCATCAAATAAAGCTATAACACTTGGAAGGAATACATAGACTAGCCATTGGACTATTCGAGGTAAACAGTAGCAGGTAGATTAATGAAAAAAGACCAGATTTGACATCCTGCCTTGGCAGTGAGGTTTAGCATTTTATTTCCCTGGATCTGGAGCAGCCCCAAAACTAGAAGTAGGTATCAGACTAGACAGAGCTGTAAGAGATGCCTTCTGAATCTTATCAGAGGAGCAAAAAGCATCTTGCTTTGAGAAAAAATTCCTCCATTCTCCTCTTCCTTTTTCTCATACTCTAATATTTTATTCCATGTATAACCACAGCAGCAGTGACAGTGACAGTGACAGCAGTGGAGGCTCAGTGGAACCTAAAATCCTGAGAGAAGAAAACATTTCTCTTTGATCTGAGTTGCTGTGCTGTGTAGGTGGGGTGAGCACCATTACCGTTTCTTCTTTCTCTCTTGTTGCTTAAGTCTGGACACAAGTGTAATCATTGGGAATGTGGGGCAAGTAATGTCAAACCACCGAGTACTCAAAGGGATGTACTAGGGAAAAGGAAAGACAGGAGTTGTTGTGGTAGAGGAGCATGAAAATTCATACATTTCTTCATGAATTTCTAACATACTCTTGTAGTGAATTTAACCCTGAGCATCCCCCCATGGACTTTAAAAATTGAACTAAGAAATAGACCAGGTCCGACACCATCTGCTGAGAGGTTGATTCAGATGGTATCATAAAAATTTGGAAAAATGGAATTATGTTTCGAAGTGTGACAGAAGGTGGTTAAAATTGAGGCCTGAGAGAACCTGGGTTGAATTACTGTTAAAACAATACCAAATGGAATAGAATCCAGAGTTTCACACCAAAATATAATCTAACAGGATAGTTCCTCAACATACAGAACATTATCCAAGAATTAGGGAAACCTGAACAGACATTAGAAAAGGAAATTAATAGTCTTTTGTTGGGAAGGCACATATATGTAGTTATCTGAAAAGTTTATGAAAGCACTGATTGTAAAAGAGCTACAGCAATTCGTGTGAAAGATGAAAGAATCACAATGAATAAGAAACATGAGGAACCAAATGATAATTTTAGAACTGAAAAAAAAAGTCCAAATTAAGAAAAAACACTTGCTGAACTGTCTCAGTAAAAGGATGGAGATGACAAAAGTTGAGGTGAAGTCAAAGTGTTCTGTCTGAACAACAGAATAAAGATAGATTGGGGTTAGAAATGAATGATTGGCACCTGTGGGGGACATGAATCACTTCCGTCGCAGAAGGAGGGAGAAAGTGCAGTTCAAGAGGAAGCTTAAATTAATTATGAATGAAAACTCCCAAATTTGACATAGCACACAAATTTACCAATTTAAGAAGCTTAACTAACTCCAACCTGATAATAAAAAATCCAAATCCAGATACTTATTAATCAAATTGCTGAAAACCAGTGGCACACTTAAGAATCCTGCTAGTTGCTAAAGAGAAATGGGATACTATGCACAGAGGAAAAGGGATTTGCATGATAGATTGCTCATCAGAAACTATGAAGTCCAGAATAAAGCTGAATAAGATTTGTAAAGTGCTACAAACATGCTGTCAACCTGGTATTTTATGTCCCACCAAGACTATTCTGCAGAAATAAATGAGATATTTTCTCAGATGATGGGAAACGAAGAATTCATTACCCCCAGATGCACTGTAAAAGAATGTCTAAAGAAACTCTTTCCAAAGAAGGAAATGCCAGAGGAAACAAGGAGCATGAGGAATTAAAGTGTAGCAAATACCTGGCTGACTAGATTCATCAAATTCTCTTTAGTTTTTAAACCTACTTGACGGCAAAAAGCACAGATGTATTTTCTAAGGAAAATGTAGGAGATAGCAACATCTTTGTAAACATCAACATAAAGCAGGTGTGGTTAAGGGCACTGTATCATGGTTAGGCGTCTGCTTTCCATTTGACATGGGGAAGTATTTCATGTAGATTATAGTATGTATATCATGCATATGACTTTGTATATCATAATTTCTGGAGCAAATGCTAAAAATTTAAAACAAAAATGACCCAAAGATTCAGTTTTATACACAAGAGAGATTTAAAAACACTAAAACAAGCCAACATATGCCAGACATGGTGACTCACACCTGTAATCCCAGCACTTGAGACATGAAGCTACAGGATCACTGTGAGTTTGAGGCGAGCCTGAACTGCATAGTGAAATCCTGTCTCAGAAAAAAAACACCCCCAGAAACATAAAAATTAAAAGGAGATAAAATAGAAGCAGAAGAAAACATAAACAATTTATATCCAAACATAGCAGTTACAGAAAATGTAAATTGTTCCAGCAGCACACCAGTTAAAAGGAAAAGACTTTGTAATATTATATAAAATATGGAGCAACTGTATGCTCCCTAAAAGACCTCACCTTCAGTATAATATAAGTTTGTTAAAGGTTAGTGGAAAAAAATACCACACATATGCTATTCTAATGAAAACTGCAGTGGTTCTGCGGTCAGCCAAGGAGAGTAGCACATGGACGCTTTCCTGTGATGAAAAGGGATGTCCCATCACACAGTCTGGTGGCATTGTCCATTTGTGCTGCTATAGCAGAACATTACAGGCTGGGTAATTATGAAGAACAGAACTTCATTGTCTCATAATTTAGGAAGCTGAGAAGGTGCAGGTGCGTGTCTGGTAAGCTCCTATTAGTGTGTCCTCTCACCTTGTCCTTATATTCTAGGAGAGCAAGCTATAAAGAGTGTTTTTCAATTTCATGAAATCTAATTGTCTTTTTTTTTTTAAACTGTCTGTGCATTTGGTGTTGTATCCACAAAGTTTCTATTAAATCCAGGGTCATGAAGCCTTTGCTCTGTGTTTACTATTAAGAGTTTTGTAGTTGTAGATATTATATTCATTTTCAGTTATTTTTCAGATATGGCTTCAGTGTTATTACAGGACCATTTATTGAAAAGACTCTTCTTTCTCTATTGAATGATCTTGGCTCCCTTGTCAAAATAAAATGACCAGGGGTTTATTTTTGGGCTTTTCATTTGATGCTGTTGATCTTTATGTCTGTATTTGTGGCCATACCACCCAGCTCTGATTACTGTAGTTCTATAGTAACTTTGAAATCAGCAGGTTCAAATCCACAGGTTTCATTCTTCTTTTGTTTGGGCTATTCAGGGATCCTTTGAAGTTTTATATAATTGTAGAATGGCTTTTTTCTTTCTCTGAAAAAAAAAAAAACCCAAAAAACAAAAAACAAAAACCAGAAAAACCAAAAAACCAAAAAACAAATCATTATGGGCACTTTGATGGGAATTGCTTTGAATCTGTGGACAGTTTTGGGGTAGTATCAACATCTCAACACTGTTAAATTTTTCAAACCATGAACAATGGATTTGTTTTTATTGCCTCCTTGATTATTTCAACTATGTTTTATGATTTGTATTGTGTAAGTCTTTCACTTCCTTGGTTAAGCTTTTTTCCTGAGTATTTTATTTATTTTGATACTATTGTAAATAGAATTACTCCTACAATTTCCTTTTTAGGCTGCTCATTGTTAATATATAAAAAGAAAATAATTTTTTTGTATTGTCTCTGTTTTCTGTTTTGCTGGATTCATTTATTCTAAAAGTTTTTGAATCGAATTATCAAGATTTTCTACATATAAAATCACTTCATTTGTGAAGAAAAAATTTTTTATTTCTTCCTTTACTATTTAGATTTTCATTTTCCTTTATCTAATTGCTCTGGCCAAAATTTTCAGCACTATATTGCATAGATGTGGCTAAAGTAGCCACCCTTTTCTTATTCCTGATCTTAGAGGAAAAGCTTTCACCTTTTCATAAAATACAATTGGAGTGTATCTTAACCAATATTCTTGGGACCAGAAATATTTCTGGCTTTTTTATTTATTTGGAAATATTTGTGTGAACTTTGCAAGTTGAGTACTTAAAATCTGAAATATAAATACCAAACTGACAATCTATGTCTTTATATTTTCTATTTCAAATCTTTAGGTTAGAGATGTTCAACCTGCACTAGTAAACTAATTTAATAGCTTACAGACAAGATTTTATGCTGTGACCAAGTGGGATAAATCAATACAAATATGATTGCACATAAAAAAGCAATTGCTGTAATATACTGCGTTTCCAGAATTTAAAAAATGCTTATTACATTACCATATCAATACAGAAAAATGATCTTATAAAACTTAGTACAGTTCCATGATAAAATGTCAATGAATAAAAGGAAATTATCTCAGCATAATAAAAGCTATGTATGAGAAAAGTACAGTGAACACTATATTGAAATAGATTTTACTTAAAAGAGGCTAGTGACATCGTTATACTTACTAGTAATATTGGATTGACCAGAATTTAGCCTTTTTAAAAAGTACTTAGAGCTTTGAGCCTTATATCAATAAAAATACTCTTACTTGTTATTGCATGTTTTCATTAGTGTTTCTATTAAGGTAAACTTTGGAAAGTTCCCCAGCCATTTTACTAGTGTGATAATACAGGTGTTCATGTATCTTTGTGACATGCCCTTCACATTCTCTTATCCCTTGATTATAATGGTATTTTGGAATTAGTAAAACTAGCATGGGTAAAAGAACTAGTGCACATTCAAATAATAGTTTTTTTATTTTTGTAATATCTTAATGTTAAATCACAGATACAGGAAACCAAATAAAACTTGTAGCTTAAATAATACTTTACATAGCTGCATAATCATTTAGATCAAGAATAGAACTTTGGACGGGGATTTAGCTCAGTGGTTCTGCCACCTGCCTCGCAAGCACAAGGACCCAAGTTCGATCCCTGGTACCAAAAAAAAAAAAAAAAAGAATAGAACTTTGAGGGGCCAGGGATTCAGTTCAGTGACACTCTGCCTTGCAAGTGCAAGGTCATAAGTTCAATTCTCAGTACCCCCCCAAAAAAAGAATTTTTCCACCCAAAGGAAAAAAACCTTTCCTGAACATTCATCCAGTTAGGACCTATTCCTTCCTCAAAAGTATTAGCAAAAGCTATCCAGATAGATCTTATAGCAATCTAAAATCACAGTTCATAGGAACTCTACCACATTTTTTGCATTTCTAAATACTTGTTCTGACTTGTATCTCTATATCCCCCAAAACTATATACTCTTAGGTGGGGCTTTTCTGTGCTTACTGTATCTAGGGTATATGATACTGGAATTTAGGGTATGTAGTATTGCATTAGTCCACTGATTGGAATTAAGATAGTCCTAGGTGTGGCTGAATGGATTTACTGAAGAGAGAAGCCCCACCCAGGATTTGGGTGACACCACCCAAAAGGCTTGTAGCCTAGATGGGATAAAAGGAAGACTTGCTTGCTGCTGCTGCTTGCTGCTTTGATGCCTCTTGCCTGCTTTGCCATGGATGATTTCCTCTGTGATCCCCCTCTGCCATGCGACCCTTTTTGGCCTCACCAACTATGTAGTGAAACCATGAGATGAAGTAAACCTTACTTCTTATAACTTTGGGTGTTAGGTATTTTGTCTTCGCAATGAGAAAAGTAACTAAGACAACATTGTTGATTATTCATGATTTTTTAAAAAAGACAAATTACATTTAAAAGAACCAAAGTTCAGACTGATAGCATAGTATCCAATGAAATAATAATATAGAACTTCCCAAATCTTCTGAAAGATATGGACATTTAGATATGGAAGATATTTAAAGCCCAAGCAAGCATAACCAGAATACTATAGAACTTCCCTCTGTAACAGTGAAATGTGAAAAGCATTGAAGAAGGAAAGCTTCAAGAAATAAGTGCCAAGTCATTTAGAGAAGTAAACCTGTCAAAATAACTACAAACTTCTTTGTGAAAACCTTAAAGACCAGGAGAACATGAAGTGATGTATTTCAAAACCTGAAGAAAAATAACTGCCAGTCTAGATTACAATATCCAGCATAGCTATGCTTCAGAATCGAAGGAGAAATACAGCTCTTCCAGGGTAATCATAAAGAAATTCATAACCTCTTCATCAGCATTGCACAAGATTCTTAAAGGAATCCTACATACATAACAAGAAGAATAGATAGTCTATTAGAAAAACCATCAAACATTAGAAAAATGACAAAATGGCAGAAATTATTATGTACATTTCTATAATAATTTTGAATGCAAATAATCTTATTCCATGCAAACAGAATACAAAAGTGAGCAGTGATAGCTTGTCTTAAAGGGTGCTTTAAGACAAAATTAGCCACTAGAGATGAGGACAGTATATATTGGTAAAGAAAAACAATCCACCAAGAAGATATAATAATTGTAAATATATATGCATCAGAATTTGGTGCACTCAATTTCATAAAACAGTTAATACTCAAAATAAAGTGGCAGTAAGTTCCAATATAGCAAGAGTTGGAGACTCCAGTACCCTACTCTTACCAACAGACCAGTCATCCAGATAAAAAATGAACAGAAAATTCAGAGTTATACTACACCCTAGAACATATGGACATCTGCAGAATATTCTGTTGAACAACTGCAGAATACACAGTCATTTCAGCAGCTCATTCAGTGATCTCCAAAGTAGATTATACTTTAGGTCAGACTAAAGTAATAATACACAGGATCAGTGCAGCAAAGAACTGGTTATTTTAAAAAATAAATAAAATTACTAAACCCACAACCACACTAACCAAAGCAAAAAGAGAAAAACCAAATTACAATTAGAGATCAAAAAGGGGCTGTTAAAACAGACATCACTGAAATCTAGAGGATCATGAATGAATATTTTAAAAACCTATATTCTAGTAACTTGGAAAACAGAAGAAATAGACAAATTTCTGGACATAATGACCTATAAAATTTGAACAGATCAATAAGAAATAATGAGAGTGAAGCAATAATAAAGTTTCCCAACAAATGGGTTTACTGCTAAAGGCTCTCATACTATTACATGAAATAGAAAAGGAAGGGATGCTTCCAAACTCATTCTGCAAGGCCGGCATTACCCTGATACCAACAATAGACAAGGACACAGCAACAACAATTACAGATCTATAGGCCAATATCTTTAATAAACATAGATGCAAAAATCCTTAATAAAATGCTTGCAAATTAAATTTAACAATACATTAAAAAAGATCACGCATTGTGATCAAATTACTTTTATTTCAGGGTTGCAAGACTTTGAACACATTCAAGTCAACAAATGTAATACACTGTATAAATTGAATCAATGATAAAAATTACATTGCAGGGGACAGATAATGAGGATTGAGGCCTAATTGACCTCTGTAAGCACAGAAGAGAGGAACAGCAAGCTGTGCCTCCTTTTGTAACATGTACACAAGCTAGCACGTTGCAAGTTCCAGTGAAGAGTCAATACAGCTGATATCTGAATGTTTACCTGGGTAAGTGCTATAGATAATGAGAGGCGGATGAAACCTCTTAACTTTGCTTTCTTTGGTGTCTATGTGACTAAAAAACGAGGTAAGCCAAATGCTCAAGTCTCTTTGTCCATTAGCAGCAAAGAGCCCCTGACCCCCTCATTCCACATTGTCTTTGTGTATTTTGTCATTCATCCTCATTGGTCCCCTCAATCAGGATAAACTCATAGGCAGGTTCCTACATACATAAACATCTCAGTTGACACAGAAAAAAACCTTTGGCAAAATTCAACATCCCTTCATGATAAAAGCCCTGAAAAAACTAGATATTGAATGATCATAACTCAAAATACTACAGGCTATATATAATAGACTCACAGGCAGCATCATTCTGTGTGAAGAAAAATTGAAAATATTTCCTCAAGATCAGGCAGTGATGTCCACTCCCACCCATCCTATTCAATAAAGAGCTTAATATTTTAGCTAGAGCAATTAGGAAAGAGGAAACAGAAGAAAAACAAGAAAAAATTAAAGTTATATTATTTGTAGATGAGATACTGAGAAAGCTCTAAAGATTCTACCAAAAGGCCTTAAAAAGTAATTCAGCAAAATGGCAGGATGCACATAAACATTTAAATAATTAAAAGCTTTTCTATGCACCAAAAAAAGAAGCAAGTAGGTGACAAATCAGGGAAACAGTTTTATTCAGAATAGCCTCAAAAAATTCAAAAATATTTAGGGATCAAGTTAAGTAGAAGGTAAAAGACTTCTACATTTAAATCAGAGAAGGTTGGAAAAAGAAACTGAAGAAGATAGGACAATATGGGAACAATCACAACAAAAAAAAAAAGCCCCAAAATCAAATAGTCCAATCAATAAATGATCCAAAGAACCGAGCCAACATTTCTAAAAAAAAAAAAAAAATAAAACAAGTAGCCAATAAGTATGTGAAAAAACATTTAACATCTTTTACCATTAAGGAAATACAAATAAGAATAATGAGATTGCATTGACCACAGTCAGAACGGCTGTCATCAATATAGAAAACATTAAGTGGTGGTGAGAAAGCAGAAACAACCCTGCTACACTGCTGATAGGAATGTAAATTAGTATAGCCTGTATGGAAATAGGAATGGAGATTCCTCAAAAAAAAAATATGTATCTATAGAGAGAACTACCATTTAATCTACCTTTGCCACAGGAAATAGGAGGAGATTCCTCAAAAAAAAAATATGTATCTATAGAGAGAACTACCATTTAATCTACCTTTGCCACTTTTTGGTATGTAGCCAACAGAATTAAAGCCATATTACAACATATTACAAGGTTACCTTCATGCCCATATTTATGTGGCACAATTTACAATAGCAAGATACAGAACTAGCCTAGGTGCCCATCTACAGAAGAATGAACAAGGAAATTTGGTATATTACACAACGATGGGTTATTATTCAGCTGTAAAAAATGATTTTGTCATTTACAGGAAAATGGTTGGAATTGGAGATCATCACTTTAGGTGAAATAAGCCAGTCAGACAAGTATATTTTCTTCCTAATATGTAGAATCTAAAGAAGATGACATGAAAGTAGAGGAGAGAGTATTTTTAGGCAAATAGAAGGGAATAATAGGGATGTATAATGGTGGGCAATGACAGAATGAATATAATGAACATATGCACTGAAATCCAGCATTTTGTAAAATTAATAGGCATCAATAAATATATGTTTAAAATGAATGACCCTTTAACCTCGTTTCACTAACCTTTATTTTTCTTACAATTTTTATTTTGTTAAACCTAGTGCATTTGGCCAGTATGTGCTCTTTTTAAATCTTGAGTACATATTCACTAACTGTGTTGTTCTGTATTTCTTTGCCTTGTATAAAGTAGCTGCTGGAGCCTGGAGCTTGATCAGATTAGGATTCTGCTTTTTAAGCAAGAACAGAGATGGTGTACATTTTTTATCAGATGACACCCTACCGATGATAGCCACTGACAATTAATTCTTGCCTTTTCTAATTGGAGGCAGGTGCAAATAATATTTTAATATAACGATTAGTTTCATATGTCAGAATATTTTAATGAATATATTTCTTATAATCTAGTTGTACAATAATACAGCTGACACTGGCAATATAAATGCTTGGTTATTTTTCTTTCAGTTTTCAAATGAATGAGGAGAAAGCATGCAAGAATGGCATAAGTAATTTCTTCTGCTCTCATTTTAGTCCCGTAGAATAGCTGTGTATGTATCTGTAAACATTTCTTGGAATATGAATCCTTTTTCTACTACTCAGAACTTTGTGAACTACTGTAAACTTTGACAAGTTACTTCATTTCTCCGAAATCAAGTTTCCAGAATTTGTTCATAGACACATAATAATATTGTTCCTGTAGGGTCATTATATCATGTACCCCCAGGAACATAGAGTATTTTTTTCAGATACTTTTCTTTATTAGTACTTGTTTGCAGCACATAATGTTTACATTCCTTGTGGGAAGTTGGTACATGCACATAACATGTCTTAATTCCTTTCCTTCCCTGCCCTTTTTGATAAGTGTGTGATCGTAATAGAGGAATCTGTTAACTGGCGATATTATTTTAGCTGCTTGCCTCATCTTTGCAAAAATCATTTTTACTTGGTCAGTGGTTATACAGAACACATTTCATAAATTTACTCATATAAGAAGCAGTTTGGGTCAAATATTCATTGGACAAACTGTTGATTCTTCTTTGGAATTAAGCTTTGTTTCCTTTCTCCCTGACATACTATAGAATGTCTCCTTAACTGGCAGCTATAAACCTCCCTCAGATTTGTTTGCTGTAGAGGGGGACTGTGCATCTTTTAGGAAAATGATTTCCGCAGTATATATTGCTGTTATACAATTTGTATTTTTATGTCTAGCCAGCTCAACCTACCAAATTTGAGGAAAATCAAACTATTACATTATTAAGTAAGAGTTCAAACAGGGACTTAGTTGTATTGAATTGGAAATCTAGAGGAGTGCAAAGGAAAGTGCTGGACTTTGCCTGGCATTTTTGCACTGGAGATATAGCTTTTAGCTCAGAGTGAACTGTCTGAAAGGTGAGAATCTCTCAGATTCTGGGAGACTCTTTATATATATAGATGCATTGAAGTGCTAAGCCAAATGGTTGTCACTGCCAGTCATTTCCTGTCAAATTCAAAGTAAGATCTCTTACTTCTGTTGGTTGTATGATGGCTGGACACCCACACACATCATGTTTAATGCAGAGGTTTATTGCCTTGTGTGATAAAGGATTCAAAGACACCTTAGTATGTAGTATAGGTCACTCTACTTGGTCTGAAACCCAAACCTCCCTGGTTGTGGCCAAGGGCTATAGAAAGCAGTTGAGCTTAGGTTTCAGCAAGTAGGGATTTATTCTGTACTTTTTTTTCAATGCTAAATTTTAACTTTTTTCTTTTTAATTTCAGAGAGAATTTCACAAGAGATTTGCATAGTTATGGATATGAAAGAAGAAAAAGAACATGTAGGTCATCTTCTTGAAGCAGTGCTAAAAAATGAATTACACGTAAGTATTCAGACTAAGTTTGATAGACTTAACTTGATTTCCCAAAACTCTTGCAGATAAAGATATCTTCCCTGAAGAAGTCAAGAAAACTGAATTCAATGCTATAATTTTCCCTTGATGAGATCTTCTGGTCTTTAACATTTAGGACTTGAAATGAACTTCAGCCTCTTTTCAATTCCTCTGCAGACTTTTTTTGATCCTTGTGTGAATTCCTGTAGAAACCTCTGCTTGATGCTTTTGCTTCCAAGCAAAGGTCCAGACTTTTCTCGAGTGCCACCCTGGGATTGACCACATGCTAGGGGTTTAGCAAATTGTATTGATTGTATGAAACAAGAGCGAGATTAAGAAGATGGGTGGGAATAAAGAAATACAGATGGTGACAAAAGATAGGAAAATCAGGATATTGAGAAAGTAAGTGTATGCAATTTTTTTTTTTAATTAGTTAACTCCTTAGTTAAACTCCTAATAGTAAGGCTAGGAAAATAGAAGAAGCAGTATGTGTGAGGGTATCCACGGGAACTATTTTACAACTTTTGCCACTAAAACTTCCATAACTTTTATGACTATTTTGAGTTTTGAAGTATTTTGGTTCCTTAATGCATTTTAATTTTTCTGCTTTAATTAAAATGTCAAATTTATCAGAATAGGATCAACATATTCTGTACATTTGTAATAGTACTTTGTAATGTACGTGATATACATTTCTAGTCAAAACAGAAGAAAAATCATTTTAGTTAACTATGCCATTTTATGACATCACAGTTAGAAAGCACTGGCACTGATATTAGACTGTACTTGGCTGTCACTTACTTTGCTTAATTTCTTTATCTATAAATTGAATATATTAAAACATTCATGAGGTATTATCAAAACATAAGTTGAATAAGTTTAAAAATATTATTACAGTAAAAGATACTACCCACTCAAAACACTTATCCTTGCTTTGAACACACTTATTCTTGCCACTTTCTGATGCAGTTCTGGAAGTCCTCTTTCATAAGTGTTTTTAGGAGATGGGAACAAAAATGCAATGATGCTACTGAGTGCCATCATACAACAGACCGGCTTGTATAAATATTATAGTGTGACCTCATGGAACTTATTCACCAGATCTGGCATTGGGTCACTTCTGGCTCTTCTCCAAAATCAGAATGACAGTGCAAGGTAAGTGTGTTTTAATCTTTTCAGGACACTGAGGCAGCCATGACACCTCCAAAAGAGGACCTTCCAGAACTACTTCAGAAGGTGGCAAAAAGGATGGGATAAGTGCTTTGGAAGCAAGGGACAACATTTTGAGGGGAATTTATGGCATTGTTTTCTTTTTTACTAGAATAATTCTTTTCAAATTTAAACATTCACCTCATGTTTTAATCACACCTCATAGTCTGTAAAGGTGGTAGGGGTGAACAGAATATATTCAAAGTACTTATTCTTTGTTATATAGGCAAATACATATTTAATACTCACCATAAACCCATCTTTTGATAACCCTAGAAATCATTTTAGCTGTCTAAAACTAGTCCTCTAACAGATTATCTACAGAGGGCTCAAGAAGCAGTGTTCCATTTCCATGTCAATAAAATTATTCCCTGGCTCAAAATCTTTAAGGTGATTTTACTTAGATTAAAAATAAAAGAACACAAAATACCTGGATTTTTTTTCCTTGAGCATCTTAAATATGCAGCCTTCTTATATTTTGATCAAATGTGATGAAAATCTGGTTTGTCTTTCTTATGACTACCTTAGTGTTCTTGCCTGCTTACCCAAATAATTTTTCCTTTGTCTTTTTGTTTTATTAAAATTCTTTTCATGTTAGCCATTGGAAGTGATATTTCTTGTTATATAATGTTTTCTTTTATTGTGTAGTTTGAAGTCTTTAATGAAAGTTCTTAGTACTTTTTTTCTTTTTAGTATTTTTTACTTTTTTTTTCTTCTTTGGAGATTGCTGATGGATGAGGGTTATATGTTCTTTGCCAATCTTCTATAGCTATTATTTTCTCTTGGAAGTTTTTAATGTCTTTTTAAAATTTCAGAGTTTTCTTTGTATCTCTGTTTCTTTGCATTTTAAAAAGGTATGTTTTTTCACTTTTGTATTCCTTTTATTTTAGTCTTAAGTTTTGTGATCAGTGAATTATTTCTGTTTTTGTTTCTCAGTTATTCCAGTTCTACTTAAAATTCATTTAGCTTATTCAGTGTAATATTTCATTTTTCTCTGTATTCATTTTCATATGTAGTTCTTTCTGATGCACATACATCACTTGTGGGAACATCCCTTTGCTCTTTATTTCATATATTAAAATTTTGTGAGACTTGTTTGAAATTCTCTATTGGTACAACTTTTAAAGAAAGATAATATCTCCTTGTAGGAGAAAGGTGTGGGTCAAAATAATCTTTGTAGATTAACAGTGTGATATTCCTCCTTTATTTTCACAAAAAGCTGAAAGCTAAGTCCATGTTCTTTCTGAATTCTCAACTCTGTTGCCCTCCTGCTATGCCTGGGCATTCTCTTTTCTTTTATTCCCAGCCTCCCTTTCTTTGCCAATCTAGACCCTTCAGGTTGGTGCTTTCTTCCACAAAAGTGCTTCCATCTATTAGTTGTCAGTGTTCTTTAGGCCCAGTCTCCCGATATCCCTAGCAAGATGACAACCTTCATGTTACTCTTTTGTATTTACCTGTAGAGGCCCCTCATAGTATCTGCTGTTTCCAGACTTGCCTGCTAAATTAATCAGAACATACCTCATTATCTGTGGCAATTCTAGTGAGGTTGGTTTCCTCCTTTTTGCTGCAGTATGGATCTATAGGTGCTGGTGCTTTTTCCCTGCCCACTGACGCTGGTTTTGTGATAGATATTGCCTACAGATTTCTGGTTTTGATATCCTTCTTATACTCTGTTTTTATGAAGGAATTTGCAGAAATTCAAAGACCAAACATATCTTTGCAGAATATTTTCCCTCTTTATTCTTAAATAAAATGGATTTTTTGGCCTTTTCTAATTTTAAAAACTTAAATTTCTCTTTTAATTTTAAATATAGGTATAGTTAGCAACTTCCGACTATTTTAAAAAAAACAGATTTGTTTTGAGGTTAGCTATTCACTTATAGAATAAACAGAGTTAAGTAGAATACATATATCCAAAAGAAAGAAACATGTTCTCAAGAACCTGTTACATCTTCTTTTGAGAGGATACATTAGCCTATTTATTTGTATTTTTCAATGAGCTATTGTAGAACGTTTTTTAATTTTAATTTTAAACATTTAAATTTTGAATCAATACATAATTGTATTTATTTATAAAGTATAATGTAACATTTCAATAAAAATATATAATGACCAGATCAGGTTTGGCATATTAACCACCTCACAAATTTATTGTTTTGTTTTGTTGCAAATATTCAAAATTTTACTTGCTTTTATGAGATACTCAGTTACTGTACTTGTCAACCCTGGTTACCCTATTACGCTGTAGAATACTAGACATCCAATACAGAACTTCTAACAGGAAAGTTTGGAGATCCTGCTATTTTACTCGGAGTCTTATTGACATTGGAAGATGGGGTCTCTCTACTTAGCCCAACATAGCTTTTAGATTTGCTTAACAAACTGTTAAGCCACAGGAAGACTTATCATAGTGTTTTCTTTCTTAAAACAACCACAACCCAACAAAGTTGCATAAGCTTTCTTTGTGCCTGCAACAGTGCTATACACTTTTGTCTTTAAAATCACCCTCTGTTGTCCCCCTTTGTTTTATAAATAAACTTCCTGATTTTAATGATCTGCATTAGTGAATATGGGTGCAGTATGCTTTCTACAAATTAAAATTCTTCTAATAAAAGGTGACATGAAAGAAGAGAGAGAGATCTTACATTTGACAGAGGGCTTATATATAAGGTTTAAAAGAAGTTTTCCCCTTGGGAAATAATTTATTTATACTTTTGTGTAATTTTTCTCTTTCCTTATAAAGGAAATTTATCTTGTCGTGTTTTTCATCCAGTAATTTATAGCAAACAAAAAATGCCACATATTCTAACATTTTTTTCTTTCTTTTTTTTAACCTCAGAGCTTTTGTTTCTTTTGAAAAGAACATATAAAAAGGATGAAGTCACTACTTTTAAAATCTGTTGGGCAGATCAGTGTGGGGGTGGAGCTGCTCAGCAAACAGTGGGAATATTGTTTTACTGATGTGAGAAGAAAAAATCCTCTCAATGAAAAGGAATAGGTTGGGTATGCTTATGGTAATTACCTGTGCTAGAATTTTGAGACATACCTCAGGGGTGATCCAAATGTCTATATCTAGTTTAATGGAAGACATCAAATTCATGCAAGAAGTTGCTAAAAAGTAAAAGAAGGAGCTAACTGGTGAAGAGACACTTCTTTCACCCCTGTACACATTACATCGATACATTAATTACAGGGCTCTATTATCAGTCTTGTTGTATTCCTTGTTATTTTCTTTTTCTTTTCTTTTTTTTAAGCACTTTGAACAGAACCTATGTACTTTAGAGAGATAACTGACCAGAGATACATCAGGATATCAGACAGCAATGAAAGGGAGCTCTTTCACTTCTTCCTCTCAGAAAACACTGAAAAATAGTCTGAAAGTACTAAGGAATGGATAAGTAAGAAAATGTGATCAGCCTTTTGTTAATTCTTTAATTCATTGCTTATCAAATAATAAATTCCTATTAGGATAGAGTCATTGGTATAGATTTGAATGAAGCAAGGATGGTTCTCAGTTCTCAAAGAGATTATTGCCCAGTTGGAGGTAAAACAATAAGCAGATGAAAGTATAAAAGAGTGTTTAATTATGAGTCATTATGGATATTGTACGGAAAAGCGAACTGCTTGTGTAAGAAAGTAGGGAAAATGATATATTGGGAGTGGAGAGCAGTGAGTAAAAGGTCTTGGCTGACTTGACAGTTAAGGTTAAACTGATAATCAGGAGTTACTATTTAAAATACACACGAAGAGCTTGATGAGGGGTCTAAAATAATATTCTCTGGTTTGAGTGGGGATGGAATGGTGGCAGATGATGGTGCAGCTGGGGACAGACTTGGAGGCAGCCCTGTAAGCTTTGTTGAGTAGTTTGTGGTGCTGCTAATATTTATATTTTGTGTTAAGGTAGAAGACTTTAGCTGTAAGTGACATGATCCAATTTACCATTTCCAAAAGTTCACACTGGCTACTGCTGGTGCTTCCTTCTATAGATGAAGCTGCGGTGATGTTTTAATGTTTCATACATCACATTACCCCTAAGAATACTTAAGTGTGTTCAGCCCAATCCTGTAATAAAAGAAATGGAGCTCTTAAAGAATGCCAATCTGTAATCCTGAACAATCGTGGACTATAGCAGCTTTTTATGTGTTTTGCTTATCCACTCCTTCCTTTTTCCTGGAGCACATGATTTAATTATTGTTTTGTGGAACCACAAATGACAAGCAGGGTATGACCCAAAATCATTTGTTTTCTGGGGCGCAGAGCATGCACTGGTTTTGTTGAAGCTGTTTTATGGAAGCTATGTTGTTTTTTTTCTCAAGTCCTCAAGGCTGTGTCCAGTATATGGATCTGTGCCTTTGCTATATTGTTATAGATTTGTTATATTATTTTGTGTGATATTAGTCAGGACAACAAAAATAGTGAATGAAGCAGGAGAAAAATCAGAAATGAAAGAAACAGCAAATTAAGCCATAGCAGCACCTTAAGACCCATTCAATGTAGTTACTTTGTGCTTATTTTGACACAGATGATAACATTTTAATCTGAAACATAGGATTTTCCCTTTTTGTTGCTGAACACAAGTTACTAATATACTAAGTTACTAATACTTTTCATTTGAGCCTCTGACTCTGATTGAGAGCAGTCAGTTCATCTTGCTGGTGTGGCGTGAGTGTGTAGAACACTAGAAACCAGCTGAAGACCGTCCTGTTAAATACATTGGATTTTTAGAAGTCCAGATTCTCTCATGAGTTCTCTAGAGCTGAGCTATACATCGCTCAATTTAGTGTTAATTATATTCATAATATATTTTTTTAAATTAACTGTATTTAATAAAAATAGTTGGTTTTTGTGGCTTTATAACGATTATCAATGAGGGAGGTGGGATCATGTTCTCTGTCATTTTGTTCACCATACTTGGATCTTTTTAAGCGTACATTCTTGAGATAAAAGAACAGTAAAAAATAATACTCTTTTTAGACAATTCAGATGGTCATTTGTAAAAATGGTCTTTGCATTCCTGTCACTTAGGAATGATGTCATTCCTCACAAATTTTACTTAAACAATTCTAGATAAAAAGCCAATGTTTATTATTGGGCATATATTTGCAAAGCTGGATCTTCTCGTTGAAGAAATTGCTTTTTTATGTAAATATTTCTAGAAGGATAATCCATATATAACACTGAAAAAAATATTCTTTTGGGCTGGCGACATAGCTCAGTGGCAAAGCACCTCCCTCACATGTGTAAAATCCTAGGTTTGATCCTCAGCGTGAAAAACATACTGTTTTTTTGTCATGTACATTATATAGTTGGTAGATTTCAACAGTTCATTTCAATGAATATGTACACATTTACTTGCTCATGCTATTTTAGTTGAGATATAATTTTAAAATTTACTGTGATTTTACCTCATTTTACTGATTTTTAAAGGCTGATTATGGGTACATGATATCTTGAAATATTTTATATTTTTAAATATTTCCCTTAATAATTGATTTAGGCAAAGCATTTCACTTCAGTTATTTGCATGATATATATTTATACTTTACAATACCAAAAAGTCGACTTTTATTATTCTAGTGGCTTTAGCTAAGTAATAGTTCTAGTGTTTTAATGATTCTAGGAAAGCCAAACCAAATACACTCCTTTGAGCTTGTGGTCAGAATAAATTATCCATGATACTTTGTTGCTTGAAAACTCGTTCCCATGGCTTACAGCTAGCAAGTTAGCCATCGACTGGGGGTAAAGATGGTATCCTTTTCCCCCTACCTTGATAGTGTATATCTTCAGTGACTTCTCAGGGCACGGGAGTCAAACACAAGCCCTGCAGATTGGCCAGTCTTTTAAGATCTTCCCCTCTTTATACTGAACATTTTTCTCATAGTTATTTCTCTCAAGATCAAACATGTCATGAATGTCTTGAAATGGTCTAATTTCATTTTTTCCCTCATTTATATCCAGCATTCTATTTGCTTGCATGCCTCCTTTACTTGTTGAGTTTATGTTTTAAGGTATAGTTTGTTATTATCCCTCCCATCAAGTTGTCGCCATTTTTCTAATACATGAACCTCTGAAAGTAAGTACTCAACAACAGTGGTCTCATTCTGCATAGCCCACTTTTTTTGTTGTTATGCACATCTCTTTCACCACCTCTCATCACTGATCCTCACACAGTTCTGTGTGTATGGTAGGAGTCAGATAAATAGTGCTTAATGTCAATGGGATGATATATAAGCAAGCTTCTAGAATACTTTCCACCTGGACATCAGCCAAATATGTTTTTGTAGATAAAGAGGTAGCTGTTGGGTGTCCATCAATCATATGAACATATGAAGAGTTTAAAACACAAAGTACACCCAAGATGCTCTAATTGAGCTCCTAACCAGAATAAATGACTACGTTCATAAGAGAAGGGAAGGGGTGGGCAGGACAGCTTGCATTTGTTGCAGAGATTAGATGAGCTGGTGTCAGCACCCTTGATGAAATGAGTGATGAGCAGGCTTATGTCAAGAAAAAGACAATGATGGAGAAATGAGCAGGCCTAGCAGGGAGGTAAAGAAAGAAATCATAGGCAACATTAAAAAAATTTTGAAGATATGCAGTAAGATTCTACATTGAGATTGGAATCTATCCTTCTATATTGTTTGGAAAAGTTCTACTTAAAAAAAAAATACCTTGAAGAATGCAGGGTTTGGTGAGGCATGTCTGTAATCCCAGAACTGTGGGAGCTGAGGCAGGAGGATCACAAGTTGGAGCCCAGTCTATGCAGCAAGACCCTGTCTCAGAAATAAAAAGGGGGAGGATTGTAGCTCAGTGCCAGTGCCTTTAATTTAATCTCTAGTACTGAAAAAAAAATGTGACATATACACATGTTGGCTCACATGTAAAAATGTTTGTATATGATTGTATTTTTGCTCTTTTGTTGAAAATGTGATTCATCTTTAATGTTTTCAAAGTATTTTGCAACTATAGGCTGAATAATATCTGTCTAATAGGTTAATAATGTAAATCTTATAAAAACTTTGTATAAGATGGAAACATTTTATATAAATATAGCAAGCATATTTGTCATTGAAGAGGAAAATACAGTAACAAAAGTAGCTTGTGTTACTGTGTACAGCTAGATGAAATATAATAGCAATATTCTAGTTTATTCCAGTTAGTAATTTTAAGTTAATAACATTTTGCTTGGAATATAGCTTGTTGTTACATATGCTTTAGTGTATATTTATATGGAAAAAGTCTGTAATTATACTTTTATATACATCTAGGTTATGTTCATATTACTTGGAAAAAATTAAACCTTGTATATGTAAACAAAATTAGGCTTTGATATAAATTTGGCAAGAACTTGAAGGAAAATCAGTTGAAGTCTCTAATTTAAATCATTTATGTTTGCCGTGCTGCTAGATGGAGTAAAGATACAGGTAACTAATTTTAGATGATACAGAAAGTTTAGTTTTGTTGATGCTAAAATTGTCTTTGGATTGCTAGATGGCAGCACAAAATTAGAGAAGGCTTTTAGGTTAATATACTTTTAAATAACCTAACTTCTTACTTACTGTTTCAGAATGTGGTACATGGACTGGTAATATGAGTATCAAGGGGGAGTTTATTAGAAAATTTTTTCTTAGGCACATCCAACATCTAAGAGAATCTTACCTATGCATAGATAAACTGTGTGATTTCAAAATGTGTATTTTTAGCAATATTCCCAAGGATTTGATACATATTAAAATTTGAGAAACAGCAATTTAAACTTCTTTGCATTCACAGTTTAATATAACCTCCATGAAGGTAGAAGCTTCTCATTCTGTAATATGCTCTCAATATGAAATGTAGTCCTCAATAACTATTTGTCAAATAATTGAAACCTTATATTAATCCATCATTGGACAGGATACTCTACTTTTCTTGAGTCTGTATCATAAGCTAAATAGGATTTGTTTATATTAGCCTGGAGATTCTTTGCTTGCAAATGTTTTATGTGTTACTATTAAACAGATTGTATTACTGTATGCACCTTTACAACGTATCATCCTTTGTCATTTCAACTCAGTAAGACCTATAAATTATGCTGGCCAAATATGATTTAATGGGTCATTGCCCATTATTTCCCAATTAACTTATAATATTGTCTACTGGTTATATGATAGCAAAATATTCTCTGGTAAGAATTCAGTAGAAAGATAATCTTCAGCAGATTTGTATTTGGTATCTTTATATTTTGTTTAAACACTATCCAGCTTTGGATATATAATCTGTATAATAAAATAGAACCCTTGATTTTCTTGTGCTAGGTTGCTCAGTTTTGTTAGGATTAGAGCTTGTTTCACATTCCATAATCTCTGTAGCTTTGTATCAAAACAATCATTGGGATTCAGTGTGAATTTTAATTGAGAGAGTGAATTTCCAAAGGAAGACTGTTCTTAAGGGAGTATCACCACTGTAATTCCTTCTAGTCAGTTGCTTAGCATATATTGATTTATATATTTGTTGTGACTCAAAAGCATTTATCACTTCTCCAAGATCAGGAACTGAAGAGTTGTATTAAGGGACAAGTTTTAGGTATTTTCTTTCTTGTCTAGGACCCAGAAAAATAGTCAGAGTTTAGAGCATCAGCAGTTAGGGTTGGTAGTACTCAGTTGATTTCTGCTAGATGAGGCGTTTCTTCTGAGTTGATTTGGGTACCTGTTGTGTTGCACTGCTTTGAGTATAGTTTTGTGATTCTCATAACCAGGTACTCAGAGCAATATTGTTCAGTTTACTTTAGATTTGTGGAACTAAGGAGTTGAACAGACTGAAGCCTGAATTCAGCTTTCTTTTCTGCATGACCTTTGTTGTGTGACTTCCCTTCCATAATATGAAGACCATGATGAGACCCATCCATGCATAGTTATGCAGTGTGATTTCAGTTTGTAATTGTTTAAAATTTTTACCATAGATTCTAGCAAATGATAAAGCCCTCAATAAGTGTAAGATATTAAATGAGAGATGAGATATGATATTGTGTTGGAGTTTCATATAAAAATTAGGGAAGTTAAGCAACATTTTGGTAAATGTTTAACATATCACTGTGTGCAAGTAGCATAATGGTGAATATTTAAGTAAAAGATATTACAGTGAAGGACACGTTGCTATCAATGCCCCTCAAAATACGACCGTTGGCTTTGAACACACTTAGTAGCCCATCATTCTTGGGATACTAAATATCAGAAAGTATCCCATACTTCCTGAAGAGTTCTGGTAATTCTCTTTCATTAGGGTCTTTAGTTATGTTTTCCTGACTGCCTAAATTGCGAATTGATTCAAAATGTGTACTTTCATGGTCATTTTACTTGGAGGAAGAGCCAGAGTGACGTGGTGACAGGTCTGGTGGATGAGAACACGCTGTAATGATTTTACAAGCCTCCCTTTCTGTTGTGTAGCACTAGGCAGCAGCATTCAAAGCATTTTTTATTACACCTCATAAAAATATTCACAAAACAGGACATCTAGAACTACTTCAGAAAATGGCAAAAACTATAGGATAAGTATGTTCAAAGCCAGTATCTTGAAAGGGATTAATGTCAATATGTCTTTTACTGTGATTAAATTTAAACCATAAATTTTGTTCTCCCTTTGTACACTAGACTTTAAACTTTCTAGAACAGTGCTTGTTGGGGGAAGCCTATGGACTCAAAAGCAGAGAACGTGTTTACTACATTATATACCATTGCAAAGGGGCTTTGAATGCTTCCTGTTAGACTATAATCTTTGTTCTTTATGACTTTTTCAGTTGTACGATTCCCTGGTGTGATGAGGTGTTTGGATCAAAGAGCACTGTAACACAGCTGATGTTGGTTATAACGCTCTACCATTGGCATGTAGGATTGTGGGTATATCAACACCTCCTTTGATATGACCAGCTGGCTAAGGTCTGAATCCATGGTAGGTAGCAGTGTTTGAAGTGGGGGGCCACGTAGACACATCATTCAAAGTTAGGGTCCTGAAGTTTATATATCATAGCCAGCTGGTACCCTGATTAATCTTCACCTCAAAACTCTACCAAGATTGGTAGAGCTGTAGCTTTTCTTTTTTTTTCTTTCTCAGAAGCTTTCTTCTCTAAAACTTTCTAGGAGGATGACCTGTATAGAAGGAATTTTGGAAAATCTAATCCTTAAATCTAATATATTATTTTAGCAAATTCTTGTATTGATTTCTGAGGTGCTTATTTTACTTATGAATGAAATGAGCCACAGGGCTTAAGTAGCTTATCAAAAATCATACAAGAAGAACGTGCCAGAGATAAATTCAAACCCAGGGAGCATAGCTTAAATTTATGTTCTTAATTACGAAAGAGCTTAAAAATTGATCCAGTAATTGAAAGAAGATAACAGTAAATGCGCAGTGCTCAGTGTGTGTGTGTGTTTGTGTGGAGGGGGGAGACTACAACAACAACAACCCCCAAAAACCCAACTCTACAGAGTGGAAGGAAAATGCCTCGCCCTCCCACTCACTTCCTTATATCCATATTAATGCTGTTGTTTGAATGGGAGAGAAGTGAGAAATTGGCAGATTGAGACTCAAAGATGACCCAACCAGCATGTTGTGTAAAAAGAGGCTCAGTTTTTTAGAAACAGATTTCTGAACCCCTGACTCATGGAACCCAAACCAGTCTCTTTCAGACTTAAACTCTTGACTGTTCTGGAAGTGAAAACTTTTGACAACCCATCTTCCATCTTAGTATCCATGCTTTGAATAGTATTTTAAGTATGTAGTTGTTTGCAAACCTTTATTGAATTCTTACTTGTTATACTGTAGGGAAAGGATTTAATTTTTTTGGTACATTTCTTTAATTTTACTGAGTACATTGGAAAATTGTTTTATATTTTGTTTAAATGTTCTTGGAATCAAAATATTTACAGAACAAGAAGTCCTTTTAGCCAGCAGCATGTTCCATTTGTTGTGTTTGAGTGTGGAAACACTAGGAATGACAGCATAAGATGCAGTGAGCTTTTTCATAAACAGCCTAATAGGGTTGTCTAATGTCTTTGTTTATCAAAGGTGTCAAAGAATCCTTTGCTATATTTAGTCAAAATTTAAGTTTCCTTACTCAAGCATGGAAAATATTGATTTTTGGTATGGAGGAAAGTAATATGGATAAATAAAAGAATTACACTTAACTGTAAATTGTTGCTAAGAGATTCAATTTCAAGATGAGAAAAATTGCAGTTTGGTTTTTAAAAAATATAAAAACACTAATATTTTATGCTTTAAAAAAATACTGCGTGTACACCTCTATCTTTGTGAATATTAGCTGATAAATGATTTTATGTTTTAATTTGATTTTTAATTCATGAAATAGCTAAGGAAATATATTTTTAGTAACAAATATGTCTAGCATATTTGGGCTATGTGCTCTATATTTATCTGTACTCTATATTCTGAGAGTTTAATTTTTATTAACTGTTAAGTTTAAGATACATACATATACACACACATACACACATCTGTATTAGCTTTAACAAAGACACAAGTATATATTCAAGTCAATGTGGATTGATATTGTCACAGGAAAGAATGAGTCCAGTGGTTGTTACAAAAGAAGAAAATGATTTTAGTATTTAGACATTTGCGAGGAAAAAGAGTTGAATGCTTAGGATTTGAATTGGTAGATTAGAAAGATTATGGAAGACTTTAATAAAATGTTAATGATTTTTTAATCTATTAGGAGTTACACACAAACACATAGATAAAATTACATATTCTTATCTAGAAAAAATGAAGCTCTGTTTTAGAAATAGTAATGCTAAAATACTCTATTTTTTAAACACTTTCCCATTTTAGGATGAGCAACATAAAAGTAAAATAATTTCTTGGAATATTTAAGAATAATAGTAACAACCAGTAAGTATGATAAAATCATTTACAAAAACCTCCCCTCTCTAGTACATTCAGAATGCAAAAATAGTAAATAAAGCAAGTAAAGGTACTAATAACAACCAAATAAAGCCACATGGCCCAACATTGGGCAGAAGTTTTGAAAAAGTAGGAAGAAATTAAAGATGGTTTGCAGGACCATGATGTCTTCTCAACCCTGACTGTGGATCCCTGAGACATTTCAAGGGGAAAGATGATTCACTAAACATATATAAATCTTAAGTTTTTAAAGTAGCTCCAGGCAGCAGGGCTGAATTGAAGGATAGGGAAAAATCAGAAAAATCCTTCAAGAGTAGAAAATTCCCTTAATTTTTATGACGTTTCAGCAGAGGCAGGAGTTCCTGTCAGTGTCTGCCATTTTTTAATTGTCCATTTCATAAAACATTCTAGGAAACAGTATAATTTGTACTGAAAGTAATCATGGGACACACAAATCTAATGAAATAAATCTAGAAGAAACCTAAGACTGTTCTTGTTCCCAAAATATCACATCTGTTTATTCTATAGAACTTAGAATTTGAATTTTAAAAATGCTAAAGACCATATTGCAAGAGATTAACAGTGATTGAATGAGGAAATAAAATTAGTAAAGCTAGAATAGTACTATTACAGAACTGACTAATCTATTAGCAACATAGCAAAAATTTCATTACTACTATAGAGGGAAAATTTAAGATAATTATAGTATATTTCCAAGTAAAAAGTAAGTAAAACAATAGATGTGAATGATAAAGGCATCAAATATAGATAATTTTTGTGTTTCAAGTAGAAAAACCAAGACATGCTTTAGGAAAGTAGAAGAAAAATTCCATCATGTAATACACTGATCCTGTATGAAGTGAACAGCTTATTTTCAGCAAAATTTGAGAAATAGTGATTGTTAATAAAACTTTCTGTGATTAAAATTATTACCTACATACAGAATTTTTCAGAAATACACCTAGGTGCAAAACCCGAAACGGTGAAACAGGAGCACAGACTAATGCACTTCTCAGATTTTCAGATTTCCCTCTAAGTATAATGCTGCCTTGCCAAAAAAATTTCAGATGGAAGCAGAATTCAATAATATTTCCATTGCCCAAATAGACTTACAGTTTTAAAGAAAAAAGCAAGTAGAATTTCAAATGTAACATCTATGAGGATTTCTTTGACAAGTTGAAATATACCCAATAAAATGAAGACAGGAGTGTAGATAAATAACAGAGTATAGGAAGTTCCAAGGAAGCACACTGTGTTTAAGCATAATGGGGAGAGACTACAAATCTGTGAGGGAAACAGTGTGAAGCAACTTTCATTTCTAGACTGCAAGCTGTTTTTTATAGCACAAAAGGAAAAGCTTGAGGAACAAAAAATATTGTGACGATTTTGGGTGAAGAAACAAAACAAAAATATCTACAGTATCTTACAGGTGACATTCACCCAATAAAGAAATGGGTAAAACTAAATAATTTAGAAGTAGAAAATATTGTTCACAAGTTAGTATTCTTGAATTATAAGTCTAAAATATGTAAATTATAGCTACAATTAGAACAACAACATGGATTTTTTTTTTTTTTTTTTTTTTTTTTTTTTTTTACCGGGGATTGAACTTGTGTCCTTGTGCTTGCAAGGCAGGCAGCAGAACCACTGAGCTAAATCCCTTGCCCTAGAACATGGATCTAATAAACCTTGTGTGGCTAAAAATATGAGGATGACTAGTCTGTTGGTGAAAATTAAGATATATTTCATTCTCAGAAGTAAGTCAGTATTTACTTATATATGGATGGGGGCGTTGTGGAAAGTATTTATTGTATCTTTATTATGTGTCTGTTATCTTTTCTCAGCTTTTAGCCTTCCTGGATATGGAGAATTATCTTGAATTTAGCAATACTTCACCTTTACTATATTTGGTTTTCTTTCATTAAAATGAAGTAATTAAAATGTGACACTTAGTACAATCTCACTTTAATAAAATCCATCATTTATTCCTTTAGCTCATACATATATTATTTTTTCATTAAGTTTCTTAGTACATTTTAGGTATATAATACAGTTACATTCAGCATTAGGATCTTGCACCTTTACATGACTTATCTTGGTTCTTTTTTTTCCCCATTCCTCTGCCCTCCCTTCACCCCCTCCATCCTTCCCTATTTACGAAGACTTTGTTTCCATGTTTTTCCATTTCTCGTATTTTTTCTTTTCCCTTCTTTCTTTTCCCCTACGTCTCCCACTTCCCCTACTCCTTTAGACATTTTCTTCCTATCTCACAATATCAATTATACATTTTGATCCTTATTTGCACTTTCAGTCTTTCACACCAGAGAAACTATTCAGTGTTTACACGTGTGTCTTATTTATTTCACTTAAGAGTATGGCCTCACTGTGCATCTACTTAGAAATAAATGTCTCTAATTTTTCATTCTTTATGGCTGAGTAGTCCTCCATTTTATTAAAAAATACATCTTCTTTATCCAGTCTCCTGCTGATGGGCAACTGGGCTGTTTCCAAGTTTTAGCTATTACAAACTGTGCTGATGAACATGGTGAGCATATATCACTGTGCTATGACTCTTTTAATTCTTATGGGAAGATACCCAGCTGGGGAATAGCTGGGTCAAATGAGACTTCCAATGCAATTTTTAAAGGTATCTCCATGTTGATTTCCCCATGGTTGCACTAGTTTGTACTCCCACCAACAATCAAGAAGGGTTCCTTTCTCCCTCGATTTGTGCCAGTATTTAATATTGGTTGATTTCTTGATAGCAACCATTCTTTCTGGGGTGAGGTGGAGTCTCAGCATTGTTTCATTGCATCTCTGGAATAACCAGTGATGTCAAACATTTATTCATATGTTTATTTGCTATTTCAACTTCTTTGAGAAATGTCTGTTCATTTTACATGCCTTTTTAAAAAAAATTTGGGTCTTTATATTTGGGGGTCTGATTTGTTTTTAGTTTTTTATATATTCTAGATAATAGACCTTTGAGGAACAGCTGGTAAAGTCTTTTTCCTACGTTATAGGTTGTTTCTTAGCTCTGTTGATTTTTTTTTTTTTTGCACTGCAGAAGCTTTTCAATAAGAAGAGATCCCAGTTGTTGATTCTTTGTGCTAGTTCCCATGCTACTGAGGATTTGTTCATAAAGTCTTTTCCTATGCCATTGTCTTTGAGAGTCCTACCTAACTTATCTTCCAGCAAGTTAGTGTTTCTGTTATAATACTTAGATCTTTAATCCACTTGGATTTTACTTTAGTGTATGATGAAAGATAGGGGTTTAGTTTTAAACTTTGGAAAGTTGAAACCCAGTTTTTCTAACATGATGTATTGAGGCTATCTTTTCTCCAGTGAAGATGGTTGGCTCCTTTGTCATAGATGAGGTATCTGAATATGTATGGAGTTATTTCTACATCTTCTAATCTATTTCACTGATCCTCGGGTCTGTTTCATTGCCAGTTTCATGCTGTTTTTATGACAGAGGCTTCGTAATATAGTTCAAATTGGGGATTGTGATACCCTGTGTTATGTCTCTGTTGCCTAGAATTGCTTTTGCTACTCTAGGTCTCTTCTGGTTCCAAATGAAATTTTGGGTTTTTTTTCTCTAGTTCTTTGAAATGTGATGTTGGAATTTCAATTGGGATTGAATTAAATATGTAATAGCAGTTTTGGAATTATGCCTATTTTCACTATATTATTGATAGAGAATAATTATAGAGAATATATATTATATATATTATTGATAGAGAATTTTAAGAATCAAATCTATCTAGTATTCAAAGTGATTTTCTTTGGAGTTGTATTTTTGAATGAGTTTTTTTAACTTTTAAAATTTAAAATTTTTTCTCCACACTGCCAATTTTTAGGACATATATACATTTTTTTAAAAATACAAGATCTTTTTCCTTTAAAAAACTGTGACAAAATTTTGAACTATTTGCTAAGTATATGTTGGTGGTTAAAAACGTCACTGTTTCTGTCTTTATGGATTCCAAGGACTGTATAACAGAATTTTACCTATTTTTTGTTTTCTTGTTTGGATGGTTGTATAAGAATATGCTTTGCATTCTCATCCTAGGCCTCTTTATTTATATTCCAAAGGAATTTTTAGTGTAAGTTATTTTTTCTGAGTGTAGAACTCATTTCTATATCTTTGTTGAAGGTAAGATCTGATGATCTTGTGTATCTGTCAAGTCAAAAGCTTGTCAGGATCTGAGATTGTACTCTACTTGCATGCAAAAAAAGTGAGTGTGACACAGTATCGATAATTGGCACAATATCTGGGACTTTAGTAAAACAAAGTAGCACTAGTTTTCTAAATTTCAAATCCCACAGATAGTTTGGGTTTCTTACTGTTAAAAAGAACCTTTATATTAGAAACTCAGGCTGCTGGCAAAGAAGCTCATGCTTCTGTTCCCAAAGAAATCTTTATTATTTCATGCAAATCTACTTCAAAGAAACTGGTGTGTCTTTGTTTTCTGGAAAATAAGTAAATCTTCCCTAGGAAGAGAAATAGCTATGTTTGCAAGTCTACCCACTATGTATGCAAACATTCTTGAAGATAGTCTGGAGCAAGTTAGCTGTTAATACTTTTGCAAATGTTTGGGAACATGAAAGATTTAAGGAGAAAATGTCTCCTTGTAAAATATAGAAGACTAGAAGATGTTACTCACTGATCAAGGTTAATACCTTAGAGTATAAGCCGATGTCTTTTATATAACGGGTGGCATGGAAGGTTGTTTTTTAAGTGTTCTCCTTGAACCTTGTGTCCAGTAAAAATTATAACTGGAAATACATTTTTTAAAATTTATAAATCAACTAATTTGTATAACTAAGCTAAGATCTTGAAATCTTCCCTTCGCCATTTCCCAATATCTTGTCGAAGTTATATAAAATTAAGCTATTTAGTAGATAATGGTCTTACAGATTCAGTTGGATGTTTTAGTTAAGAACAGCATGGTATTTTGGAACTCTAAATTGTAAAATATTCTAAATGTAGTGCTAGTATGAACCACTGAAACGTGAGTTCCTATGGATTCATTAGAGATACCATTATAAAAGATCCCTTGTGTATTAATTTTTGAGTTTTTGTTCATATCATTGGAATAGGAAAAACTTGAAGTAGAGTATTAAGTTATACGAAAAAAAAATCTTATTATAAAGGTCATATGCACCATTCCTTCCAAGTTTGAGACTATCTCTTGCATTTAGCTCTTTGGCAGTCTGTTTTTAATCTATTATTATTGCTGAAGTTCAATTTTTCTCTTACGAGGCAGGCACGGTGCCACTGAGCTAAATCTCCAGCCCTGTATTTTGTATTTTTATCCATTTTGTGAATTTTTTTCTATGTGCATTTTCTCCTAGCATGTAAAAATGACATCTGTGGTTCCATGTCATGATGGCAGCAGTATTCAGCACATCATCTTAGGACAATGCTACAGTTTTGTTTGTATGAATGTAAGTAGTAAGTACAAATGATTTAAAGAAGTTAAAGATCTGAACAAATGCAGTATCAAAGAGAAGTACTAATTTTTCTGGATCTTTAAATATTTGAATGTAAATTTTTGATAGGTAAATTGTATTATTTAGTATGTATTAGGAAATTTTATTTTTTATCATTTAAAATAGGAAAATGACATTTTCTAGCAAGATGAGATGGTGTTTCTTTAGACAATATTTTTAATTTTCTATTTTATACTTGGTATTAAGCAGACTATAAGATATAACTGTTTGAATGAATAAGTAACTCAAATTTAATACATATATATAACTTACGGATATTCTTTTAAATTCTTTGAAAAATACACTTGATAAATATTTTGAATGTGGTATAAGATTTCTCCATTTCTCTCTTAACTTTTAAACCATTTAAAAGTTTCTTTTCACTTTCTTGGTCTTCCAGGTCATGACAACTGATTTTCAAAACACCCAGAAATTATTGGGCATGCTTGAGGAAAGCAACCTTTCCATTTTATATCCTGTAGTTGTTGTTTCGGTAAGTGAAAGAATGTAGTCTTTTCTCATCAAACTTTCTTCCTTCCCCATAACCCAGCATTTTTATTTAACAAAGTTTTATCCAATGAAGAGAGCACTGACTGAAACTCAGAGGAAGAAACTTGTTCTTGTGGATTTGTGAAGTGATTGCTTTGCTATGACTTCTTTGAACACCTTGCCTTTATTACAGCAATCGTTTGATTGAGCAGAATAGTTTGAAAAAGTATTTAATTATATCTATCAACCAATTTCATTCCTTTTTCTTCTATAAAATTTCAAAGTACATGGCTAAGTTCACGAATTGTTTACATAATGTGAAAGAGCTTTATTTAACGTATTACTATGATACCACTAGATAAAAATTTAGAACTTGAGAAAAAATTGGAAAGAAATCTAAAGGAAAAAATTTATTCTTGCTTTCTTTTTCTTTGTTCCATTGAAAGCATAAACAGAATGAATAACAGAGAATACTAAGAAGAATGGCCCATGAAAATTTTGGAAAGTTTTTCCTAAAAAAGAATAAAAGCATATATTTAGTGCTGAATTTACATAAATAACCAATTGAACTATGTTTTTGGGGAGAATATCACCAAGCAAAGCCAGTGAAGTACAAGATAAGAAGCCAAGTTAGCCGAATTGGCTAAAGAGCGGGATCTGTAATCTAGAGAATCTTGCTATGGGAAGGGGTTCCAAGGATAAAATTCTCAAAATTGCCTAGAATTTGCCAACATCTGCAAGCTCAGGTTCATCCCACAGTGTGCGAACTTAGCTGTTGTTAGGTAAAACAATTAATACTAAATAATGATAGTACTCTGCACCAAAAATAAATAATTCTAATATAACAAAGCAAGTAGAACCAAATTAGCAACAGAGGAGGTTTCAGTCAATATGTTGACATCTTGTATTTGGTTCTGTGCCATAAAGGGGCTTCTGGAGGTGCAGCTTCTTCTTCTTCTTCTTTTTTTTTTGTACTGGGATTGAACTCAGGACCTTGATGCTTATGAGGCAGGCGGCAGCACCACTGAACTAAATCCCCGGCCCTCGGGGATCCAGCTTCTAATGGAACCCAAGTCCACGTGTGAGTGATATACACCAATATGGAGTATGTATTGAGCCCTTTGGGAAGATTATGGAAAGAACCCAATGCTGGAACACTCTAAGGCTCTGTAGGATAGAGGCAAGTTCAAAGTCCTGTGTTTGGCCCTCTGTTCTTCTCCACATTTATTTGCTTAGAAATCTCATTCACTCCATGTTCTTAAGTATGCCTAAGAGGCCATACGGTATAAAAAGTGGGGAGGAGCTTTGAACTCAGAAGACGTTGGTTCCTTCATCAAGCTACTTAAGTTATTTTTGAGGCTCAATTTCCACTGTGTAAAAATGAGGCTAATATCCCTCCTTCTTAAGTAGTAAGGTCCAAAATGAATGAATGCAAAGTGTAGTTGATAGGGCAGTGCTGAGTCCCGGGCAGATAGCATTGTCAGTTTCAGTGGATAGACAACTGCAGTGCAGTTGTGATGACACAGCCTCCTGAGCTGGAATCTATCATGTTTGGGACTTCTTTCTACCACTCTCCCACTTTCCACCAAATACACACATACACATTTTAAACTGTTGTTTCTTATTTTCTACTGTTGTATCTCAACCCTAGGTCTTTATTTTGCCTCCATAAGTATATAAATTAAGCTTTGTGGTGACTTCTCTTGAAGTGAATTCTAGAAAATGTGAAAATTATTTGGTTACCTAGTGTTTTGTGTCAAGCTAAGAAAAAGATGAACCATTATCCAGTTATAGGTCACATGTCTCTTAGAACTAGTAAAAGAATTATTATGTCTGTATACTACAAACCTTCTAGAGCTGGGAGATCGTCACTCCATAATTGTTAACTGTGTATTCATTTTTCCCATTGCATCAGACCACTCAGTGTGGTGATATTGAAGTTATTATTAAATTTAATAGGAAAATTTGTCATTTAATTTTCCTATAATTTAATTAGGATATTACTATAACCTCGGGACAGAGCATGTCACCTGACAGAGTGGAGTTAAAAATATTGACTTCTTAGATGAGTGGTGAATACATAGTTTCTGGTTGTTTGAATTGTTCTATAAATGATTGTGACTGTAGCTTATCAGGGTTCATCCTTTTATCTTCTGATACTACCTCCACCAAAGATAGCCAAAGAACCATTTTAGTTTTCCAATGAGTGAAAATTTAATAGAACCATTCAAATATTCCTCACATTAATAAATGTGTTGAAAATAGTACAGTGTTGTACAATAAAGTAAAAACACTTAAATTTGAGTGTGAGTGTCATAGTTCATGCATTAATGAGTTCAAAATATATAGAGCACATAAATACTTACAGTGTTTGGGTGTGTGAGTGTAAACGTATGCATAAGACCTAAGTACAAGTGTATGTGATTGAAAAGATGTTATAGGTATCAGGCAATTTAGAGATTGTAATGTCTGTTTTGGTTTGATTTGAACTAACTTTGCTGGAAGATCAAAGAAGAATAAAAGGTCTGTCATGATTTTTTTTTTTTGTAGATTCTTTTTAAATAAGACTTCTGCTAAACAACTCTAAGCTCTGAGAATGCTCCAAAAGGAGTCTGATTATTGCTTCCCCAAACTGGTAGCCTTTTTCATCAGAAACATATTAAAAGTGCCATCAAAATCATAGATAAAATTTTAGTTTTATCTTAGGGTTAGGTAGTTCATAGATTCTGAATGGATATATTATAAATGTTTCAAGACCTATTTTGTCTTAACCAAGATGATGTTTTGCAGTGATCCTTTTTCTTATGCAAGAGTTATCAACTTTTAAATGTATTCCCTCTTAAGAGAGGAAGATTTAGTAGAAACTAGCCAGAAGCAGTGATTTTGGTCACTAGACATTTATTAAGTTTTTCAAAATAGAGAATTTCAATCTAGATAAGGTTGTCATTTGGGATACTATCATGTGTCATGTATAAGGGCAAATATTTGAGGAAATGAGGATGAAGATGAGTTTAGCTAGGGCATTTGGCAAAAATGATGCTGAGCTGTGTTTAAATTGGTAAAAATTGGTATTAAGCTAAGGTACTGATAAAGTGCAAATTACCTCATATTTTCAGGTAGATATAGAAGAATATTTTAGAATTCTTTTGCGTGTGTCATTCAATAGTCACTAAAAAAGGGACATATAACTTTTAATCTCACCGAGAATATTTAGGAAGCTAAGTACCAAAAAAATAAAAAAACCCCAAAATTGGTGGTTGTGATTCTTGGAATAGGGATATTTTGCATGATTAGTTTTAGATTAGGCTCTACAGTTTTCTCAAATGTATAATCAGTTCTTCTGAAAAGTGAAATAGGTTAAGAAATATTTAGGTTTGTTGGGGCCAGGGATTTAGCTCAGTGGCACTGCACCTGCCTCACAAGTGCGAGGGTCTGAGTTCAATTCCCTGATACCCAAAAAGAAGAGAAATATTTAGGTTTGTGTTATCTAAGATAAACTAGCAGAGATAAGAGGCTATTACTTTAGGATTCTCTTGAAAAAAGATACAAAATTTCATTATGAAACATAGAAAAATGGGACTGTATCATGGAAAGAACTAAGTTATTAAGAACTAAGATATTAAAATAATTTAGTTTTCTTTAAAAACAATATTTGTAAAACTAAGTTTTGCATAATCTTGTCAATATTATATAATAGTATGTGGTGACATCAAGTAATCATTTTTAAAAAATATTTTTGGTTACTTGTAGTTCTCTTAAAAATCCTTCATTGATCCTTTGACATTCAGAATACTTGAAATGTCTATCTAATCATCATTCATGCTTCTTTTCTTGTGATTTGTTATAAGTAGTCTAATTTTGCCATCTTTGAGAGTTGATTTCAGTAGCATTTAATATGATTTATGAAATTAACATTATTTAGTTCAACCTAAAATCTTTATACTTTGGTCGATGTAATATAATATAATATAATATAATGAAATAATCAGAAGTTTACAAGTTTCTACAATCAGAGATCCGGTGGTATGGACTACATGGTCTAAAATAGATGACTGATTCAAAATGGAAGAGATAGTTGGTTGAGTCCTTTTATAAGTGTTCTGTTTCTTAATGAATTTGCATGTTTTTGTGATGACATTATGTGCATCTTTTATCTGTGAGATTTTGGAAGTACATACCAAAATAAGCTACCAAACACTAAGAGAATACTTCCTATTTGAAAGAGAAGATTATTTTTCACTAGCAAATGGTCAGTGTAACAGAATATGAAACTTTAGATTTCTTATGTTCATCAAGACAAATCTCATTAAGAACACGTTACACACTAGTACTTGCCTTTGTAAAAGCAAAATCATCCAGTCTTTCCAACACCCTAGCTTGGCGGTGGTATACTGTAGAGTGACTCTTGCCTCCTCTCATGAGCTCATGGTGACTAGGAGCTGGGCCTCACTGCCACTGCGCAGCGTCACCAGAGAGCATCGTAGTGCCAGTCTAGAAGAATATCAAAACTCAAACTTCAAAGTTTTATTTCTATTGAACGCACATTGCTTTTACACCATCATAAAGTAAAAACACTGTGGTCCTGTCTAGTTGGAGCCTGTCTTATTGCTACCCCCTTGTCAGGTTGTCTCTCAAGAAGGTGATCTGAACATGCTTTTCAGACTGGTCTGACCCAAGAGCCATGAACATGCAGTTCTCTGCTTTCTATTCTTACATGTTTAAGGTCACTGCTTAAATAATGATGCAGTACTTAGAAAAATAAAGTAATGCATGCCTTAAAATACTGAAAGACAAATTCATAGAAAGTCACTCAGAGAAAACATAGCCTCCTGAGTCTTTAAGAATCACAAGAACTAAGAGTGTGAATTTAATCTAAGTTTGTTGCTTTCCAGTTAATGACTAAAGAGCTAGAAAAATAAAGTAATGCATGCCTTAAAATACTGAAAGACAAATTCATAGAAAGTCACTCAGAGAAAACATAGCCTCCTGAGTCTTTAAGAATCACAAGAACTAAGAGTGTGAATTTAATCTAAGTTTGTTGCTTTCCAGTTAATGACTAAAGAGCTGGTTCTTTTTCCTCAGCAAGTGTGAAAGGAGATTTCAGGGAGCAAAACTACATATAGATATATTCCAGAGGATATTATACAAAATCAATTGTAAACCCCTCAAAAATACCTTTCCATGTACAAAGAATAAAATAAGGATTCTAACTTACTGGTTTCTGGCAAAGGTTCCACAAAGCATTCTTTGATACTATCAGATAAAATACTAGATAATACATTTATATTATCTTCACTTAATAGGCATAAAAAGAGTGTTTAGTTATTACAATTGGGAAGAAATGGGCAATAAATGTAAGTGGAAATAAAAAATTGAAAGTAAGCCGGGCGTGGTGGTGCATGCCTATAATCCCAGCACTCGGGAGGCTGAGGCAGGAGGATTGCTGTGAGCTCGAGACCAGCCTGGGCTACGCAGTGAGTTCCAGGGCATTCTCGACTACATAGTGAGACCCTATCTCAAAAATCCAAAAAAAAAAAAAAAGAAAAACTGAAAGTAAAGCAAATTCTTTAATTTGGTTTGATAAAAGTTTGTCACTTTTTGAAAAGCAAAATAATTTTACTGTACTATATCTAGATATTTATATGAGAGTTCTACTTTTATCTGCTAATGTACAAACCTTTATTAACTCATCACGAGGGAGGAATAATTTTATGAAATTACTTTAGCAAAGACATAAAGTGGAGTTCTAATGCTTTCAAATGAATAAATAAACCTTCAAAAATACCTGACTTTGTTCTAGTCAGTAGGAAGTAGTTTATTAACAGATCAGAATAGATGTTTAAAATACTTTAAAAGTTTAATATTTGAAAAGTCAGCAAATTATAAAAAAAAATTCAGAAAATCACCATCCATTGACACTTGATACTTTGACATATGGGGAAACTGTCACAGTGATGTAAATTGTTTCCAGAAGGTTCTACAGCTCAGAAGCGAAGCACCAGGAAGAGAATCAATCCAATGTGCATTGTATCATATACACTTGTTACTTTCATGCTATTATATTAAATAATGGAAAAGATTTAAAATATGCACATACACATATATGTACTTAATATGCCTTCCTAATAAGGAACACATGACAACTGGGAAAATAGTGATTTCTTCTTTCAAGTGCTAATGGCTTCTTACGTTAGTTTCATAGGGAATTGAGCCCTATGAATTTAAGTTATAACAATCTAGGGTCCTTTTAAACTTTTTTGCCAGATCTGAGATATGAATCTTTTTCACCTTTTACTTTACTGCTTGTTGTATATATTTCCTCCTGTTAACTCTGTTTTTACTAGATTAAGAAAATGTATTTTCAAGGTACAAGTTCTTATAAAACAGAACAACAAAAAAAGAGAGCTATTTTAACTCTTGCTGTCTCCCTATTGGGTTTACTTTTTACATTTTACAGTTTGTATGTTTCAGGTCCCTGGATTATTTGTTCTTATTTTTGGTGGTGTGTGAATGTATTCATGCATGAAAGAGGGAGAGAGAGAGAGAGAGAGAGAGAGAGAGAGAGAGAGAGGCAAAGAGAAAGACAGACAGTGAGAAAAACAGAGACAGAGATAGAGACAGAGAGAGAAGTAGAGAGAGACAGAGTAAAAAGAGAAGAGAACAAGAGAAAGACAACCATTGATCACTGACTGACCTCAGGAACAGGTCCAAATCCCTGTTCCACTTCAGCTTCAACCTCATTGCTATTTCAGCCTTATGAATACTTTTACTTTTCCTTCAGAGAAATAATAATTTTATAATATATTGAATTTTTATAATATTTCACTTAAGATAAATTAAAGTTTTCAAAAGAGAAGAGAACAAGAGAAAGACAACCATTGATCACTGACTGACCTCAGGAACAGGTCCAAATCCCTGTTCCACTTCAGCTTCAACCTCATTGCTATTTCAGCCTTATGAATACTTTTACTTTTCCTTCAGAGAAATAATAATTTTATAATATATTGAATTTTTATAATATTTCACTTAAGATAAATTAAAGTTTTCATTTTCATGGCTTGAACAGTCAAAACAGCAGAAATAGAATCAGTTTTAGATTCTAAAAATTCTTTCATTTCTTTTCTGCTAGTATAGTCAGTCTCAGGTATTTCCTGCCTGAATCAATAAACCTAAATAAACACTGTTTAAAAAACACCTTTAGAACCTTTTCCAACTGCAGTTATGAAGGAATTAATTTCTAACACAAAGATGAGGAATGATGCAATCATTCTATGGGAAGTGTTGAATAGGAAGAATTGGCTGTGTTGTTCTAAGTCTTAGGAGATCTTCCCTTGTGGCTAAGTGGTTAGTGAAAAGCTTGTGTTGTGGGATATAGGAACTCCCAAGGATTAACTGTGATAGACAGGTAACTGATGATGTGTAAAGAGATGAGTCTCATAGGTCACACCTACCAAATGTTCATTCTTTTGAAGAATAAAGGTCATTTATTTTCAGACACTGCAGTGTTCCAATAAAACATTCAAATCGAATAGGATTTGGAGGACTTTTTCTAATTTTCATGAACACACTTTTCTTAATAGAGCACCAAGTTTGGGATCACTACTTCACTATTTTAAGTAGTTTGTCAATTGGGTTAGTTATTTACCAGCAGTGGCCTAGAAAATCACTTTATAAAATTTAACATACCAACTGCACAGAGGACAAATCAAATGAAACTAGATTGCTTTTTTTGGATAACTTACATTGACTTTAGGCCTAGATAGGAAATGCATAAGTAATTTGGTTATTTACTTTTCCAAAAATGTGCCTGAAGTTTCTCACTAGATCTTGTTTGTGGTCCTGAATGACAGTGTTCTTTCACATAATTCTGTCTTGCTTTGTCTTTACACAGATGGAGCTAAATTCATTGTCAGTATTATTTCAAGGTTACATTGTATTTGTATAATTAATAGATTAACATTTTATACATAACTATCTACATATGTACAGGTTTAGAATATTCAAAAGATTTTTACTTTTTAGAGAAAAATGAATTGTGTTCTTATACAACCAACATCTTAAAGATGCTGAATATGGAGTTAGGTTAGGATACATGTACGAGGTGTACAGATGAGATAGTACTGTATCTCCTAACCTGTGCAAGTTACTTAATGCCTTGGAATTTCAGCTCAAACATTCCTTATGCATAAACAAAGTGGATACCCTGCGTGGAATTGTGAGTGGCTTCTCTTTCTAAAAATATTTCTTGTATAACAACATGTTGAAAAGTCCTTTTACTTTTATGTGAGCGACAATAGGTTGGTTTTAAGCCACAGTAGAGCGTCTTGAATTATAACAGGCACATTAAATATGAATCAGGTAGAATGACTCAGTTATTTTTGAGACTGTGTGTGCTTAACTCTTTAATGAAAGATTCATGAATTATTTTTATGTTCTGTCTTTATTTGTCCCTTTATTCTTACTTTTTAAGACCATGTATCTTTTTTTTTGTTTTTTTTTTGCGGGGGGGTACCAGAGATTGAACTCAGGTCCTTGTGTTTACAAAGTAGGCAGTGGAACTACTGAACTAAATCCACAGCCCTATTCTTATTTTTTAAAATATATTTTGGTTTAGACTTTCCCTTTTAGCATTTCAGCCCTCTTTTCTATTTCTTCCTTTTTTTCCCCTCACCAAGCTGTTCTTCAAGGGATGAGGCTGGGGCTAGGTGGGCCTCATAGTATGACTTCAAAATTAGAACTTTGAAGCTGCTCTGATCAGTAGAATTGATGTGATCTGCATTTTACTCATTCTGAATGCAGCAAAAAAGGTGGATTGGAGTAAGCAGAGAGATTCCTTGATGTGTTTCATTTAGGAAAGTGGGCTTTCAAGTCATCCAATAAGTAATGTTGGTAGCTAGGACAGTATCAGAGGGTGATCAATCCTCTGACTGCCTAGAAAGGCTAAAGAAAGAAAGACAGTAGAGACTCATCTAATTTCATAATACACATGGGGTTGGGAGGACAGTGCCTCAGAGTGGCAAAGACAGAGATACTCCTAAGGTAGCCAGTATTTATTGGGTACTCACTATGATTGGAAAGAGTGTCAGGTGACTCAGAGGGCAGCAGTAATTCTGTGTTGTTAAGGATCTTAGTTTGATGAAGATCTTAGGTCATGAGAATCTTATGATGAGTGCAGTAAGGAGAGCATTCATTCTTACAATAGTAGGTGGTACAAGAAAGTACGCTAATAAAGAATTTTTCCTTCCCCCAGGTTAAACATCCCCCTGCTTTCTCTTTCTCCTTTTTTATTACCTACTAACCTAACTAGCCAAGATTTCTTCAGCTGATGTACTTTTGCCCTTGAGCATCATAGTATCACGGGACCATTGAGGTCTCAATTTATGACTGGAGGCAAAACAGTTATATTTCCGCATGCCATAGCTAGCTCAGAGGCAAGGTGACGTTGGGCCTTAGCTTTAGTCATACTTGAATTATGAAATAACTCCCCCAAAATTATGTAGAATGCCTCTTGATAGACTAGGGTAGTATTATGAATAGAAATGTTTGTGTCTCACCCTCCCAAATTCTTTTGTTGAAATTCTGACCCCCAAAGTGGTTATAATAGCAGGTGGGACCCTTTGTGAGTTGGGTCATGGGGTTAGAACACTCATGAATGGGACTAGTGCCTCCTTTATAAGAAGAGGCAACAGGGTTATTGTGTTCTTTTCACAACTTGAGGATGTAATGAGCTTGAATAGAAATGTTTGTGTCTCACCCTCCCAAATTCTTTTGTTGAAATTCTGACCCCCAAAGTGGTTATAATAGCAGGTGGGACCCTTTGTGAGTTGGGTCATGGGGTTAGAACACTCATGAATGGGACTAGTGCCTCCTTTATAAGAAGAGGCAACAGGGTTATTGTGTTCTTTTCACAACTTGAGGATGTAATGAGCTGATGGTAAATGGTAATATAAGTAATGTTGGTAGCTAGGACAGTATCAGAGGGTGATCAATCCTCTGACTGCCTAGAAAGGCTAAAGAAAGAAAGACAGTAGAGACTCATCTAATTTCATAATACACATGGGGTTGGGAGGACAGTGCCTCAGAGTGGCAAAGACAGAGATACTCCTAAGGTAGCCAGTATTTATTGGGTACACACTATGATTGGAAAGAGTGTCAGGTGACTCAGAGGGCAGCAGTAATTCTGTGTTGTTAAGGATCTTAGTTTGATGAAGATCTTAGGTCATGAGAATCTTATGATGAGTGCAGTAAGGAGAGCATTCATTCTTACAATAGTAGGTGGTACAAGAAAGTACGCTAATAAAGAATTTTTCCTTCCCCCAGGTTAAACATCCCCCTGCTTTCTCTTTCTCCTTTTTTATTACCTACTAACCTAACTAGCCAAGATTTCTTCAGCTGATGTACTTTTGCCCTTGAGCATCATAGTATCACGGGACCATTGAGGTCTCAATTTATGACTGGAGGCAAAACAGTTATATTTCCGCATGCCATAGCTAGCTCAGAGGCAAGGTGACGTTGGGCCTTAGCTTTAGTCATACTTGAATTATGAAATAACTCCCCCAAAATTATGTAGAATGCCTCTTGATAGACTAGGGTAGTATTATGAATAGAAATGTTTGTGTCTCACCCTCCCAAATTCTTTTGTTGAAATTCTGACCCCCAAAGTGGTTATAATAGCAGGTGGGACCCTTGTGAGTTGGGTCATGGGGTTAGAACACTCATGAATGGGACTAGTGCCTTTATAAGAAGAGGCAACAGGGTTATTGTGTTCTTTTCACAACTTGAGGATGTAATGAGCTGATGGTAATCTACCATATGGAAGAGAGCCCTCACTAGAATACAACCATGCTGACATACTGATCTGAGGTGTTCAGGCTCTGCAACTGTTCCAATTTTCTGTTGTTTATAAGGCACCCAGTGTGTGGCATTTGCTATAGCAGCACAAACTAAGATGGGTAATTTTAGGGGCGACACACAGAGAAGGAATAAAGTTATGTTTAAGAAATCAAGGAATTAATTATTGGTGCTTGATTAAATAAGATGAAGTATAACTTCTAATTTTATGTCTGGGTAACTCATAGTAACATAGGGAACATTAGAGCAAGATCTTTTTATTTTTCTGAAGTTTAGATAGGTAAATGATTATCCCAAATTTGTTGGGAGGATATAATTTGAAATATTGTAGACGTATTCATTACATTCTGTTCAAGTGTATGTGTAGGAGCTCTTGTGCAAAGCTTATTTAGAAAGTTAAGTTAAATGGTTCCATCTTTTTTAATATTTGAATTTTAATATTTTTATATTGAATTATAAGTATGGGTACAGTTTAAAATATTTTCTTTTTATTACAAATGACTTTGCTAAGTCTGATATAGCACTTGAATGATGGATTGTGTTTTTTTTTTCCTCATTGAGTTTATTGGTACATTTTAGTATACAGTACAGTTACATTCATTATTGGGATCTTGTACCTTTACATGACAGGTCTTGGTTCTCATTTTTTCCCCTTGTCCCTGCCCTCCCTTCACCCCTCCTCCCCTGACCCTTTACAAACACTTCATTTCCATTTTTCATTTTCTCATATTTTCCCCTTATTAGCTTTCCTCTATGCTTTCTACTTTCCCTACACCTTTAGCCTCTTTCTTTCTATTTCAAATTGTCCATTATATCATTAGGATCTTATGTACTATTATTATAGTTCATTCACACTAGAGAAACTATTCGTTATTTACCCATGTGTGACTTATTTATTTCACTTAGGAGTATATCTTCAATATGTATCCATTTTCCTATGAATGAATCTAATTTCTCATGCTTTATGACTGTATAGTATTCCGTTATATAGAAAAACCTGGATCTCTTTTATCCAGTTTCCAACTGATGGGCAAATGGGCTGTTTCCAAGTGTTCAGTCATGAACAGACTAGAATTTTTTTGTGTGTGTGTTTCATCTTAAGTGTAAATTTTCTCTAGAAATTTAATTTATATCCTTTTTACATTCTATAATTCTCTATATAGCTTCCTAATATGTGGAACATAGGGTGAATATATAACAAGTTTTAATACCCTCATTCATTAATCTTAATTCATCTGTTAGTTCTGGGTGATAGTCTAGTAATATACACGTCTCCTCGTTGCAGGTTATAATCTCCTTTTTTTATACCTGGAAATTGTTTTGTTTGTGGATGTTTAAAGTATGGTAATATGTGGACTTCTAAATTGTCATCCAATCTAGAAAAATTTCAGAATTATTTTTTCAGAACTTTTTGTTTTACTTTTTTTGGAACTTCAAGTCTTGTATATTGGCTATTTGAAGTTGATCTGTATGTCATTGGTAGTCTGTTGATTTAACCTATTCTTGAACCTTTTTTCCAGTTTGATTTTAATAGTTTATGTTGTGTTTTAAAATTTTCTATCTATACTGTCTCAGTGCATAATTGGCTGTTAAGCCCTTTCAATATTTTTTTTTCCAAATCTTAGATATAGTTTTCAGTTGTGGAAGTTACATTTAACTCTATTTTTACAGCTTCCTTCTTTTTGTACTTTTAATATTTTGTCATTCTATAACTTTTTGTTGTTGTTGTTACCGCGGATTGAACTTGGGTCCTTATGCTTGCAAGGCAGGCCACCGAACCGCTGAGCTAAATCCCTGGAGATTCTATAACTTTTGAGCATCTGGAACACAATTATAATACTTATTTTAAAATCCTTTTGAATTTTAATACCTGTGTCTGTTTTTATCATTGACTTTTCCTCTTAAAATGTGTCATATTTTCTGCTTTTCATATGTTTGTTGTTTTTTGATTAGTTGCAAATATTGAAAATTTTACCTTATTGAATGCTAAATATTTTGGTATTCTTACCAATGTTTTTGAAATTTTTATAGGTTCTACTTAACTAGCAACTATTTGATCCATTGAGGACTTCTATGAATTTTATGGAGGAATAATTATTAGTGTAGGGCTAACTATTCCCTACAACTGAGATAATACCATTCTTACTTTACTAAATGTCCTAAAAGTACAAGGTTTTCTGGTCTGGGCCATGGCTACCATTACTCTTTCCAATCCTGTGTACATCAAAGCATTATTTCCACTAATTTGCGTGGTTCTTTCCCTACTTTGAGTGTTCTAACATGTGTACATTGATTGCTAGCTGCCATCATCAGTGGGATACTTTAATGATCTGTCTCTGGAGCTGTCTCTTTGGTATTCTGAAGATCACTGTGATCTTCCTGTATTCTCAGCTTCATCTTTAAACTCAGAGATGCAATCCACATTACCTGAAACCCTTTGAAGGCATTAAGATGGGGTACATGTATTGCTCACTTCATTTGCTTCTCATTTCTTAAGGCTTGTTCTTCCTTCATTGTCTCATGTATTATGTCTTTAAAAACATTGTTTTGTATAATCTGTCTACTGTTTCAATTGTTCCAAATGGAAAGATAGATCTGGTTTTTGTAGTAATATTAAGGCAGACATGAAAGTTCTTAGGTAGTATGGACATGTATGTTGATGACCAGTTAAACTTAATGAGATGTATGACTAGCAATGACATTACATAAACATCTTTTGTTTTATATAACTTGTCCGTTAGCACCTTTTACAATGTTGGAATGTTTTGGTGAGTCAGAGCAAGATGGCACACAGTAGGACTCTGGGGTGTTGTCTTCTCATAGAAAAATCAATTTAAGTAACTATCCATTCAGACCATGAAATTCATTACCTCCATGAAATATAAGTAAACCAGTGTAAGGTCACAATAACTCATTTTACCACAGTAATAAGAAAAAATAGGCTAGCTGTGGTGGTCCATGCCTATAATCCCAGCATCCTGGGAGGTTACAGTGAAATCTAGCCTGAATAACTTAGTGACTTAGTGAAATCTTGTCTCAAAAAACAAAACAACAAAAACAAAAACAAAACACTTTAATTAGTGAAAGAGAAGGAAGTAAGTATAGGACTTTGCCTTGAAACTCCAGATTGTTCCACTGTTGGGCCACTGTTGGTAGCCCCAGCTTCAGAAGCCCTCAAAGGAAGCAGGCTTCAGTCCAGTGACAGCCCTGAGCTTCTCCTGTGCCTCGATGTTGTGCCTGCCACAGGACATTCGCAGACCAAGTCAGCATGTAAAGACTGGAAAGACACCTACTTCCTTAAATACACAGGCATAGATGCGCAGTCAGAAGGATCAAGAACAATGTGAAAAACACGGTATTACTGAATGATCGATATAAAGTTCCAGTGAAGAAATGGAGAGGTATGGTCTACCTGATAAGATTTCATAAATAATGGTTTCAAGGAAGCCCAGAAAACTTCAAGAAAGTAGAAAGAAATAACTAAATGAAAAAGAAAATAAATGTAGAAAGTTTATGGAATTTATGGAGCAATATCAAGAAGCAAATAAATTAATAGGATTTTTAAAAGAAAAATGAATACAGAGGTACATAGTTTATTTTTTTAAAAATCCCAAAACTTTCCAAGTCTAAAGAAATATATAGCTATCCAGGCAGAGGAAAGCCAGAAGTCTAAACATTTTCAGACCAAATAAGATCACCTTTAAGATCCATTGTAGTTAAATCATCAAAAATCAAAGAGCAGATGCTACAGAAGAATAGAAACAAATAACATGTAAATGTCTTGTGTTATAGCTAGTTGTAGATTCTCAGCAGACACTTTATAAGCCAGGAAAGAATAGGTTCATTCAGTAAAAATGTTGAAGGAAAAGAAAAATAAGTTGTCAGCAAAAAATTTTATACCTTGTGAAGCTATCCTCAGAAACAAAGAGATAAAGACTTCCCCGGACAACAAAATCTGAGTTTTTCCCTATCAGGCCAATCTGACAAAAAAATACTAAACAGAATTTCTTAATATGAAATGAAAGAATGCAAGTGAGACACACAAAAATATCTAAAAAAATAAAAATGGTAAAAGTACATAGTCAAATTCAGAATACCCTTCATACTCCAGAGTATTAGAGTAATGGCAAGTTGCAAATTGTTTATCTTTGGTATGAAAGTTAGAAGAAAAACACGAATACCTAACTAATTTGTTAAGACATAGGAAATATAAAAGATGTGAATTGTGACATAAAAATTCAAATATTGTGGGACTGGTATAAAAGGGTTGAATTTTTTTGTCATCATAATGGATAACCTATTTTAAGATGTTTTATGTTAGACTTATGAGAACCACAAAGCAAAATCTTATAGTAGATTTACACAAATTAAATCAAAATACATCAAAATACATCTCTAGAGAAAAGCACTTAGCTACAAAGAAAAGAAGAAATAACCTATAAAACAGTTAAAAATTTGGATCTAAAGGTAGTAGTAATTTCTTATCAATCATTATCTTGAATGTAAATAAATGATTCAATTCTTCAACCAAAAGACACCAGGCACTGGGAAGTATGTGGGAAAAGGGAAGATGGGTAACAGGTACAAGGATAAAGATGGACAGCGTGAATAACTTCTAATGTTCTATAACACAGTAAGTTGACTATGGTTGACAATAACCAATTGAATATTTCAAAGTAGCTAATAGAGTAGATTTTGAATTTTTTTAACACAAAGAAATGATAAGTGGGATGATATACCAATTACTTTCATCTAATTATTATACATGTATTGAAATGCCACACTGTACCCCATAAATATGAACAATTATTATGTATCAGTTGAAAATTAAAAAAACATTAAAATAAAATCATTACATTTACTCTGATCTCATATAACTGTTCTTAGAAGAAAAAATTTGGGCACAGATATATAGAGAATAAAGGCCATGTAAGAATATGCCAAAAGGCAGATATCTGCAAACAAGAAGAGGCTACAGGAGAAACCAAATTTGCAAATTATTTGACCTTGAACTTCTAGCTCCTGCACTGTGAGAGAAAAACTGTTTAAGAAAACCAGCAGGAGAAATCCCTTACTTTCCTGAAAGTAAAACTGAGTTCATTGTCTCACAGAAATCAGGAGAGAGTACTTACTCTTAGACACACACACACACACACACACACACACACACACACACAATTTTGAAACCTTTTAAATATTTGTACAGAATGGTTTTGAAAATTTAAATTTACATTTTGGATGATTTTCTTAGAAACTAAAAAAAATATTGGTCTGTAAATAATAGCACAAAGAGAAGAATGTTGTTCAGAGTAACAAATGCGAGGCAGAGAATTGGTGAAAGACTGTGTCCATCATAAATCCAAAGGACACCTGATTAATTTAAATATATCTTAATCACTTGACAAACACAATTTGGGTTTCTTTTGAAGGAGAATCCAAGTCATATACTTTCCGTCAAGTGCTTAGAAGCAAGCATTTTACAGTACCTCACATTTGGATCATAGCCCTATGTGGATTTTTTTCTTAATTTTTAAGTGTAGGTATCTTCTTAGTGACTGCAAATGCATATGCCTTCACTCCATCACTAAGCACGATAACCATGATATGAAATTTATATAGTGTTGTCAATTTTATTCTTGACCATGTCCTTCATAGGGCTTGTGGACTTCTGCTTCTAATTTGTACCAGCATTATTAAATCACTTATCTTACTCTGAATTCGCTCATCTAAAAGTGTTGTGTGAATTGCATTGATCACTTCCTATTCAGTCTTCCTAACTAGTTTGTTGTGATTTTTGAGATAATAAATTTTCTTTATTGTTCAAATTGCTTGATAAAACAGTGATGATACAAACTTTTAGATGAGTCCCCAAAGTGTAACCTAGAACCTACTTATTTATTTGTCACAAAGTGCCACCACTGCAATTAAACCTGAATATTGAAGTTTTAGTTTAGAAAAAAACAACTCATACATTAAAATTGTTTGTCTTGAAAGAAAAACAAATAATATTCGGGCCATAGTTTTGCCACCACTGATGTAGGGCTTGCTGCTACTTTTATCTAAATGTATAAAAAGCTGGAAATTCAATATTTCTTTTCATCAGAATGCTAGATTTGTCTCCTCTTTTAGTCTCTTATGTTTTATTTTTTATTACCTTTTTTGTTTTGCATAAATTTCTTTTTCAGGTATTTCTTTGGAGGGACATATGTAAACCATACTTCCTGAGTCATGGTGTGTTTAGCTACTGCATATGTTTTATCAATATATATTGAAATATATATTTAACCTCAAAAAAGTTATTGAATGAGTGAATGGATTTTTAAAAAAATGGCTCATTACTTTTTTACTGACTATCACAGAATATTTATGGATACACATAGAATGAAAATGAAGGGCTGGCAAAATATATTCTAAGCAAATATGGATGGGGAGAGAGCAGAATTGTTGTGCTTGTGTTTGACAAAATAGACTTTAAGCCAAAAACTGAAAGATCATTGTACACTAATGAAGGAGTCAGTTCAGCAAGATGATGTCACATTTGTGAGTATATGGAGCCAACATTGGAGCACCTAACTATATAAAGCAACTGTGAATAGGAGAAATAGACTGCCATGCAGTTCTAGGGGACTCCTGCACCTCACTGTAAGCAATGGAAAGATCAGACAAAATCAGTAAAGAAATATAAAACTTAAACCACTCTCCAGAGCAAATGAACTTAGCAGACATATACACAGTGTTTTCTCCAGCATCTGAAGTATATACATCCTCTGAGCTCCACATGGAGCATTTTCCAGGATTAATCATGTTAGCTTGTATAACAAGTCTTAAGGCATTTATAAAGATTGAAATTCTTATTTCTCAGGCTATTAAATTTTTTGCATACATAAGAGGAAGCAGGTGGAGTTAATGGGGGCTGTTTTAGTATTCCATATTGTACATCCCTGAATTTTATGGAGTTTGGTTCAGTCTTTGAACATTTCACATTTTCTCTCTGTACTCCAGATACTATATTTTCTGCAGAATTCTTTTACAATTATTTTCCCTGTTGAAACACATTCAGTGCATAGGTACATATTTTAGTTATCTACAAATATAAGTGTAGGCATCAGAGTTATTTCTTACAAATTCTAGATAATATAATGGGCTTTACAGTAGTTGGCCAAAATGCACAAGGTCTCTTTACCTGTAAATTCCAAAAATATTCATCACTTTAAAAAACCACGTAATGCTGGTCTAGGTGGCTTTCAGATAACGTTAACATCAATTATTGTTTAAGCAAAAATGTGTTTAATGTAAAACAAAATGTTGACAATTAATTGCACAGATGGTGCTGACATAAGATGATAGCAGGCTTTCGAGTTTGCAATTGTGCAAAAGACATACATATTGAGTACAAACTGTGGTTTGGTTTTTGCATCGTGAACTTTTCCTGGGCTGGGATGCACAACGTGATGCTCTTTCCCAGTGCTGGGCAGCAATCCTGAGCTACAGCGCCCACCCCGCCACACACGCACAAAGCTGAACCACTGGCTGGCGCTCTCCCCACAGTGTACTGTGTTGCTAAATTGTGATGTGTAGGAGATTAGACGTGTTAGATGCACTTTACCAACAACATTATAAACCTATAGTTCTCTTATCAGAATGCAACCACCTTGTAAGTGAGGGGTATTTGTATAAATATGGCACATAAATGGCAGAATTTTCAGGGATCATCTACCTGATTTGTTGTTACTTCCTTTTTGGATGCTTTATATTCTCTGATAGTTTTTTCAAAGAGGAAAAAATAGAAAAATTAATAGGTATTAAATAATATTGGGGAGACTAATTGATATATATTAATCAATTAGATCATTTTTAACTTTAAAATTTGTGACAAACAATACAGATTTATTAAAGATAATTGTAGGTATTTGTCATACAATTATTGTACTACACTATCACAGTGGCAAAGTTAAGTTCTTATAAGAGAGAAACTTTATGAAATAAGTTGAAGAAAAGTTTATGATTTTTTTTAAAAAAAATGCTTTTAAAGTTTTTTCTTGATGGTTTGAATGTCAAATTTTGATTTTGGTACTTTTATTTCTCAAGTAAGGATCTAAAACAATGTCTACTAAACAAACTTTTGTACCGATATTATAAAAAATTTAGTTTTTAATTGTTCAAATCAAAAGAAACATTTAAATCTCTTATGTTATTAATGTTTATTTGTGGTGCCAGGGATTGAAACCAGGGCCTGGTTCATGTAACACAAGCACTGCACTATGTTACTGAGTTACAGTCCAACCCAACATGTATGGTTAATATTTGAATGTGAGATGATGTTTTTCTTATTTACTACCTTATTGTTAAAAGTCATTATTTCTCAATCTAACAGTATTTCTGGTATTGTATTTTGTGAAGATTCATAAATGAGTTTTTAAGCATTTGCTCTGAATTTCAATGATAGCTTATAACTTAATTAGTTTCTAATTCATAAACATTGTGAGCTGTCTTTCATGACATTTAAACTTGCCCTTCAGTGAAGTGGTTCAGTATTAAATGTTTGTTCTTTTTTAATTTATAAAAATACTGTTCATTAGGTTAAAGCAATTCTTATTAATAGAATCCATATAATTCATAAATAGAAGTAAGATGAAAGTTTTTCTAAACCTTTTTCCAATTCTTGAGATAAACTATTCCTTTGATCTTCTTCGTAGTTGGCCAGTTTCATCATTTATTAGGTTTCCTTCATACTTCTTTTGAAAAGAGATGTTTTGAAGATGCTGGGCCCAATTTACCCAATTTATTTTTCTATACACATATGTAGATAATTTTGAAGGGTCTATTGTGTGGATTCAAAGACTCTCTCTGGCCTATCTACTGATTCAAAGTTCTTTATTTGATAATTACCACAACTTTCATTTTGACTGTACTTCCTTCCACTTTGGTGGGCATTAAGCAATGCATTATTTGGGTAAGTACTTAAGCTTCACAAATTAACTTTCCTTTTAGTCAAATAAACAGAGTATTTATTTCCCCTCATACCAGCAGACCTCGCTTTCTCCTCTTGCTGTCCTGTGAATGTGGACTCTGGAATAAGGAGAAAGGGTCAAATGTAAAATTTAAAGGAATACTATGTTCAGTATTAGTTATACTCTTTTAATTAATGTATCTCTCCTGAGAAACAAGTGAAAAAAAATCACTTTTGAAAATATAAAAAAATTAATTGGAATTCATCTGGGGCCAGGAATATATTCAGTGGCTGCTAGACAAATCTAAAGCATGTGTAGAACTGGATGTAGAAGACAGAAGAGCCCTTTCCAAACCCTGAGAGCCAGAAGCTGTGCCCACCCACAAAGTCAGGAAGCGGCCCACATGTTAAATGTTTAAGCAGTTTGCCAGTGTGCTTGAGTAAATTTGCTACCTTTTATTGAGTGAAGCTAGAGATTCTTTTTTGGAGAGTAAAAGGAAACATCTATCTTTTTTTAATGTACGTATGTATAAAAAAAGAACTGTTCCAAATGTCCTATTTATAGGGAATAGTTTCACTATAATTTCCATGTGAATTAGTGAACATTGCAAAAAGATATTAAACAAATAGAAGTACTTGATGTGGCTATTAGCACAGCTACAGAACTCATTATAGATGAACATTCTGCTATATTTCAATGGATGTTAACCTGTCCAGACTGTATATTTGCTTAGGACAAAAATTGTACATTTCTCCTCATTTACCACAATAATTATAAAACTTTACTATTATTGTATAACTTTCCTGATTTAAAAACATAAAATAATTGTTTTTATACCTATTGATCACCCCAAGAAATCATAAAAAGAGTAGTTGTTAAATTGTAGAAGTTAGGGCCAGGTATGTAGCTCAGCAGTACAATGCCTTCCTGGAAAACACGAGGCACTGAATTTGATTCCTGGCACACACACACACAAACACAAATTTGTAGAAGTTAGAAATTAGTAGCACTATGTAAAGTATGTTCTTAAGATTCCTGGTATTGGGCCAGGGATTTAGCTCAGTGGGGCTGTGCCTGCCTGGCAAGCAGAAGGCCCTGAGTTTGATTCCCAGAACTGGGGGTGGGGGTGGGGAGATTTACAATACTACGGACAACACTGGCAAGATATCATCTTCTGTTTTTCATGTTACCAAGCTTTTTTTTTTTTTTTTTTTT
>NW_022900916.1:18977737-19037723 GCF_012274545.1 Fukomys damarensis | reverse complement strand
TTTTTTTTTTTTTTTTTTTTGGTACTGGGGTTCAAACTCTAGTCCTTGTGCTTGCAAGGAAGGCAGCAGAACCACTGAGCTAAATCCCAGGCCCTCATGTTACCAAGCTTTTTCAGCTGGTAAAAGAGAATTTTAAGGTGCATTTTGCTTCATTACACTTAAAGTTTGTTAAACTGATTAGATATTTCCAAACATCAGTGTTTATACTTGTATTTCATTAGAAGTTAAAGCATCACTTGGCCCAGTGCCCAGCAAATAGCGAATATTCACAATTGGGACCTGTAACACTGTTCTGACATCGTACTACTTCATGTCTTCAAGTTTCCTTATAATTTTAGGTACTTGATTATATAGAATAATATTTGTAGGGTGGTTAGAACAGAACGGCTTGTTTAGAACTCACCTTTATATACCACATCGCTGATTTTTTTCTCATGTGATAGTTGTTTTCAGTTATTAGTACCTGTGTATAGTACATAATGTTTACACTGTTTGTAAGAAGTTGATGCATGTATAAAACACATCTTCATCCCTTTTCTCATCCTCTTTTCCTTTGTTTCCTCCTCCTCCATCCATCACTTATCCCCTTCCCTTCTTTCTGTTTCCAGTACACAATGTCTGCATACTTTATGTGGAGTCAGTGCATGTACATAACACACCCAGTTCCTTTTTTATTCCTTATCCCTTCCGTTCCATGACCCACTTCCCCTCTGTCTTTTATTTTGGTGTTTATTTTTTCCCTGGGTTTCTCATATGAGAGAAACAGTGTGATGTTTAAGCTTGTGTGTCCTCTTTGCACACCTTTAATTCTTGGAATGTGTAGTGAAGAGCTTTGGCCTACTGACATTATAGTGCCATGAACTTTTCTGTTTGTGTCAGTGAGCTAATGTCTGCTGTATCCCACAGATCCACGTTGGAGCGAAAACCTTCCAGGCCCCTTTTAGGGATCTCATGAGTTCGTAGGAATTCTAGAAACTGTTGTCCTTCATTTCATTTCATCCTAGATACTTTTATTATAATGTGTGTCTGTAAGAAAAGCTTTCATGCCACTGGAAAATAGAAGAGTTAGGGCCATAAAGGAGAGTGAGGCATCAAACCCTAAGCAAATTCTGTAGAGGAGAACAGTCAGAAAAACGGGTCGGATTATAACCTCAGAAAGAAAAGGAGAAAACCCTCTACTTGGCCGCTGAGCAGGAAGCACCAGCCTTTACTCTTGTAAAAAAGTGAAAAAGGTGCCATTGCTCCCTATGCTGACCTCCAGGGAGGCTCCATTTCCTCCTGGACCGTCTTCCCTGTGCAGAGCTCTCTTCCCAGTACATCGTTTCTTCTCTGATTTTTGTTTTCATTCTTTCTTGTGCATTTAAAATATCTATAGAGGCTATAATTACAAATTAATGAGGTCATGTGCCCCATAAGCTGTTTTTTCACAAATGCCTTCCCTTCTTTAAGTGTCGTTTCATAACTTAAAATGTGTTGGAAAAACTTGTATTAAACCACAAATGCCTATGTGCTTATCTTAGTTCAGTGGTAAGGTTGACCAGGTTGTGCACTGTAAAACTCCAGGACACTCCACTCATGAAAACTATGAGGAACTTGAAGCCTAGTGGAATTTCATGGTACCTAGGGAATACTGGCAATTATGCAGTTTTAAAAATTAAATAGTATTTTGAGGCCTTTAACACCAAATGGCAGGGTGCGCTTGAATCCAGCTGGCTCTGTGTCACAGTGTAGTCTTCTGGAAGCATGGGCTCCGTCCTTCCCCTGGCTTCTGATTGTTTTCAGGACTACAACTTCTTCATTCTCTGGTTTGGTGAATTAGCCTTCTTTCTGTTTGCAATCCCCTGCCAGTGGTAGAGGGTGGGCTGAATATTCCAGTCTTGTAAGAAGCAGCCTTTATGGCTCTAATTTGTTGAACGGTGTGCAGGAGTGGAGGCAGCTCTGTGTCCTCTCTCTTGCTCTCAGGAGTGGGCCACTCCTTCCCATTCCACAGCAGCTCAGGAGCGACAGGAGGAGCTGACGGACGGTGGGTGTCAGCTCCCCTGCTCAATGGCTGAAGCTACGAATAGGAAACGGCAACTCTCTCGTGAGTTTATGAGCATTTAGGGTCGGGGTTCCACACACCTGTTTGTAAGCTAAACTGCACTGACAGCAGATACAGCACTTATGGTTCATTCACAGTTCTTCCAGTCTTTCTGTGGTTTGCCGGATAGGGAGCATACTTTTACTGTAAGCAATACTGTCTTGAAATAGCTAAAATTCTAGTGTTATTCATAAATTCCAAGGAAACAGCTGAGAAAAGGTGAGCCCAGGATTACGGGGTTACCTTGTCTAGTTTTCAGCTATATAGCAGATAGGAAAACCTTTCTGCTTTTATTTTTCCAAAACATAAATACCTTCTTTCCTTTATCTCTTCTTTTTATTTCCTTATGGATTGAAATTTCTAAGGTTTAAAATATATATGTATTTTAATTGACATGTAATAATTGTATTTATGTCAATTTAGATTTCCGGTGGCAGTAACTATATATGTATACCTTCAATTAACTGTGTTTAATGAAACATTCCTCAAAGTAGTTGGTGAAAATCTACTAAATCTATAGATTTTACACTATATAATTCCAATTAAAAATTGTTGTTACAGGGGTGTATGTTGCTGTGAGTTTAGCTCAGTGGTAAAGCGTGTGGCCTGCATGCAGGTGGCTCTGGATTTGATCTTCAGCACCATTATAAGTAAATAATATTTTTCCCCCGGAAAAGCAAAATGCAGTGTTACAGGGATAAAAAAGTCACATTCTCATGTGTTACAGAAAAAAAAAATGTTGTGAGTTTTCTATGGAGTGTATTTATGTGTGGTGAGTAGAAACAAAGCCAGTATATTTATGTAAAAGTATGAAGGTGGAATGCATTTTCAAATACTTCTGTTAATAAATATACATATGAGGACAATATATGATTCTAAAGAGATTTTTAAAATTTAATTTTGCATTAGAATGTGTTTTTGCTAATGTTCATTTTATATGTGCATTTACCTAAAAATTGTTTCTTTTAAGCCTGTTGTGATTTAGGCCTTTTATGCTTCATAAGAGACACTCTCTTGTGGGATCTCAATAATTTGGAGAATTGAAGGAACATCACCACGAGGTCCTTAAAAATTAAATAAAAATAATGTTTAAAAATACTCACTTCAGTATTTTCAAAAAAACCACTATAATACTGCTTAACAAGAATTTATATCAAGCTCTCCCAATTTACTTTACAAGTAAATAATTATTAGCAATGCCAATTATTTATTGTTCTAAAAAAACTTAATTAGGTAATGTCTACCCTTAAATTTCATTTATAGTTCTTATTATATATGCTGAAATGTGTTGTCCAGTTATAAATCTGAAGTTCAATTAATAAAATCATATTCATACATTTTACTTATGTAAGCTGAATTAGAATGAGTATGTTTTTCAATATTATATTCTCAGTATTATATCTTGGGCTGGGAAGTTAGCTCAGTGGTTCTGCCACCTCCTTCACAAGTGCAAGGACCTGAGTTCTATCCCTGGTACCAAAAAAAAAAAAAGTCCTCAGTATTATATCTTATGTAGGATTCATTGACCTTTTATATATATAAAAGATATATATATATATATCTGCAACACAACTAGTAATTAATATAAATTAATAAACATAATTAGAATATCATAACTGTACTTTGAGCCTTTTTCAGGTGAAATTTGAAGGTAAAGATATCCTCTTGTCTTTTTTTTTTTTTTTTTCATTTTGCAGGTGCATTTTCTTGATTTTGAACTAGGACCTCTCAGTCAGAAAATGGAAAGCCTGATGTGGATTAGAAAATTTGCAATAGAAGTGAAAAAAAGAAATATTTTATTATGTGGCCTTCTAGTGAATTACTCACAGGTAGGTAAGATATTGGAACGTATATTCTCTGTATTATAATTTTCAGTGTAAGAAACTGATTTTGTTTAAACAAAGGATATTAATGATGAGGAAAATTACTCATCTGTTCATGTGCTGTAATAAGTACAACCTGTTGACTCTCAGAAAAGTAAAACAAACATTTTAGGAAAAAGATAAAATTAGCAAATATGTCATACCAGGTAGCCCATCTAGAATTGCCAGATTTAGTAAATAAAATTCCTAATGCCATTGAAAATTGAAATTCAGATAAACAATAGTTCTTTGTTTCTAAATTTGGAATTAAAAATTTAAATGTAACATAACTCATATTTAACAGGCCTACAACTAAAAACCCATGATACTCTAAATTGCTTACATTTGTTAGGTTTAAAATACTAGCATTCCAATCTTCTCTTCTAACATGTTACTTAAGTACTTGAAACCAATGCCCGAAGTTCAGAATATGAAGGATTATAGGACTAAATTTCACTGTTAATCTATTTAATAGCAGCAAGTTAATTAACTTGAAGACAAAATGAACTAGCATTATAGATTCTTTGTGTAGAGAAATACTATTGAAAACTATGAATTTGGAGAATCTAGTAGATATCTTTCATCATACTTGTGACTACTTTATAGTCTTTTTGAGTGTGCCACACAGGAGGCCTAGTGAGTTGCTCAGTTACTTTTTTTTAGAGGCCTGGTTTAAAGGTGATTTAGTACTGACTATCCAAGGCATAATAGATATTTAAAATTATATATGAGTTATGAATAACTGATTCTTTATGAAATTATTGAAGGTACCTTTTTAGCCCATAGCTTACATTTTTTAAAAACATGAATTTTAATTAGATGTAAGGACTGTCTTTTAGCTAGTTCTATGGTTTTTAACTTTGTGATCATTTCCTTTGCCTCTAAAACATGGAAGAATGACATCAGTTTAGTCATTGAGAAGAGGACAAATTTTAGCATACTTAGGATAATGGAATGTTACTGTAGTAGGGGCTCTTGAAGTTAGGATAATCAAGGGCCAAGGACAGATAACTGGCAGGGAAATGATATGATCTCAGGCTTATATCCTTGATTAGGAATATTTCATCTTCAATAAGTTATTTTTTTATTATGCTGCATGTAATATGATGGGGGAAAATAAATTAGTTCTCTTTGTTAAGCAAAGGATTTGTGCTTGCATACTACAAATGCCTTATTGTGCAGATGTGAAATAAAATTTATTGGCCAGGCATGGTGGTGCATTCTTCTAATCTCAGCAGTCTTTGAGGCTGAGGCAGAAGGATCACCAGTTCAAATCTAGTCTAGGAAACTTAGTGAGAACCTATCTCAAAATTTAAAAAACATTTTTTTAAAGGTTTGCTGTATGTAGCTTAGTGTGAGTGCTCTGTATTTAATCCTTAGTACTGTAATGTTTATTAATTGATTGAAGCAAATATCAAAAGAAGATAAATGGAAAAAGCATATATAATCTCTAAAACTGTCATGATTCCACAACTTAGGCCAGGCATCTGCATATAGCTGACTTTGATGTAGAAAATAGGGTTGCTAGGTAAAATATTGAATGCCTAATTAAATTTGAATTTCAGGAAAACCACGAGTAACTTTCAGTATTAATATGTCTAAATATTACATGGAACAAGAATAGCCAGATTATAAGAGTATTCCCATACTTGGCATGCTCTACATATTTATGGGGTACGGGACATATTTATGTGCTCTATAGCCATCAGAACTCCCAGATTGTAGAAGTGAGGCTGTTGGAAAGGAGAGGCCTTTGGAGCCTATTTCTTGATATCAGACTGTTGGTATTCTGAGTGGAGACCAGCTCTCTTTTGAGATACCAAGAGTAGAGAGGAAACAAGCCCATAAAGCCTCTCTCTAACATTAAGAGGCAAAGATAGCTACATAAAGTGTGAGAGAAATTCAAGCATGGCTGAGCCAAGTGTGCCGTATACACGTCTCCTAGCATGCTAGGGGATACTCAGGAGTTTGAGCATGCTCATTCTCCTGCGTTGAGATTTTAGAGCCGGCTAAAGGACATCCTGTTCCTCCTATTTTCTTCCTCCATTGCTTGCCTAAAAGATCACCTTATATAGTAATATGAGAGTATCAACCAATCTTGTTATGCCCTGCATACAGTGTCCTCCCCTTGCTCCATGATTATATAAGCGATTGCTCTGCCTATTAAAAATGGAAGTGTTCCAGAATCCTCCCCAGAGTCTGCTTGGTGATTCCATGCCTCACCCTCCCGATCTGAGCTTCAGAACCCGAGTAATTGTACAACAACAAACAGACAAACAACAGCACATAAAGTAGAACTTCTATTCACTGTACAACAAAGACCCACAAATTCAATGGTGTTGGCTTTCACTTTCCATGGCGGTGTGAAATAGAACTTGTAGTTTTCATACATTGGACTTTGAAATCTAATCCTAAATCTAATCCTTTTCTATGGTTGCTCTTAGGATGTTTTCCCAGGTCATTATTGTATATCTCTTTAGTTTCTGATCACAGAAACCTTTATTTTTAACAAATTTTTTGATATATATCATCAAGTGCTGCTACTTTAGGTAGATTTTCAGTGTTTTTTATAGCTCCATTTTGGAAGAGAGTATGTATTGAATTGCCCTCAAAGTGTGTGTTGTACACATGGTTCTTTGGATTAAGGAAGATCTGCCTTTTTTTGTACATGATATTTCTAATAATATAGATAGTCTTTTTCTGGCTGTACTTTTTTGGCTGATTTATGTGATGTTTATAATTAAATAAAATTATTTAAGCTTTTAAAAACCTTCAAAACATGCCACTCTTCATTAGTGTTTATGTAGGCTTCTTTTATACACATTTAAAACTTTATAGGGCCGGGGATTTAGCTCAGTGGTTCGGTGGCCTGCTTCGCAAGCAAGGACCTGAGTTTGATCCCCAGTACCAAAAAAAAAAAAAAAAAAAAAACAACTTTATGTGTTTGGTGAATTTAAACACATTAGTATTATTCTATTATTTCAATCTTAATATTTGTGATTCATGATATAATACAGGTATAACTGCTTGTTTCATATTGCTTATGAATTTATTGTCTATATTTTATGTATACTTTTAAACAATAACTGATGTGGAAAAGAACAAGGGTTGATCCCTAGTCTAATATCTATATATTTCCTACAATGTTGTAAATGATCAATCATTGATCATTCTTTAATAATTGATCTAAAGGTAGCTTTCCTTAATTTTTCTATATTTTCTTTAATTATATTGTAAGATACTATTTCAAGTACTTCATTGAATTCCAGATATGCCCCTAAGAATACATTTCCAGGTCCTAGAGGCTATTTGCTAAATTATGAAATATATTTGATTTCTTAGCTAGGTTCATACAAGCAAAGCATTTACTAATTTCTTCTTAAATTAATTTAAAAATACTTGTTGGGCTGGGGATTTAGCTCAGTGATTCCGCCATCTGCCTTGTAAGCAACAAGGACCCGAGTTCGATCCCCCGTTCCCCCCCAAAAAAACAAAAAACAACAAAAAAAATAAAACAAACAAAAAAAAACTTGTTGACAAACTTAAAAGAAAATCATTTAAATGAACCCCTTGTGGATAGTTTAAACTTAGACCATGGATCATGTTATTAGGTTGGCCATTTATATGTAACATAAAGTTTTCTGAACTTATTATTCAATGTACATTTCCTCATGTTGCCAATGAACTAGTATAGATTTGAAATTTATGCTCTAGATTAGATGTGCCCTATAACCATGCAGTTTTTTGGGTGATTTAGATCAGGTTGTATCCCTCTTTCTAAAATAATCATGCAAATGCAACCATAGATAATTAAAGTGAGATTTTATAGTTTAATCCCTATAAAAGACCTTAGACTCATTAAGTATTTAAATCTATGCATAAAATCCTACTCTTTATTTATCATTTTTAATCAAATATTTCCACATGTCATTGAGCCCCATGATACAAAATTATACTAGGGAGACATTTTTTAATATCCTGAAAAATCTATGCTGGTATGAGTAGTGAATTTATAGAGATACACTATTTCTGGCAGGAATGTTTCAAGTGAACCCACTTTTCATACTTAATTTTGTTGAAAGCTAAATTATTTTATAATAATTTTAATGCAAATATTTGCAAGTATACCTTTTCAATAAATTTCACATATAAATTTCTGTGACAAAGTTTTTTCAAGTCTATAAAATTTATAACTTCCTGTAACATTTTTCTGCTTTATATGTGCATTTTACACACTCAGGAATTTCAAGATACAATTACAGAGCTTCAAGGTTACAGAGTTTTCTATAACTATCACAACTGATTGTTTATTCTGCTGAATTAGTGTTTATAGCTTTCTACATTGAAAAACTAGCTATGTAACCTAGGGCAACTAATGTAAGCCTTCCATTCCCATATTCTGCATTTTATGCAGACTTTGTGCAGTTTTTCCACCATAACCCCTGGGGGGACAGGGCCTCAGGAGAGGTGCTGGCTGGCAGGGGGGCAGCTCATGTATCTGTTTCTGACACACGTTAATGCTGGAACTTGAGCCTAGTTTTTCTCCAGGATGTGATCACAAACTTTAGCTGCACTATTTTCTTTATGTCATTGAGAAAATATTCATTATAACTAGTACATTTTATTATAGCTACTAGAAGGAACTTTTTTAGACATAATAAAAATAGTGGAAGACAGTAAGAAGGGAGTTATGATGCACCCAAAGAAAGCTGGGAAGAAAATATTAAACGTAGCAACATGGCAGTAAGTGCGACCATTTAGTGTATTTTTTTCTTTCTCTTCTTCCCAGTGAGCTCTCATTCTCCTGGGTATGCTGCATTAAGGAACAGGATTTTTGAAAGCAGCATTTGACTTCATGTACATATTCACAGGGTAGGGACATCAGAACGACTGTATCAGGTGGCAGAGCTACAGAAACCAAGCTTGGAGAAGTCAGGGAACTTCATCCCCCTCTTTCTGTACTCCAGTTCTGGTCTTTCTTCCCACCACTCAGATAGGGAAGGCATACAGAGAAGGAATACAAAGCATTTTTGTATAATAACTAAATCTCCAAAGCAGTATATAGAATTATGAAGTGAAGTTTTTTGTAACAACAGTAAATTACATGAGGCTATATAAATTGATCTTATATCACAGAGTATAACAGACCACTCTACTTGATGAGATAAATACTATCAGTTTTATCTATTGTCTGAGTTTTAGAGGTTTTGTGTATGCTATAAAGACATCCAGGAAACGTTCTTGACTGTGAATCTGCTTGTAATTAACATTAGGAAACCTATGAGCAAGTGCAATTGCTGGAGGATACCTTGGGGCCCAGAGATTGAATTTGTAAGACACAACTCATCTTTCTGTCTCAAATGCTCCCCTATTTGCTCTGTGCCTTCTCAGTGTCAGAGTCACCCTTCAAGTGTGCATGATTGTTTATAGACCCAAGTATGTAAATGCTATCAAGATGAAGTAGAAAAGGAGAAGAAAAGACTCAAAAAATGATAATCTTGAGGGAGGTTAGACTTTGTTTCCTGAAATGAGCAATTAGTTGGAATTTAACTGGTGATTATTTACTAAACACCAAACTTTCCATGACACTGAATCATATGGCATGCACTCCAAACATGCAACACTGAGTTTGTTTACAGACACCCGTACTATCCTGTTCAGAGCAGTCAGACTTTTTGATGTGGAAATGTTTATGAGACTAAATGTTTTTTACTTTCAATATTGTTTTGGCTTTTATAGTTTAGTCACTTGGGGGAAAATATGAAGATCATAAAGTACAAGTCTTTAAAATTGTTTAAGTTTAAAAAACAAAATTGTTTTCAGGGATTTTGGTGAGCTCACTTGGTAGACTCATTAAAGACTAGCAGTAAGATCATTTTACTTAGACATGTTTAAATGCAATACAGTATCAGACACAAAAGTTTGCTATAGATTTCTCTGGTTTTTTTATAAAAGCAGCAACATTTTGTATGAAAATGAAGACAAGTATACATTAAGGAGTAACTATTATGGAAAATTCTAAGAACTAATTCCTTTGAGCAATATATTCATTATTTGCTATTGAATAAACAAAACAGTGGCTTACAACAGCAGGATTTATTCTTTTGGTCTCTGGGTCCCCTGGCTGTGGGTCTTGCCCAAGGCTGAAGTCAACCCTAGGTTGTCCTTGGATAGGAATATCGGGTGGTGCTGATCACTGACAGCTGTGGCCACCAGAGCAGGGGCCACAGATTAGTAGAGCGCTCATGTTGTACACTAAGGCTTTCTTACTACCCACATCCAGGTGAATGAAGGTCATTTTAAGGTAAATAGGGCTAGAATGTGTAATTATGAAAAATAACACATGTGTGTGTGTTTCTTGATACATGAACAGAATGACCATAGCTAAAGAGGGTACAATAGAGTTATGGAGGGCCAAAGAGATGTTAATTTACTTCTACTTTATCTGTACAATGGTTTTTAATGTGTTTGATATACATTAGTGTACTTGTATCTTATTTTCTAATTTAATTTTTTGTTGAGGAAATAGTGATTGCATAGAAGTGAAAAATATGAATAGAGCATTTATTTATTTTTTTCTCATTGAGTTTATTGGTACATTTTAGGTATACAACAGTTACCTTCATCATTGGGATCATGGACCTCTACATGACAGTTCTTGGTTCTCATTCTTTCCCCTTACCCCTGTTCTCCCTTCACCCGCTCCTCCCTTCCCTATTTACAAATACTTTATTTCCATTTCTTCATTTTCTCATATTTTTTTTTCTTTTCAAATGAGCATCTTCAGCCATAACTTTTAAGTTCTTGATTTATCTCCTGTGGCCATCCTCAAGTCACTTCAAATGGCCACATCCTTTCAGATGCTAAGCTTACACTAATAAGGTAAAAAACATTTTACTTCCTTTCTTTAGAAAATAACAATAGTTAATATACTGTATCCCATAGTTTTAAAAGAATGGCCAAAATGTTACTCAGAATACAAGTCATAGGCAAAAATGACTGTCTCTTACGAAAAAGAAACAAGCAAATAATGACACAAAACTTTCTTTTCATTGAGCTAAGAGATACTAGTAATATAAATGAACTAACATATATATTGAAATATTTTTGAAACATTGGAATAGAGAATTAGGGAAATTATTTTAATTTCACCCTACTTTCCACTTCTCTGTCTTCTATTTGCTATTCATTTATATGCGTATATATTTTTAATTTCTCATATAAAATAAGTCATGCAATATTTAAGGCATTCACTGGCAAGAGAATGTCACTTGAGAAGATCAGTCAGACACAAAAGCTCAAGTTTAAATCAAGCATTCTTACCTGGCAAAGACATAAAGACAAGAGGTAAAAAAAGGCCTATCTCATTCCTCAATGTTTTAGTTTCATTGGTTCAACTTAAAAGTTTGCATTTTAAATTTGCTGTCCGATATTTCCATTCATTCTCAGTCCAGTCACCCAGCTTGTTTGCTGAGAGCAAAGTGTTTATTTTGCACTACACACCGTTCTGGGCACCAAGGGAAAGTACAAATTTCAGACTAGGCTTTAGTCTGCATGAAGTTCTCAGCTTGGAACAAGGCACTCAAATTACAAGGACATGCATTTTATGTGCAGATAAGGAGATTGGAATGTATATGTACATATTTTTTTCTATTTCTGTCATGTTTGTGTGATGAATTAGTCACACACATCTTTGGTAGAGCAGAGCAGGCGGTACCTGCTAGAGCTGAGATGGGAAAGTCACAGGTGTCTCTGCTCACGGTGCCCACTCACCACTTCAGGGTGGCTTCCATGTGGCATGGCATGGTGGGGCGGAGCTCCAGGGCTCTGCTGCACTCACTGTACAGTGATTCCATACAAAGGGGCTTCTGCAAAGAGTTGTAAGAATAGACTGACATTTAAGAGATTATTATAGAAAGAGAAGATTAAAGGCATTATCTCAAATTAGTGAACTATAGATTGCCTCTTTTGTCTACCTAGTGTAACAAAGCATTTTCAACTCAGGCACAGTTAAAAAGCATTTCAGTATAGAGGAACAAACATTGCAAAAGCAATGAAAGTAATGTTAAATACAGAATTCAGAGTGACTGTTGTTGCTACATCTTTCAGTAGATTTAGGATGAAATATTAGCAAAAACATAAAAAGTGGAGCTATCTCACTGATAGTAAAACAACTTATTTTTAAATTATTTACTATCCCTTGCACTTTATTGTGTTTTTAATTTTTTTGTGTGATGTTATCATTTTGCCACATAAAATAAGGAATTATTTTGGCCCTTTGTTCTCTCCTTTATGTTACAAATACAGCATTATTTAATAAAGAGTGCACACATTTATAGGTAGGCTATATCATTTCATTTCATGTTGGGGAAGCCAGTATTACAAAATAATTGCTATACAGTGGTGATAACACATATGAGAAAGTGGAGATCTCTTATATTATAATCCAGGAGGTGTTGTGTCTCCAAGGCTTGGAAAAGCATTTCCAACAAACACATGCTAGTAAGTCAAGAGGAACAGAAAAAACAAACAAGCCAATGACTGTGAGAGCTCTGGTTCTTCCAGACGTCTTAGGGAAGACCTGTCTATGGACTTAAACCTCTTTAGGAATTGTGTTTTCCTGTAAACTGCCCCGTGCATCTCCTACTCTGTCACTAAGGTTAAAGAAAAATTAAACTAGGATTTAACTGTAGTCTTCATCTGATTTTTGATATTTTGAGTAGTGAAATAGGAGAAAAAAATCATCATGAATAATATGAATAATAGGCTTAAAGAACAAACTAGATCATTAGTTCTGGAAAATTGAGAGTTTTCAAATGTATGTGACATAATTTTAGCCATTGGAAAATAAAATGTATCTATACTGCTTGTAGCAGTTTTATGTAGACTTTCCTTAAATAACACTGAGTAAAAAAGCTGTCTTTCTGTTTTCATTTTTTTTTAATTTAAATCTTTTTTTTTTTTTTTTTGGTACCAGGGATTGAACGCAGGTCCTTGCTCTTTTCTGTTTTCATTTTACAGATCACTAATTGCCTAAATGCAGACACAGCTATTCAAAGAAATTTAAAATTGCAGTGTTTAACTGTAGTGAGCATCACATGCATGTTGAAGGACTCGAAAACTAACTAGGGTGGGAAAGTGAACTAGACAGGAGAAGCTAAACTAACATAAGATATGACATTCTAAGTTAATGGCATTCAATCTGTGTACTTACAAGAATTTGACACCTATTGATGATTAAATAATTTGTGTAATATAGATCAAAAGTCAGTGATTTCAGGCTGGGGATTTAGCTCAGAGGTTCTGGTGCCTGCCTCGCAAGCCTAAGGACCCAAGTTCGATCCCCAGTACCAAAAAACAAACAAACAAACAAAAGCCGGTGATTTCCAAAGAAAGGATCTATGTTTGTTCAGGGTTCATTTTCCAAGAAGCATTGAGAGATGGTAGCCTTTGTTCCTATACAAATTTCTTATTTTTTGCTTGAAGCAGTACTTTAGAAAAGATTTTTTATGGTCAGAACTTGTGTTCATTGTCTCTTTTGGATTATGATCAAAATGGAAATATTAAGGAACATTCTCCACTGAGAATCAAAGAGAAATGAGTAATGTTTGGCATATAGATTTGTGTATAGAAAGTGGTGAGCTTTATTAGTTTTACATCCATCTCCTTAGTTACCTTTGACAACTGGTAGGGTAATGTGTTTTAATTAATCTTCAGCTTCCTCTTACTGAACGTGGAATGGCAATTATATGCTAATGTTATTAGGAAATAATTTGTTTCAATAACAAACATCTACAGTAACTCCTTTTAGATTCTAGATTTTAATGGGCACAAAAAACATAGATATTGGACAAAGATGCCTTTCATTATTATTATGCTTCTATCACTGTTTATAGTTTGCAGTCACTAAATTATTCTATAAAACAATCAGTTTTACTTCTCAGTAAAAATAGAGGGAAGCAGTGTTTAAGAGGGGCACAAAGACAATTGGGCCACATTTAAAAATTGTATGTTATAATATTTCCACTTCTCTTTTCTTTTTAAAAAATATGATTCAAAACTTTTATTAATAGCCTGAGAATTTCCAAATTATAAAGAATTAAGCCAAAGAGATTACATACAGAAAAGTCATTCAAAGGAAGTAGTTAGAAACATAAGGAAATAGATTTTTTCTGTTGTTTACAAAAAACTATTGGCATTCATTAAAAGAATTCCAATTAATATCTAAAAGAAGTTCAGTTTTAGTACATAGCCTTTCATGCTGATATTGAGGCTATGTGAAATGTATTGAAATATGGACCACTATGCTAATCTGTGTGTTATTATACTGGTGTGTTATTATAGTCAATTTGCTCGTTTGGGCCAACCTTGTCTTCCATTGTAAAGAGTGCAAAAAATTTGTTTTTTGATTCTATAGTGGGGAGTATGCTTTTGGGAAAAGATAACACTCACCAAATGTCATACTAAAGAATTATTTCATTTGATATGAACAGATATGATTTTTAAATATAAGTACATTGTACACTGAGATTATTTCTAGTGAAAGAGAACATTTCTTCTCTGCTGGTTACGTGCCTTAGATTCTGTCCAGATCTGTGGGGTTTTGAATTTTAAGTAGGAACAATAATTTTTCTGAATATGCTGGTATTTAAATCTAACTATGCCATATTCTTCACTACTTTAATCCTCTTATCCCTTTATTAAATTTCTGACTCTATTTTTAAGATGTTTTGATGCAATTAAAGGATTTAGGCTCATCGGGGAGGGTGGCCTTGTTTTTTAATTTAAGAAAGTCCAGCATTAACACAGACTTAATTGTATTTCTCTCACCCTTTTAAGGAGAAACAAACTAAAGTCCTAGATAAGAAGTTCTCACAAATATTACTGAGTTCAGTTATGCACTATGGAGAAATGATTAGACATAGTCCCTAAATCTAACTTTTTATAGCAAATGGTTATATAATGTTTCGAACAGAGATTAAAGGACACACTGACAAATCTTTCTGAACTTTGATAGCAATTTCAAAAATGAAGGTATCACATTTTATTTGAAAATTTTCAGTTTAAGCAACTACATAATTAGTATGTTTATGGGGAGGGTTAATGATTTTATCACATGACCTGGTCAGTTGCCTTGGTTTGAATTTGTTCACCGAAAGTTTGTCTGTCAGAAACTTGATGCCCAGTGCAATAGTGTTGTGAGGTAAGAGCTTTAAGAGTTGACGAGATAACGAGGTCTCTTCCTTTACAAATGGGTTCATGTCATTATAGACAAAGCGTCGTGCTTATAAAGGATGTTTGACTCCCTTCTTGCTCTCTCTCCTCTATTGGAAGCCTTATGTTGTGCTATAATGCAGCGACTGTTATTGTAGCCTGTGATAAGGAGAACATCAGTGGAGAGTATGTGATAAATCAAAGCTGCTCATCTTGTTGAGACCAGGGAGAGGAACGGGCAGAGAGGAGGGGAGAGAGAAGAGAAAGAGGCTGGGGACAACATACTCACCCAGGGAACACACCCCGGGAACCCAGGCCTTCTGACTAGCCCTCCTTTCTCAAGTGTCCTTCACTTCTCAGGGGCCCATTGATTTAGATAAGAGCCATTGCAATCTAATCCAGAGGCCCTGTCTTCAAATACTCTGCAGTGGGGATCCAGCCTCCAGCACACGAGCTTTGGGGGAACATTTTCAATAGAAGCCATAACAATTACAATTTCATTTTGCCTAACAAATTAAGAGAACAGCAGACTCCATCCACAATATTCTAAAAACATGGATTTTCTTCACAATTATATTGAAGTAAATCACAAATGTATATGTTTTACTTTTCCTCAAATTTTTGCTATCTTTTCCAAGACCTTAGGGGGGAAAAAGTTTTCTGTGGTTTTGTTTTAAAGCATGTTAACAGCCCTTTGTAGATATCTTGCAGAAATGAAATAATGATTTTGTCTTGCCTCTTGAGCTCCAGTAGAGGTTTCATTGAAGGAACTGTAACAGGTTTTTTAGGTGTTAAAATGGAAAAGATATGCATTATTATGGAAGGGAATTTATGGAATTATAGGATTAGACACAGTGGCCACCTGTGTTCTGGAGAGCTGGAGAATCCAGAAGCTGCTCAGTCAGCAAAATGGAAGCAGCAGAACTAGAAAGATCAAGGATGCAGCCTCAGTCCAAGGTAGAAGGCCAAGAAACCCACTGAGGGTGGTTGGGGTCAGTCTGCTTTGGAAGGGTAAAGAAGCTGGAGACCTAGAGAGCAATGTCCAAAGGTGACAGCAGCAAAAGATGGAGGCACTCAGGAAGACTGGAGCTCTTCAGTTTGTGGACGCTGCCTAAAGATCCTCTTTCCTTTTTTATTCCATCTTGGCTAAAAGCCTGTTTGTTTGTGCCACTCACAATTAGGATGGGTCTTCCCTCTTTAGTCAAGTCAGTCATCCAGTCACATCCAGAACTATGATAAATCAATGTACTAGACATTTCTTATTCAAGTTGACACCACAATTAACTATCATAATCCCTGTTCTTTTTTTTTTTTTTGAGATGGGGTCTCCTTAAGTTTCTAAATTGCACAGAAAGGGCTTGAACTTGTAATTAGCCTGCTTCAGCTACCAAGAGGGCTGAGATTATAGGTGTGTGCTACCACACTGAAGTAAACGGATAGTTTTTAACCAGAGAACATGGGCCATAATTTGTGAAATAACTGAATTTTAATTTCATTTCTATAGTTTTAGTTAGTTACTTTGAAATTTTGTATATAATGTTTTTCATCTCTGTAATGGGCAATGAATAAGTATTTAGCTTTGTGATGATGTAAGCTTTCAGTGTTATGCTTCCTAAACAAAATTTTGTGACCATTTAAAAATGATTTTTAAGAAAACTCAGTGTTTATGTTAGATTTTGCTAAATTTATTTGTGGAAAATCAAGGCACTTGGATTTTTAAGCCAGTGGATTAATTGATGGAGTTACTTATCATCTAGGTCTTTCTGATTGCAAGCGTGAGAAACACAAAACAAATTGATTTAACAATATAATGAAAAAATCCCAGATTTTGGCTGTAGGCATTGGATTCAAATGTTAAAAATACAGTTGCCCTGAAACAACAACAACAACAAAAAATACATTTGTCTTTCTTTCCCTCTTTACTCTTTCTCTTCACCTCTACCCACGTGAAATATCTTTGTTCTTCATTCTCAGGCATTTTCTAAACAGTATCAGTGACATGCTGCCTCCAGTTTATATTCTATAAGATTATTAATCTCAATACAAAGTGTCTCTATGTCAGTATTTTCACCAAAAACTTTGTTCTGTCTTTGGAAGCTTTCTTTTTAAACATATCTTTATTTTCTGACTCAATTACTGTGGCCCATATAGAGGTTCTTTCTTTTAACTAGTTAGTCCTAGGTAGCTTACTCACACCTAGAGCCAGATCAGTCTACTATACAGGTGAGAATAAGAGTAGAATGTGTTCCTCAAAGAAAATTGTATTTCCATTTGTTTTAGTCACTTTCTTGTTGTTGGAACAAAATACCCAACACCTACAAGTTAAAGGAGGGAAGGTTTATTTTATTTCTCAGTTTGTAGAGGCTTCATTCCATAGTTGGGTGTCTCCAAAGTAGGACATCATAGTGGGTCATGGCAAAGGAGAAACAGTCTGTGGCATGGTACATAGAGGGGAAGTGAGCCTCTTTCCTTCCCTTTTTGCTACCAGAATGCAAGCTTGTGTGTTGATGCTGCCCACACCCAGGGTGGATCTTCCTTCATTAAATCCATCACTCACACCCAGAACTATACTAAACCAATCAGTGGACTGATCCAGTGCCACACGCCCATGATCCAGTATCACCACTCCCAGGACCCAGTCAATCTCAAATGCCTCACTTATAAGCACATGAGGCTTTGGGAGGACACCTAGATACAAACCATAACACCATTCTCTGTACAGTGGGCAAGAGATGTGGGACACATCTGAGCAGTCCATCACTTCTGTTTGTCATTTGGGCCAGCTCTCTATTCTACTAAACAAGTGAAACTAAGTAAATATATGTGTCCATTAGACATAAACTTTGGGTGCTTGTTTAATAACTTGTTATAGAATTACAGAGGCTCAAATGTTCATCAACCTTGAAGTATCACTAATCGGATTATTTTTGAAACACTGCCAACTATAGATATTTTTAACCATTTATGACATGAACTATAAATTGCATATAGTGGTTCTTCAGTTCACAAACCATTTGGTTTGCAAACAGAAGAGTTTGGCAAAATTTTGTTTTTATTTGCAAACTCTGCTTTGGGAAATAAACAGGACTGAGCTACACCCCTAGCCCTTCTTAATTTTTTCTGTTTTTGAGAAGGTCTGGCTAATTCACTATTGTGCCCTAACTAGCACAATAAGATAAGAGAAAAACAAAAGATAAAAGGAATGGAAAGCAAGAAACCAATCTGTCATTATCCACTAATAGTATTGTCTACTTAGAAGCCTTGAGAAGGCACAGACAAAATTGTTAAGACCTCAAAAGTGATACATATAGAATCAACACACTGAAATTTTTATTTCAACATAAATACAACAAATTGTTAGAAACCTCAAGTGCTATATTATATTAAAATTGTACTGTCGGGGGGAGGGGTATGTGCTTCCTTGATCTCTCCTTTGAGCTTACATGATAAATGATTATTACTTCATTTACTTTGCAGTGAATTTAATTTCTTAGGGTGTCTAAATGTGTTATAATTATTGATCAGTATTTTTAGCTTAAAAATACTAAGAAAATGCTTAGATTTTAAAAAATCATGAATGAACAAAAATACGGCACCTTTATATTAAAAGATTGCAGCGCTAACCTTTTTTTGTGGTGAACTGTTAAGCAATAACAGTTTTTGCTATCTGTGTGCAAGATGTTTCTGTTTCAGGTTTCTGCATGCTTAGTCCCTGCGTTACCGTGTGAACATGCATCGTCTAGTGGGTTCACATTGTTGCTCAAGGGAATTGATGACATGCCAACTTATTAATCTTTCACAATATGAGTCACTTAAATGTATACTTACATTTTGTGAAAGGCTTTGTGATTTTGTTTTGCCTTCTTTGCAAATAAATTCTAATTAATTTTTGAGAAATCTTAATGGTTGCTGCAGCTCAATATGTTGTTTAGAAATCAAACGAGGAGGTAACTTAACACTTCTACTTGGATTTCTGTGTGTCAAATAATTGTAGAAATTCTTAAGTGATTTGAATTTGTAGGAATATGGATACCATGAAGAAAATAGTTTAGATCAAATATAAAATATTCTTAGATGCTCATTATAAATGCAGCTATTATTAGTATTATTAGATAATAATAATATTTAAAATAATACTATTTTATCCCCTACTCTTAATTTAGAAGAAACTTTGTCTCTTTTGTCTTTTCATTTTGCTTTTCCCGTGCTGGGGATCAAACCCTGTGCTGAACAAGAACTCTACCTCTGAGCTACCTTCCCAGTCCAGAGGAACCATTCTTTGGAACACTGTGTAGCTCAGATTTTGGCAGATTAACATCCCAAATTCTTTTGTGAGAGAATATTTTCCAAAGATCCTTAATATGTAACAGTTTCTAGTTATGCAGCAGCATGAATTTGAATCCCTAAAATGATGAAAATCAAGTCACTCATCTTGCATAAGAGCTCATGTGAGGTGGTCCAAATTCATTTATTTGTAGAAAAGCAGTGATGTCCATAGTAAGAAAGGCACTTCTTCTCAGTTTATACATTTCAAGGTGATGGCTCTGGAACATGTTAGAGTGGAATGTCTAGCTCCATGAAAATTATAAAATCTGGAAACCAGAAGCAGCATCAGCGAATCTGCCACAATGAATTCTCTAGGCAGTGCAAAAATGTTTCATCAAGTGAGTGAAAAATCTTTACTGACGTTTTTAAAAACGTTAGTTTATGGTTTGGGCATATGGTTAGAAGACATACAAGTTCTATATGGCAATGTAAGAGAATTTTACTGGAATGGTAATAAATATGATTTTAATTAGTTTTCACAGAATTAACATTTTCTTTTTTGGTGGGAAGCTCATACTACAGAGTTAAAACAGAATCATACTAAATAGCACACACATGCTTATGTGTATGTTTATAGAATTATTTGAAAAGATTAGGACATTAAATATTATTTTTCTTTTAGTCTAATGTATATGACTAGGAAAATTTTATCTTCTAGTGCTAATTTTGATTTTAAAAATCACTGGACATTTTTTGTACAAATCAAAAATGCAGTAACTACTGTCAAATATAATGCCAGACATGAGTTAAAGCAGTGAAGACAGATTATATTCAGTAACTACTTGACAATGGGTAAAAGAGCCGATATCCATTTTTATACAGAAGTTACTGGACATTTTAAAGGAAGAATGGAGTGCAGATGGGGAGAGGGTGGCCCTCAATTGAAAAATTATAAAGGATAGGTTAGTGTAAATATGATTAGTCCAGCTCTGGGTAGCAGCTGGCAGCTAAAGAAACTAGGATTCTGTTTTCCCGTGGAGGCTAGGAGAGTGAGGCCATGTCCTTCCTGATGATTACATTTCATAGGAATGGCTTTCAGGTTTTTGAGAAAGACATTGGATACTTTTGTAGGGCCATATATACATCTCAAAGGGACAGAGAAAGCATTTACAATTGTGTGACCTTTTTAGTAAAAGCTCTAAGACAGGGAGGTCAGGGATTATCAATGGGAGTTGGCTGGAACAAACAGCAAATTGTCAAGCAGCCTGGAGCTCTCTCAGGCAGCATTTTGAGGAGGTCTGGAGTCATCCTAGGGACATGGTCCTTTATTGCTCAAAGTCACGCTGGAGTTTGGTTTTCCTCTTGAATACAGGGGTTTGGGCAGAGTTGTTATGTGTTGAGAGTTCTGTAGTTCTCATGTTATACAAAACTAAAAAAATTCACTAATTTCACAGCAGAAAAGAGGTACTATTTGATGTAAGCTTGCAAAGAAAATATTCTTTCTTGAATTGTAAATTTTAAAAAATTGTTTTGCATATAAAAATGATGTGTAGAATTTGTTTCTTTTTAGGATCTGTTTTTTTAGCTATTGTACACAAAGCCTCCTGCCATCATATTCCCATCAACTTGGTCTCCAGTCTCCACACTAACAGTAGCTTCTGTTATTGCCAGGTGTGTGATTTGGTTTCATAACTAGGTTTTCCTTTCTGCCCTGGAGCGTTCTTCAGACACACAATGGTGCATTCATGATGTAGGTGTGTCTTGTTGCTCATGTTTACCCTATTTGTCTGACCAGTGTTTAGGTAGATTTTACTTTAATTTTTAGAAAGGGTTTTTGCCAACCATGTTGTCAGTTGAACAAAGATGCCTCCTGTTGTGTTTAACTAAAACATGATTGTCATCATTTGAATAATCAACAGGGTCTGCTAATTTTCTAATAAAATAATACATGTCATCAGGTTATGTGAAGGCATTTTACTATGGAAATAGCAAAATTTAAAGAGTGATCAAGTTGGCTACTGAGGGAAAATGAAAGCAAGGATCATTACTACTTTTGTGTGACTGGAAGGTTCAGTGTGGTAGGAAGGACCAACTCCCCTGATCTGTGAAGATGACTGTTGTGTGTTGGACTGTGACAGCTCTGAGCTTGGTCCAGCTCTTTCTAGACACTCAGGTCTGGGGTTGTGTCTCAAGTTCAGTCTGCCATGCTATTGTGAACAGTACTACATTTCTCCTAAATGCACGTTTGTTACTAACACTGTCCTTTCTGTCATCTTAGTATAGTTAAGGTAACTCTACTAACTCAGATTGTATATCTAATTTTCTTTTGAAAAAAACCCATCCAAGTATAGCTACTAAAAAAAGGGCATATGTTAAAATCAGTCAGTGTATGAGAAAACAATGAATATTTTTTGAAGAACCTTTTCCAAGGTCCTTAATATTTAACAGTTTCTGGTTATGCTGCAGCATGACTTTGAATCCCTAAAATGATGAAAAGCAAGTCATTTAGCTAGTATGAAAGTTTAACCAATTTTTATCTTGCCGAAGAGTTCATGTGAGTTGGTCCAAATCCATTTGTTTGTAGAAAAACAATAATATGCATAGTAAGAGAGGCACTTCTCAAAGTTTACACATTTCAAGATAATGGCTCTTAAAAGGCCATGCACTTTCATATACATTCTCTGTGTGTGTGTGTGGTATCCTGGACTGGAATTGAACCTAGTGCCTTCACATTGAGCTGTAGCTGTAGCTTGCACGCACTTACTTACTCATTAATTCATTCATTTATTGTGGCACTGAGGATTGAACCCAGGGCCTTGCTGAGCCATATTTCCAGCTCTTTTTTTAAAAATTAATTTTATCGGTACATTTAATGTATACAATATAATTAATTGTTGGAAATTTGCACCTTTATATAATCAACCATGGTTCTTATTTTTTCCCCATTCCCCTGCCCTCCCTTCTACCCCTCCCTCCTTATCTTCAAAGACTTTGTTATTTTTCATATTAGTTCCATTCCCTTCTTTTCTTTTCCCTACCCCTCCTATTTCCCCTGTTTGACCCTTTTCTTCTATTTCACATTATCTAGTATACCTTTTAGTCCTTATCTTCGCTTTCACTCTTTTTAAATTTTGATTTCCCTAGCTAGCTAAGCCCAGTGCTGGGCTCCAACTTGTGATCCTTCTGCCTTAGCCTCCCAGGATGCTATGATTACAAGTATGCACCATCATGCCTGGATTTTTTTCTTTTTGAGACAGGTTCTTTTTTTTCTAATTGAATTTATTTGTACATTTTAGGTATACAGTACAGTTACATTCATTATTGATATCTTCTACCTTTACATGACAGGTCTTGGTTCTCTGTTTTTCCCCTTGTCCCTTCCTGAGACAGGTTCTTAAGTCACTAAGTTGTCCTATTGGGCTTAAATTTAAAATGATTCTGCTATATACTCTTTTCGATGGCCCTATCCAGTCTATACCGTCACTTCTTAGGGAGAAATAAAGAGCCAGAAAAGTAGCTGAAGCAAGTGGTTAGTTCCTAAGGTGAGACAGTGAATGTGCAGGTGTGAAAGGGGCTTGGAGAGAACAGCCTGAAGAGATTCTTTGAGGAATCAGTCCTGTGAAAGAGAAAAAGCTTTTTAAAATGTAGCATTAAGAGTCTGGCCCTGAATATGGGAAGAAAGACATTAAGATTCATTGACCAGTTCAGGAATTGCTGTACTTTCAAAGAACTTGTCAAAGGAAAGCAGAGAATTCCACAGAAGTTGACATCTTGCTGAAAGCAGAATGAGGAGGCTGAGGCCCCTCTCTGCTTTTCTTTGATATGCTCACCTCAGGACAGTTGCATCTGACCTTGGCTAGGGCATTACATGACCTTGATGACTTGTTTACTGGGTGAACTTTATAAGTTGCAGTGGGGTCAGAAAGAGAAAGGCAAGAAGTATAGAGTAAGTCAGTTTAAAGTTTAGCTGTGTTAAGGAAAGGCAAAGTATCTGGACATACTTGGTTATAGGACTGGTTTTCAGAGACTTGGTCTTTGCTGAATTTGGTTTGGGATGTATTCCATATAGCACTAGGGGGCCATAGCACTATTTCTCCAGTGCTGCCCACTTTAATTATCAGCTTATCTTAATTATCTCTCCTTCCAGGCATCATTGTGTGGCTTACTTTGATTTGGGTTAGGCACATAATTGTATACTGCATAGAACACTGTAAACAGTGCTTTTCATGCCTTAAAATTATATAAAAATATATCTTCAAATTCTTAGTAGGAGCGGGATAACAATTGTGGTGTTGCAAAAACATATCTGAATGACCTGAGAAGTTGCTTCAACTGCAAAATTCTCCAGTCTAATCTCACATCTTTTCAAGATGCCACTTCCCCAACAGCATTCTTAGAAAGTGCTGTTTTTTAGGTATATTAAGACAAAATAAAGCAAACAGTAAGAACAACAACAAAGACAAATGAACAAAAATACCAGAAAGCAAAATAAAGTTTTAAATTCATTATTAGAGTATAATTTCAAAAGTTTGCACTGCACAAGTTTCAGAGAATAAGTGTAGATCAGACTGTGGCTATTCAGTTGGACAGCTTGGTCTCCAGTATACCTTATACTCATGTACCTCAACTGATTTATTAAAAAAAAAAAACAAACAAAACCTTACTCATGAAGTCAGTACAACCAAATAAAAGATGCTACAAAAAGTAAATTCAAAGTTATTTTTCTTTGGAACTCACATTTTTCAGGTAGAGAAATATTTTCCATCAGTTTTTATCTTTTCTGATGTATATTTAGTGCTTAGATGTCAAATGTCCCCCAGAGGTGTATAAGCTGAAGGCTTGGTCAGCAGCCTATGGTGCTGTTTGGGAGATTGTAAGGCCCTACTCACACCAGGGTTAGTCCTTGTGCTTCTGTCCTGCCTCCAAAGCAGTGCTACTTGATTTATGAAGGTGATATTTATTTTACTCCTTTAATATTTATGTATGATAATTAACCTCTGCTATATTTATGGCATATATACTTGAGTGTTTATTCTTTCCTAATCTTCTATGAGCAGCAAATTAAAATATAGAGCAATTTATTATCTTAAAATTTAGATTTCTTAATTTATGGGAGACTGATTTATCTTTTTTTTTTTTTTTTTTTTTTTTTTGGTATTGGGGATTGAACTCGGGTCCTTTCACTTCCAAGGCAGGTGGAGAACCACTGAGCTAAATCTCCGGCCCTGGGAGTCTGATTTATAATATGAGTGTATCACAAATTATAAGCAGTTGTTTATTGAAGCAAATTTATGAGTATGGTGCTATGTGGAATATTAATTTTACAAGTTTTAAATAAGTATTTTATGAAAAAGTCCCATAATTAACTAAAGTTAGGGGATTGATTATTATATCCTTAAGTATGAGGTCAGTATTTTATAATCAGTTTTATTTTCATGTACTAGCAACAAAAAATGGAAATTAACATTAAAATGAGCTATCACTTTAAAGTAGATAAAATATAAAGACTTAGGAACGCAGTATATAAAATGAATTAAATGAAATATTGAACAAAATAGTCTAAAAAGAGAAATTATATACACACACACATTCATACATATATGTGGTTGGTTGATTTTTGACAAACTCATCAGTGATTGAATAGAGAAAGAATAGTCATTTGGACAAATTATTCTAGTATGGTTGAAAACATTTACTAGAAAACAGTGAACTAGAACCTCTACCTTCCATCTGATGCAGAAACCAATTCAGGATAATTAGAAGCCAACACATAAAAGTTAAAAAGCATAGTACACACACATCTACACAACAAAGTCAAGTGTCAGTTATCATTTTTGAACATTTCATGATACACAATTTTTACTGCATGAAGTTCTTGAACGGGCAAAGGGACCTACTGTAGTAAAAACCAGAAATGGAGAAGGGTGTGGGGGTGATAGTAATATTCTCTGTATTGAGATGGTAGATATATAGTTTTTATATCTGCCCAAACTCAGAGAGCTTTTTACCCCTAAAATGTACATTTTGTGGTGGTAAGCATCTGAATTATGCCTCAATAAGAATAAATTTTCTTTAAAAATGTCTTTAAATGATTCATGTTTTCTTCGCATCGCTAGGCTGGCATATCATCAGCATTTTTGCAAAACACAGTCTGCATCAGAGCCCAAGTATCAAGCTTTGTATTCCAGACACATAGAGGTGATACAGTGGAGAGGGAGACAGGAAAAGAGGGGTCACTACCTGATTATGAGAGCGAGCATGTCTGAAGTCTGTAGGGCAGGCCAGCAAGCTGGAAATGCAGGCAAGATTGTTATGTTACAGTCTCGAGTCAAAATTCCTTCTGTGTGAACTCAGTCATAGCTCAATTGTGATTGGATGTTGCATGGTATTATGGAGGATAATCATTTTTTTCTTCAAGTCAGTTGATTGTAAATGCTAATCATATCTAAGAAGTATCTCTATAGTTACATCTAGATTAGTATTTGACCTAATATTGCAGCTGTTATGCTATTTGCATTTCCTTGTCTGTAATGCACCATATTGTATGGACTAACTGACACATAAAACCAATTATCATACTTATAATTGTGTGAAATATTGCACAGCTGAAGAAAAAGTGAAGGAAATTTTAAGGAAAGAAACATCCAAAGTTGAAGGATGATGGCTTATAAATTGTAAATAAAACACAAAGATTATAGTTACAGTCGTCAGTCATTTCAGTGAATGATGTTAGGTTCATGAAATAAACTCTATGTGGATGAGGTAGAGTTTCATCAACTTTGATTCTGACACAAATACTAAACCTCCAAAAGAGAAGAGATACCTTACTTACCCTTGTTACATTTAACATTTTATATAGAAGAGTTAAATGTGTAATTATATAAGTTTCCATATAGTGATTGTATCACATTTTCCAATGGACACTCACTGGTTTCTTACAAGTGTTGTATAAATTGAGCAGGAGAGACGACTTCATTTATTTTGCTGGAGGTACTTCTTCCCTTCTTGATAGATGAGAGGTTGTAAACACTGAGATGGGCTGACTTGTCAAAAGTTTAATAATTTAAAAATCATTCATTTTGCCTGGCATCATTTTAAATCAAAAAAGGTACCAGTGAACAAATCACAGAAAATCTGTACATGTGTGGACCTTACATTCTAGTGGGTGGAAGACAGAGTAGAAGTAATTAAAAAAAGCATACGGTAAGTTGTAGAATAATGAAGTGTGATGAGTGCTGGGGGAATCAAATGGACTAAGGTAATGGGGACATTGAGAATCCTTGGTGGGGCTTTGCCTTTTGAAGAAGATTTCATGTAGGCAGATGCTTGAAGGAACTAAAGGAAGGAAAAGCCTGCTAATTTAGATGAGAGCCATGGTCCTCTGTAGTTTGTTCTTTTAGCAATAAGCACTGAGTAGTCTTTCCCTGCAAACTCAATGCTAGGCAGTGGAGCTACAACAGTAAATAAATATAGTGCACAGGAAATTTCTGATTCCTTACTCTGTACCATAGGAGCATTGCTAAATCATAAACGATAAAGCAGTTACCAAAGTCTTCAAATATATTTTGCTTTCAGAATTCTTTCTACACAATGAATTATTTTGGAATATATAGAAATGGTAATTGATGAAGATAATTTAAAGACGTGCCTAAATTCATAGCTGTAATTATACACTTTCAAGTGATAAGTGCTGAAGGTTTGTCTAGGTGGTATAGCCTATGTGTGATTCTATGAGTGAGCCTATGATTGCTAACAATCTTCATTTTTTAGCATGTTGGAAAAATCCTCTGCTCTACACTATGAGAGTGCTAGACTGGAATTAATTTTAAAAACTATACTAAAATTACTTTTTATAAAGATAAGAGAGAACATTGAAAGTTTAACTGGAATAATAACATGATCAGACCTGTGTTTTTTGCAAGATTACCTTTCATTGGCAGTTAGCTAATGGAAGCCAAATAGAGTAAATGTATTGAGGAATGCTTATTGTCAGTTATAGTTATCTGATTCATTTCATAGCACAGCGATCCAAGCCAGGCTGTACTTAAATCCTTTGTTCCTATTGCCCCAAACAGCTTCAAATCCCAGGTGTTTTGCATTATATAAAATAATGCTTCCAAGTTAGAAATGTCTTCTCTTAAAGGTTAACAGTTGAAGATAGCTTTCTTTTAGCTTTGCCTGGGCAGCTTCAAATGAAACATGGGGAACAATTGAAGCAGACACCTGTGAAGGTGTGTGCATACACTTACAGATAGACATCTGGTCTGCATGTCTGTGAGCTGGTTGGACATTTATATGTTTGGATAAACTTTCATGGTAGTTTCATGTTTGAAAATACAGCCTTCTGTGATTGAGCTTTTTAATTTGATCTGCTAATTTAGGATGAACCAAAGTATTATTACATAAGGATTTTGATATTGAATATTGAATTTGCCATCAGAAAAGTTCCCTCTACTGTTATTTAATATTGAGTGGCTTTAGATTGAGATATATGCTGTTTAAGAAAATGGAGAAAAAGATAGAAATCAATATATTCTGGTTTGACTGACCAAACCTCTGTCTTTGTAAAGGATTTCACTTGAAATCCTCCCATATTCTTTCTTCTATTCCTGTGCGATATTCTTTCCCATTCCAAAAAGCCTTTCTGCTATGCTAATTGTCCTTCTTTGTATCATTTCTTCACAATAACCAAATACACATTCTTGATGAATTGTCCTCTATCATGTTATATTTTTATCTTTGATGTTGCTGTCAGGCAGAATATCAATATGAAACTGTAAGTATTGTTTAATTCAACCTGTGTGGTGCTGGAAATAGTATGAATATTCATTTTCTGGCAGGATTTATGCCTTTGGCTTTGTTGGTGATTTAGATTTTCCATGCATATGGATGTGCGGTAGCTCCTTCTCAAATATCTAAATGCTCATTTGCAAATGTTTCTCGCTTGCCAGATCGCAAGAACGCAGCCAGAATTTTCCAGACATTATTTTTGTCTGAATAGAAATCCGTGTATGTTTTGAATTTTTCTTATCTGTGTAAATATTAAATGAGATCAGTCCACAGCAAAGTGTTGGTTCTGTGAATCCTCAGATTCCTATAATTGTGGTTTTATTCAACATCAGGGAATGCTTCCCTTGCAAATATAGTGGTTGCTAGTGAGATAATCTTAGCCAAACTCTTGCTGAAATATGTTCTAGTCCCGATCACTTCTATCAGCCAGAGAGAAAAAATTGGAAATGTTTAAATCTATTTGAGGATTTGTTATGTGTGTAGAACCACTTGGGCCTCTGAAGATGTGGAATAATGTTGGAACATATTGAATGTTTTCTTGAGGATTGTTTCAGTATGCATTTAAAATCGCTGTACCTTTTTTCTTTTTCCTTTCTCTCTCTTTATTATTTTTGGTTATTTTTTAATATTATGACTACAAAAGCTTATGGTCCTGTATATTGTGGGAGTTGTCAAGGAACTTGTAAAGAGATCTGTAAAAGCCCTGATGCATATTAATCAACTATTGTTTGTAAAATACATTTAAATTGGGAAAATGACAGGGTACCAATAGTAGCCTTCAAATTATCTTTGTAAATGAGGCATTTCTTTTGAAATAAATGTGTATGAAAGTCAGTGTGGTATTATGTAAATTACACTATTCTTTTTTTCATTGAATTTATTGGCACTTTTTGACTATACAGTACAGTTGCATTCATCATTGGGATCTTGTACCTTTATATGACAGGTCTTTGTTCTCATTTTTCCCCATACCCCTGCCCTCCCTTCACCCCTTCTACCCTCTCCAATTTACAAAGACTTTGTTTCATTTTTTTCCTTTTCTCATATTTTTCTATTCCCTTATTTCCTTCCCCCTACCTTTCTCACTTCTCCTACACCTTTAGTCCTTTTCTTCCTATTTCACAGTATCAGTTATACAATTTGGATCTTACACTTTAGTTTTTCAAACCAGAGGAACTGTTTGGTATTTACACATGTGTGACTTATGTATTTCACTTAATAATTTGACCTCAATATGCATCCATTTTCCTATGTATGACTCTAGTTTCTCATTCTTTATGGCTGAGTAATACTCCATTTTATAGAAAAACCACGTCTTCTTTATCCAATCTCCAACTGATGAGCAGTTGGGCTGTTTCCAAGTTTTAGCCACAACAAACTTTGCCTCTATACACATGGGTACACATATATCACTGTGATATGATTCTTTCCTATTTTTTTTTTAATACCAGGGATTGAACTCAGGACCTTATGCTTGTAAGACAGACATGGTGCTACTGAACTAAATCCCCGGGCCTAAATTATACTATTTTTAAAAACTTGGGTATGTGAGTGAATATCATTCACTGAAAGCCTGTCATGTTTCTGCACTAATCTTAGATCTCTAGGTCATTAGATATTAAACTTACAATGATTCTATCAGGGGATTATTACCATTTTACAAGTTAGAAAATACTGAGTCTGAGTTGTTGTTTTTTCAGTCATGCTGCTAGCAGAGCTAGATGTAGAGTAGAATAATAGGCGAGTTGGAAATGAAACCTTTGAAATAAGCATATGTTTTTCAAATAAAATGCAAATATTTCAAGCAAGGATTTTGGCTTGAAATCACATGGCTATCATTAATATGAACTCCACACTTTAATGCTAACTTGTTCACAGCATACCTTCACCTTGTCTCTTTCTCACCCATTTTACATTTGTCCTATCAAAAGTAGATTACTTAGAGATTGAAATAATTACTTCATACAAATTCATGCATATCCTCTTGGCATTGGTTCAGTTCCTTATTTATGTAAGGTTGCCAACTAGATCACATTGCAGTCTGAAAGGCTCATTTTGGGTATTGGCACTAGCCAATCTTTAAGGATATCTTAACTATATCCAATGTAATTATCTGTTTCAACCATGCAAATCTCAACTCTGTCTTATGTGATTCTTGTTTTATGTTCTATAAGTTTTCTTCTCTTCCATTCGTCAAGTCCATCTATCTTCATTAACTCTTCCCTTCTCAAGAAATTGTGTAATTCATACCCATCCCATCTTTCCTAAAATAATAGAATTGTGTGTCTACCAAATCACAATCCCTTTACTTTATATAGAACCTTAAGTGTTTCCTTATGCATTGTGTATTTGGTATTTAACTCAGGATGTCTGCATTTGTGCTAAGCATATCATGGATACCTTGTTGTCTGTTAAATGAGTTGCTTTGGATATTTTAAGATTAACAGAAACAGCAAGTATATTATAAAAAATTGATAAGGAGAAATTAGACTCTAAAAGGATTCAAGAAGTGTCCCACCTCCTGCTTTCTCTGTAACAGCACTTAAGGATGATTGAAATCCTAATAAAATCTTTTGTCTAAATAGGATATTGCAAATGCATTTAGTATGCCATAATCGAGATATATCATGAGGCTCAATTTTTAGAACACTCCCTAGGAATTTACCTAGAGTCAGAGCATTATCCACTCTACCCTGGGTAATTAAATGCATGACAGCAGAGGAGAAAGGAAATGGTAAATATGCATAATGAGCCCAAGTGCTAAATTAGGCAGCATGAGGGTGACACTCAAGGAAAGAAAAGCTTGACTTTGTTATTTTTATCTGTAAATCCATACATAATGTTTGAAAATTAAAGTCAGCTGATGTTTTGTTTTTCAACTTTGCTAATACTATGAAATTAAGAAGTAGAAAGTTCACCTTTCCATTGGCTGGTTACCATATCCTCTTTAAAGGATTACCCTGAGTCCTTTCTTAAAATGTGGAAATTCTGAACATTTGAAATGAGGACTTTCCTTCATTTAAATGCTTTAGTTTCATCTTTTGTGCACATGAGAAGAAAATTATATACTAAAATTAAACTATTAGGCCTTGTCCAGGATTTGCTTTCAGCAGATTTTCTGTATAAATTAAGGTTGCTAAATACACTACATCCATGAAGATGGGACTGAGTTCTGTCCTGGTTCCCTCTCTTAAGTCCTATAGATCCTACTCTCCTGAGTATATAGTATAGTCCCCTCTCCTGGGGACTTCAGGAGCACATTCTGTTCTTCCCTTATTGTTAGAGAATCAAGACTTTTATAACCACGAACTGTAAAGTGACGTCTTGATGCCAGGACTTCTTTGATAGTCTATTATCATTTTTATTTAAGTAGGCTATATTTTTAAACATTTTATTGAAAAATAATACATACATGACCCAAAAACTTTCAACCTCCACCCCTAGGTCAGGGTGTTGTAACAAATTTCCATAGAGTAGGTGGCTTATATAACATGAAAATGTATTCTCACAGTTCTGAAAGCTGGAATTCCCAGATCAGACTGCCAGCATGGTTGTGTTCTAGTGGTGGCCAAGTTCTGAATTTCTAACCAAGACTGGTTTCCTGTATCCTCACATTGTAGAAAGGAGCTGCCCGGCCTCTTTTTCCAGAAATACTAGTCCCTTACACGAACATTTCATTCTCATTACAGAACTACCAGCTGAAGGCTCCATTTCTAAATACCCACACATTAGAATTAGATTATCAACACAGGAATTTGTGAGAGGGAAGTACATCGAATTCATAAAACCCTCCAAAGAAAATGACTACTAACATTTTACTGGAAAACACTGAGTTTTCCTAGATGCATTTATTTCTATTATCAAATATGTCTGTTTATATGTGTATGTATATATGTGGAGTTTTATACCCTGGAGGATTTTCCATGCCAGAGTATTTAACTCCTTTATTTTGTTATAACTGCTATAAACTATTTCATGGTCTGTTGATACTGCAGTGAACATTAAAGGGTGTATTTTTTTTTTTTTGGTTATTCTGCTTATGTATGTTTATTTCTGTATAAGAGAAATGGTCTGTTCATAGAAGTGGAATATGAGATTAAATAATATGTGTTTTCTTTTATAGTTGCTACCTTCTTCTTTGCCACCACCAAACTCATTATTGTGACTGCTTCTTCTTTTCTTGTTTGCATTTTTACTACCTTTTGGCCATGTCCTTGGCCATACATGGTGTTTCCTATAAAATTTGAAACCTGGAAGATTTACTTTTTTCTGATTTTTCAACCCCTTGTGCAAACATAAAATATATATTACAAGTGGTCGTATTGCAATTCTTATTACTTTCCTAATCATCAACTGATCTTAAAACAAAACAAAGTGATCATCTGGAAGTATGCTTTGTATATCCAGATTATGAGAAACTACATAAAAAACTTTGAGCTTTACCTGTTCTTTTCCTACTCCTACTCCTTTAGTTCACCATGATTAGCTTATTGTAAAACAGAAGCTATAGGTTAGAAAAGTGAGTCTTAGAAATAATATAGCAATTTAAAAAGTGTTTCTATTCCCTAGAAACAGTTTTATCTCTGGCAGTCTATACCATTTAAATTATCATAAAAGTATAGAGTTTTGTATGTATAAAAGTGTCCCAGACAACATTGGAAATCATTTAACTGACTCTACATGAATAATTGAATAAACTAATAGAACCTCAGTGGTGAACTACAGGTTTGTTAAAAACTGCTAATAACAATTATGAGAAAGTAGCAAACAATCAAAATTATATACAAATATATGATTTTGGTTGTGAAATCTTAATCCACCCAAGCATTAGAAAAAACATAAACTAAAAAAAAGCCTGTGTCCTTTTATCTCTACCATAAAGAAGAAACAAAATAATTATTTTCTAAATATCTTTAATTTTTGAAATTTAGAATAATATGTTGTTGTGTTCATATTAATGTTTAGTTCCTATTCTGGCCTTTTCCTTTTCTACCAAATGAGATACTTGTTAAGTGGTGAAATATCAAAAAAATTTTAAGTGTTGAACAATTATTTTACAAAAAATATGGAATAATATAGAATAAAAGTTTGAGTATTTTAAGCATTGGCTGCTAAATCAGACTATTGTATGTTGTTTATATAACCTATTTATAATATTTTACTAAAAATAGTGCTTGGTCATAGATTGATAATCCTACATGTGGGAAAATTTAGAGATTATTTTTTGTTTTTCTTGACTTAGTTACTTGCTTAATCAACTGTGTTAATTAAAAGATGCAATACATGTTGACTGATATACTCGTAATTATTGTTATAAATGGGGAAGCAATACAATAGCATGATTTTTACATTCTTACTGCATAGATGGCAAATTTTATATTCTCTCGTATAATATAATGTTAAAAATTGCATGCTTTCAAGTATTTGTCATATTTATTTTAAGAATAAAATTAATATGATGCTTTAGGTAACAGTATTATTACGGATTTAAAGTAATGAACATCCACCTCACTAACAAGATCCTTATATAATCTTAAACACTTGATGTAGGTGAGTACTTGTGAAGAATGATAGCTTTTGGTTTACGTAGAGGAAATTCATGAGAAGAAATTGTACTTAGAAAAAAGAAAGTAGAAGTTAATTTCTAGTGTGTGCAAGGCTCTGTATAGATGCTTTGTGCATGTTATTTTACTTGAAATGTTCAGTAGTCCTATGAGGTAAGATGGTATTAGTGTCTATATTTAACTGCTAAGGAAACCGAACCTCAGGAAGTTTAGTTTGTCTAAACAACAAATAACTATAACAGCTAGGGTAAAAAATAGTTTTTTTAGTCATATATATTCTTGGTTCTAGAGAAGGGAGACTTATCTAGTCCTAAGAGGTGGTGGCAATGATCACCATTTTTGTTACATCATCCTTACTCATACTTCATAGGCTCACTTGGAGTATTCTGCTGGGAAGAGAATAGTGGAAGTATCATGTTTACCTAGTAGGAACCCCTATTATTCAAGGGCCTTTACTACCAAAGAGTTCTCTGTTTGTTCCCTAGATTTAAGATTATTAGAGCAATGAGCAAAGTTTTTGTTGTGATTATGTGGTTTGCTCTCAATATCAGTTCTATCCTAAATTCTTGGCTCAGTCTAAACACTATAATGCTTTTTGCATACTGGTAATTAGTTGAGGAATAGAGGATGAAATTAATGCTAGTCATTAGAATATAAAGAAAATTCTGCTGAAGGCTTATGGAAAAATTTTCTTTATCTTAGGAAAACATGACAGAAACTGGAGGTCTTTCTCTCACTTTCCTCAACACTGTTTTGTGTCATTTCCTGTACTTTTGATTTCTAAAACCCTCATTGCCATCTTGCTAGCATTCTCTCAATGGAACCAGCATTAAAGAAGACAAAGCAGAAAGATATTGGACCTTAGGACATAGTTCTACCACTAGATGGGTTATCCCTAGGATGTATTTATCTGACTTCTCTTAAGGTGAACCAAAAGACTTCATGCTATATAATATCTGAATAAAGAATATTTTTCATTCCAGTCCAATATACTCTTTTCTGGGGTAGCATTTATTACTTGTGGCGGGCACTGCTATTATGAGGTTTTAAAATGTATAAGGATGAGTAAAGGGGGTAGGGAATAGAGCATAGAGGGTTCCCTCTTTCAGGGTGGGGTGTAAATGTCTCTTGTCACTTTCAGAAACACCTGTAAACTGTACCTCCTTGAGCTTTTGGAAACTGACCATGTGTTTATAAACATTAGGGGCAATGATGAGAAAAGTCAGTACTGGATTGTGTGGAATATGTTTGCAATGTACAGTGAAGAAGCAAACTTAGGCTAGAGTTTAGCTGTTTGAAAATTCAGAGAAAAATTAGACTTCTACCATGAGAAGTCCCTCCTTCATGAGGACTGAAATCTAAGTTGAAGGACATTCTGGTAGTTTGAACCTTTTATGGTTACGGAAATGGGATTTTGTGCCTTAAATTAAAGATATGGCTTAGCTGTGGCTATGAAGTTGGGTATTTAGCAGAAGGTAAGTTTGGGAAAGATGAATCTCATTTCTCTTGCTTCTCATAGGGACTTTGCTTTATGTATCCATGGTATCATCAAAAAGGTGGAGGCATAATTAATATGTGCAGTTCTATTTGACATTATTTTTCAGTCACTTCATGGCAGAGGCCATTAAACTGGAGATGGTAAGATAGACAATTACAGAACCCACTGGGAAACTGGAATGTCCAGATCTTTCAACTAGGACTGAAACTCAATAGTTACTTTTAAAAGCTTTTGGATTTAACTATATACAGACACTTTGGAGGCCTCCTGGGTCTTTGTCATAAAGCTTTATGCAAAGCACTGCTTATCCTTCTAACACTGTAAATGTTAACTCCATAAGGCAAGTCTCCAGGCTCCTCAGCATTCTAAGGGAATGACCTAATTTAGCTGGCTAAGGTATTCTCCACAATGCTTTTTAGGAGTTGGATCTTACTATCCCACAAAGGCTCATGTGTTGAAGGCTACAGAGTTGGTCTAGTGGCCATGGACTGATAACATCACGAGCCATGCACCAAAATAAACCCATTTTTTAGAAGCTGGTTTTCATATGTATTTTATCATGCGGCTAGAAAACTAGCTAACAAAATTTTACCTGGTTAGGCCATAGCAGAAAATGGATGTGGACAAGCCTCTTAGAAAGTGGAAATGTGCACTATCAAGGAAGATATTTGCTTCCTAAATCTAGAAATCTCTTTTCCTGTTTAGGAGTATAAGCTACAGTGGTGCTTGGAACAGTGATATAATTGGATTGCTTTGTGTTTACTCTTCTTCTCACCTTTTGTCACACTATGTTGTTTTTTTCCCCACTGTTGACTTATGTGTGAATATGAAGGACTATATATACTCATCATTTAGTTATAGTTCACTGAGCAGTTTGAACTCAATCGCTATTACCTGGAAATGCTAGACTTGATTCAAATGAGACTTTGGTTTTTGTTGTTGTTGTTTTGTTTTTTTGGTTTTTGGTACCGGAGATTGAACTTGGGTCCTTGCACTTGAAAGGGAGGCGGCCGAACCACAGAACTAAATCCCTGGCCTGAGACTTTGGTTTTTTTTAAAAGAAAGGAATAGAAGCATGAAAGTAGGACTGGTCATTTTTCAGTAAATGGTAATAAAAATGTGTGTAGAAATTTTGTAGCTAAAGCTAAAGTTATCTTTGTTGACTACCTACTGAGCAGCTATTGTCCCCTTCTTCTTTGCTAACAGAAACAAAATTTTGGTCAGTATGTATCAATGTTGCATAAAATCATGTGCTTTGGGAAAGTCACCCCATCTTTCTCCCAGCGATGACTTGGTTAATTTAAAGATAATCTCATATGTCTTGCTGTTGATTGTTTTGGAGCATGACTGAATTTTGACCACTGGGATGAGAAGAGACATTTTCTGAAAAAATTTTTTTTCTTCTCTTACAAGAAACCTATGGAATCATTTTCTCTTGCTGGGTGTGAAGAGAGAAATCTCTATTTCTTCTACATAAACATCGAAAGTAATCCCCAAATGAGGCTGGCACTTCTGAGACTAGATCAAAATGATAAGAGATCCAAATGGCCAACAGTTATAAGGAAAAAATGCCCAGTATAATTGATCATTAGTGAAATGCAAGTCGAAACCATGATGAGCTAATACGTCTCTCCAAGAAGAATGTCTAGTATCAAAAGGAAGAGGACAAGTGCTGGCCAGGATGTGAAAAGGACCCTTCACCCAGTATTGGTGGGAATATAGATTAGTGGAGAATATTATGAAAAATATTATGGAGTTTCCTAAAAAAATTATAAATAGAACTACCATACTGGCTGTATATGCAAAGGAAATGAAGTCAGAATGCCAAAGAGATACCTGTTCTTTCATGTTTAAAACTGTTCACAATAGCCCAGATACAGAATCAACCATCCATCAGTGGATGAATTAATAAAGGAATTGTGTATCTGTTAGTTTGTGTATGCATCAGAATACTGTTCTTCCAGAGAAAAAGAATAAAACCTGTCACTTGTGACAACTTAAATGAACCTGAAAGACATTATCTTGAGCTAAATAAGCCAGACACAGAAAAACATGTTATTTCACTCATCTATGCACTCTGTAAAGTTGATCTCATAGAAGTGCAGAGTAAGTTTCCAAGGGCTGGAGGGAGGAGTGAATACAGAGAGAATGGTCAATGGGTACAAAGGCACCAAAGAGGAATACTTTCTGGCATTTTATTTGTACAGTATGGTTAACTATTAATGATGACATATTTTGTTTTAAATTAGAAAAAAGGATTTTGAATGTTTTAGTACAAAGAAATCTTAAGTTGATGAGTATAATTACCCTGATTTAGTCAATATGCAATGTACACATGTATTGAAATATTTCATTGCACTTCATAAATTTGTACATTGATGAGAATTAACATTTAAAAATAATGATAGAGAATATATTAATAATGAAGGGACCCTGGATCCTTAATGAAAAGCTGGTGCCCTGACTGTAAAGAACTTAGAGAATGAGATAATATATGTCTTCTTAAATCTTGGGCCTGGGCCGAGGATTTAGCTCAGTGGTGCCACCACCTGTCTCACAAGCACAAGGACTCGAGTTCGACCCCTGGTTCCAAAAAAAAAAACCCCAAAAAATATAAGCCTTTGTGATTTAGATTTTCTGTTACTTGAAAGGTAAAAGTCTTTACAGATAAAGATTTTTCCTTGAACATATACAGAAAGTGGCTTAATCCAAAGGCTGATTTTATTACCTCACGAACTTGGGGTCATTGGCACAGTCTAGGAGAATTTAATAAGGTAGAGGTAAGCTACCAGGCTTTCTTTGTCATGATTTGTTTCTTTTAACTTTAAGTAGGGGGAAATATGCTGAAAGTGCAGGGTTACAGAGTAGGCAGAAGAAATCTAGAACAGTAAGAAGACAAATTTTGCCCAAGTAACAAACTTTGATGAGTTCAAATTCATGAATTAAAAATTGCTCTGGGTGAGTGTGGCACTGAAGTGAGAGTCTGGAAGCCCCGGCTTATGCTTCACTAGCAAGTAACTTGGCTATGAAAAAACAAGTGCAATTCCTGGGTGCCACTTTCTTCTTGTTAAAGTGAAAAGATTGACATGGTTCTCTGAAATCCCATATAGCTCCGTGGTTCTTAACTTATTTGTTCAAATGAACCCTGGAGCATTGCATAATTTATGAAATAGTTCTTCTATTTCCCTTTTTGTTACAGAAATATTTTGTTCCCCGTGGGCTGACTTATTACCACAGTAGACAAAAGATATTTATAATCTTTTTTGACAATCTATATTTTGATTTTAAAATCATTTATTGTTTAAAGAAGGAATTTTATGATGAGTTGTTGGCCAGCAGCTCTGACATTTTCTACCGAAATATCCAGTAAACATTTTTATTTCATAAACTTTACTAATAAAATATTTTAAACATATAATAATGGATGTAATTTCACTAGGATAAAATATTTTTCTTCTTATCTGTTAGTTTTTTCTAGCACCAATTATTGCCAATTATAGAAGAATCTAAAAGTGTATTTCAGCCAGATGGTAAAAGAGACTTTGAGAAACAAACGTAGAATATGGACTACATATGTTTTTATTTATTCAGTGGTAAATGTTTAGCAACCTCTATAATGATTGAGCATTGGGTTTACAGATTGAGAAATAAATATTGATGATATCAAAGTTACACTAGTTCTGTTGCTCATTAGATTATAATTACATTGTTTAAATGTATGTGTCTGACTTACATATGGAAAAGTTTAAAAATCTATGTTTTTGTTGTTAACAGAACAGTTTGATTTAAGAAACATTTATGAAAAAGAGTCAATATAGTAAAGAATATAGTTAATATTCAATATTTAGTATTCATAAATGCTTTTGCTTCTTAGTATGAAAGTATCTTAAACACCATCATTATATGTGGGGGAAAATAATCTCCACAGCTTGTAGAATATCAAATGTCACATCCTTGCATTAATTCTGTAATTTATATTATCATCTTTTGATTAAAGTACCCCCTTATTTTTCAAAAGAATGTGATTTTGAAAATGTGTACTTATATAGGTTGACTTGTATTAGAACAATGGAAAACATCAATTTCATGCTATTGTATATGTGTTTTTGTTTTGGTACCTTTTGTAACACATACTTATTTTGTTTATACCTTGAAGCTGGAGATGTGGTGAATAGGCAACTTTGAGAGTAACAGAATTCTAGAATCTAACTTTTAACAACATTTAGATGTTTTTCCACATATAAAATTTGATTACAGTAACCAATGAATGATATGACATATTTTAATATTCTATAAGATCGTTTTAATGATACCTGTTATGAATATTAATATACTATATTTTAAACTCATTTGCAGAGTATGTTTTTAAAGTTCAATAATTAGAATACAGCGTGGTATAGGTTGGATGTTGAATATTTCCTAAAGGCCCAGCTTTTAAATGTTCATATTCTTATTAAGATCCTGAGGCATATATAACAATAAGTCATTGATATTCTGTCTTTAACTAAATATATAACATCCTATACAGAAAGGACACTTTAAAGTACTCTGAGAGATACAAAGAATGAATTTAGTTCAACAGTGAAAGATTTTTAAGAGTGTATGCTATGTTTGTTTCTTGACACAGAGGTAAAATGGTTTATTCCACTATTTCCCAGTACTTCTTGTAAAACTTTTTTGTATATATGAATACATATTTTCTTTAGTCTTAGTATTTTTCCAGCTACCTTATTTTAAATTATAAAGTGTTACAGCAATAATTGTGACTCCTCAGAAGTTCCATTCATCGCACTTCTTATGGTTTTGGAGTCACTACTAACCTGTATTTATACATTACCCAATGAATCAGACAAATCACAGTAACTGCTGTTAGCTTTTGTATATCTGTCACTTCCCCCGATAGTACCTTGTAACATATCCTACTTTGCTAAATGCCAGTCTTCTAGGTAGGTGCTCTCTCACTAAATCCAGCAGCCAGAATTTTTCTTCAGCACCCAGGATAAGATCTATACTGTAGTTGGCTTTAAAAATATTCAACTATCCTAAATAAGTTGCAGCCAAACTTGCCTTTTTTTCTTACTCTGTACGACAACTTAGAAACCTCCATTTACTCATCTCTCTATTTGCACTTTACTGAAAATATCTCCTGTTTCCTGATTTCATGGAAGATGGTTGTGCAGTGAATGTACAGGAATATATAAAAATAATTTGCTTAGTAGACCCAAGGCTTGGATAAACCACTTTTGTTATAGTGGGTTCACAAAAATCCCAGGTGAAAGGTATCAGTTTCTTTTATGGCTCATGTAGAAAGATGTCAAATTTTATAAAATGACAAAGTACGTGTTGTTGCTATTTAACTCCTGCTTGTGTATATTTTAAAACAAAAGATAATTTAGATTGTGAAGTTAAACTTTTATTGAAATATTTGCTGCTTAGAAGCTATTTTAATTGAAGTAGTTTTAAAACCATTTGCCTTTGAATGTCTTACTGCTTTTTCTTTGGAAGAAATATATGCATAGATTCTTTTCTGGGGTGATTATATTTATTTCCTTCATTCACATGGACATAACTTCCCAAGAGAATATCTCTAGTCCTAAATGATCATCTGATCTCTAGAATCTTAACTCCATAACTATTTCAAATAATTATGATTCTGTTTATTGTATACAGGCTTGGTGATCAGAAGATACTGTGTTCCATCCTCAGCACCACAAAGTAATTTATTTGCAATTCTATTCAAAATATTTTGGATGATTTCAACTTTTAAAATTTGTTTTAGGACTCAAGATACAGTCTATGTGTACTAGAACAAATATTCTGCTATTGTGAGTGAAATATTTGCATCAGTTGAGTGTGTCTTTTTAGGGTTTTATATCTTTGGTGATTTCTAGTTTCCTTATTCTATTAATCTGTCAGGATATTTTGTATTTCCAAGTATTATTTTGGATTCTCTAAATCTTTATTAGTTTTGTCAATTTTTGTGTCCATATTTTCAAACTGTGCTGTGATAGGGTCATATATTTAGAATAGTATGTCTTTTGATGAATTGATTCTCTTCTTATCTAATGCTACTTTAGCTCTGTGATTTTTTTTCCTTGTCATGAACCTCATAATTCATGTCTGCTTCCTTCTTTGAAATGAATATTGCCACTGTGGCTTTCTTTACTGTGGTTTTTGAAGGGCTTTTTCCCCATTGCTTTTACTCTAATTTTCTAACACTATTTTATTGTAATTAAGTGTCCATTATATGCTTTCATGGAGGACACATTCAAAATATAGCAAATGTCTCTCTGCTTACGGAAGTAAAATTACTAGATCACATAGAAATTCTTTTAATTTTTTTTCAGGTAGTACCATTTTTTTTTTATAGTGGCTGAACTATTTTACATTATTACCAGCAGTGTAACTGTTTTCTAATTTTTCCAGATCTATGCCAAAATTTATGTCTGTCTGTCTGTCTGTCTGTATGATGAGCATGTTCATCTGTGTGAAGTGGTAGCTCCTTATGGTTGTGTAATAGTTTGTGGTCGTTGTGCATCTTTTCATGTATTTATTGCTCTTGGTCTCTCTTCTCTGAAAAGATATCCAATCTCTTCACTTACTTTTGAGTCAGGTTCTTGCTCATTTATCGTTTTGTTTTCTGAATATCTGTCATTACATTTATCCATGGGTTTTGTTCTTCATGAGTCTTTATTGTTATATTTGCGAAAAAGTCTTTGGTAATTCCGTCAAGTCAGGATTTTGTCTGATTCTTTTTCCTTGAGAATTGAGATTTATATGGTCTTTTGTTATTCTGAATACGTTTTTAATACTTATCCTTTATATTTTGTGCATCTTAAAATGCTGAATCCTGTTAAAATCCTGTCAACAGTGTTAATATTTTATTTGAACACGTAATTAGCCCAAATATATTCAGATCACAAATACTACCTGCTTCTTGTAGGCTGTGGCTTCTTGTGGGCTGTGGTATCTGCTTAGTTTTCCATGCCTTTTCAATGTTATGGCATCTCCTGACATGTGTCCCATAGTGGCAAGTCTGAAACTTGGGCAAGGATCTACAAGTTCATTGTTTTTAAATTATGTAAAGTATTGATTTGGGTCAATTTTACAGTGCAGAGTTGACCAGGACTTCAACAGATTTAAGGAGTATCTTTAATTTTATCATCTCTGTGATTTCTCCTGCACACTGGCTTCCAGGGTCTTCTTGCATGAATTCATGTCACTTAAAGTCTAATGATTAACAATTACAATTTCAGAGTTTGGGATAAAGAAAAAGCATAGACATCCAAGTGATAACTGTATATATTATAAAACAAATCATTTATGATTTAGTCATTAAATGACTCTTAGATATGAAATTTTTATGTAACCTCTTACTGTTAAAAAGAAAATCAATAAACTTGTTGGTAGGCTCATATTTACAGCATTGAGAAAAATGAAAAAAATGATAGAACATCCTTTATATTAAAGAAACGTATTGGCTTGTAGAGAATTTTAGATTTAAGATATAATATAGTGCTTTCGTTGGCATCATTGTATACAAGAAAAGGAATTTTTCTTGCACCTAAACTGGCATTCTACATCTTCAATTTAAGTATTATTATATTGATCATATTTTTCTTGCCCAAGAAGAAAGGATAATTTGCTCTTCCTTTAGTGATCTTTAAAGGGCAGGTTCTAAGTTTATGGACTCAGATGATAGAATACAAAGCCGGATGCCATGAGGATCCATATAGATTGCAACTTTATCTTCTTCTTGCAGTTCTTTATAAAATGAAATGACTTGTAATTTAGGTTTCCATCATTCCCATAATAAATGGGAAGAGTGTGATGTATCTGTCATTTTCAAATTTTTTTTAATTGAGAAGAGAGTGTTAGAATCTAACACATGCATGTAGAATAGATGCTCATTCCTTTAGAAGTTCCTTTTTTTAGCTCAGTGGTGACGGTGCCTGTCTCACAAACACAAGGACCCAAGTTCAATCCCTGGTACCAAAACAAACAAACAAAAAAACCCAAATAAGCTATATGAAATATTATAATTTAGACTAGAAGCCCTTTAATAGAAAGAAATAGTATTTGAGAAATAATTTTTAATCCACTATTAATGTTTTATTTTAGATTAAAACAAGTAGAGTTTTATAATTTGTATGTTTAAAACTATCAAGTTAAAGACTTCTAAGCAGTAAGTTTTCAAATTGTTCTGCTTTTTGAACTTTATATATATTCACAAATTCACTAACTTTAATGTTAAGGTGCTGCCTCTGAGAACCATTTTCATTGGTTTCCATGGACTGCCTAAAAATGTAGTACATTTCCACAAAGCCATATGTGCATGTAACTGTGGAAATTTTCCAGATGTTACTTGAAAAATGGCAACAAAAATTGCCTCTTATTCTCTCTGTTGGAGACCTGATATGTATCTCCTAATTTGTTTTAAAATATGTGGAAATATTTATACTTCAGTTGTTCCCCCCCACACAAAGTTTGATGGGATATTATATATTATTTTGTTATTAACTTGAAAATTTTGCCTAAATAATATAAGGGTTACTTTGAAACCCTGTTTGGAATATATTAGCTGAAAGATTTTTTTTTTCCCAAATAATTTAAAATCCATTGAATTTTCTTTGGAGAATTCCATATAAAATGTATGTTCTACATAGATTGACTCTTAATTTATAGATTTTTACAGCAAGATTTTATAAACTACTGCCCATGGCCAATTATTTTTGTTGGCTCACTTTTATAACTAGTTTTATTGGAACACAGCCCCATCATTTATTTATGTTGTCTATTTCTTTTTTCATGCTGCAAAACATGGATTCCTATCTGAAACTGGATAGGTAGAGTAACCATATAGCCAAATAGGCTTTTTGTCTGTCTTTAAAAAAAATATTTTTATAAAAGAAATTCTTCTTCACAGATAACAAAGTTAACACATTTCTGTATGCAATAATTTATTGATTTACCTACCACATTTACAAATATCAATACATCAGAAGTCTAGTGTTTTATATTGTTTTAGATAAGAACTGCTTTTTAAAAATTCATTAAATTTATTAGTACATTTTAGTTATACAATATGATGACATTCATTGGGAATATGTACCTTGACATATTATCTTGATTATTATTTTTCCCCATTCCCCTGCCCTCCCTTCAACCCCTTCACCCAGCCCTATTTACAGACTTTGTTTCCATTTTTCCTTTTCTCATATTTATTCCTTTTCCTTCTTTCCTTTCCTCTACCTCTCCCACTTCCTCATCCTCTTTGCACCTTTTCTTTCTATTTCACATTATCTATTATACATTTTGACCCTATTTGCACTTTTAGTTTCTCACACTAGAGAAACTCTTCAGTATTTACACATGGGTGTCCTATTTATTTCCCTTGAGTATGGCCTCAATGTGCATCCATTTAGCTATAAATGTCTCTGATTTCTCATTCTTTATGTTAATTAGTACTCCATTTTATTAAAAAAAAAAAGCCCACATCTTCTTTATTCAGTCTCCAGTTGATGGGCAATTGGGCTGTTTCCAAGTTTTAGCTGTGACAAACTGGGCTGCTGTAAGTATGGGTGCACATATATCACTGTGGTAGGATTCCTTTAATTCTTTTGGAAGATACCAAGCAGGGGAATAGCTGGGTCTACTATCTAGACTATAGAAAGAACTTAAAAAAAATTAGACCTCCAAAATTTAAAGACCCAATCCAAAAATGGGCATCTGAAATAAACAGACATTTCTCATACAAAGAAGTAGAAATAGCAAACAAACATGAAAAAATGTTCAGCATCACTGGTCTTTTGAGAGATGCAAATGAAAACAATGCTGAGATGCCACCTCACTCCAGAAAGAATGGCTGCTATCAAGAAATCAACCAATAACAAATGCTGGTGGGCTGTGGGGAGAAAGGAACCCTTCTCCACTGTTGGTGGAAGTGCAGAGTGGTGCAACCACTGTGGAAATCAGTGTGGATACCTCAAACAACTAGAATTAGAGTTCCCATTTGATCCAAGAATGGATTTTTTTTTTCAGTATAGTGAGCTACTGGTTTCAGTGCTATATACTAATTAGTGTTCTTAAAGAGAGGCAATAGCAATTTTTATTGAGAGTGCATTGAATATGCAGTTAACTTGAAGTGCATGGCTATTAGCACTAATAAATTATCCCGTGCAGTAAAATGGAGTATCTCTTGTTGGTTGTTTTTAGGCCTTCCTTTGACCTTTTTTTCTGTAGGGATCCATGAATACTTTGTTAAATTAATTTCTACATATCTAGTAGTTTTTCTTACTATTGTAAAGGTTTCTCATTTTATCGTATTCTATTTTTTGCTAAATTAGAGGAGTGTCATTCTTATAAATTGATCTTTTAATTGGTCATCTTTCTGCACTTTCTGATTAAAGAGTTTGTTAATTTTACTAGTTTTTCTCAATGGATCACATCACAGACTGTAAGTGGTAATAATATGTTTTTTTTTTCCCCTTCAAACTATGTATTGCATAGCTTATTTCTTCTTTCCATTTTAGCATTGACTGGACTTTCACAAAACACTTAACGTAGCCTAGAGATTATAAATACTTAGCATAGTCTCTATGATTAAAAATGATTTAGACATTTTCCACTTAAATATGGATTTTTTCTACATTTAAAATCTCAACATTTAGTAATGAAAGACTTTTTTTCAGAATATCTGCATTCCTCAACAGAGGTAGATCTGGGAGTGGGGAGAACTTAGGGATATCTATGTGTTTTGGGGGTCTGGCTCCAGAATTTTTCATTGAATTCATCTGGGAGAAGATCCAGACATCAGCAAGACTTGAAAAACATTCTTTTATGCAGCTACATTGAAATTCACTAGAGCAGTTCATTAAACTAACTGACTTCTAAAGAATGTATGTCTAGTTTAAAATGTTAAATATTGCCTTTATTTGAAATTATATTTCAAAACTATAGAGAACTGTGACTTTATCTAGTTAAAGTGTACCAATATTTTTTTTTCTTTTGGTACTGGGTATTGAACTTGGGTCCTTGTGCTTGCAAGGCAGGCCACCGAACCGCTGAGCTAAATCCTCGGCCCGATAATTTTTTGATATCTCAAAATTTAATATATAAGACAGTTTTAGTTTCCTAGGGAGAAAAGCATTCGTCTTGTAATTTGGGTGCATTGATAGCTTCTTGATATTTAATATTTCTTAAAGTATGCCCCCACCCTAGGATCCCTCATGTTCTATTTAAATGTCATCAAATAAATTGAGATTGATTAAAATGTTATTTATGTTGTGCCTATTGATTTCATGCATAGTCAAAAATTTTAAAGGGTAATATAGGATAAGGAGCAGCTTCAAAATACTTTAATCAAATATAAATAATTCATAAAATAAAACTAATAATATTTGTATTATAAGAATATGTGTTAATTCAACACTCAGATATTAGTAGCCCCTGTTGAAGAAATCTGATAGACATAACACGTATCCACATGTCATCTCGTCAGGGTTCATATTCTTGTCTGACAGGTGGTCATCATAGCAAAACATTTTTCTTCCTGACTCCGTATGTCACAGGACACACCTGTCCTATGAACCATGTCTCTTTGTCTCAGGTCACCCAGTGTTTATGTCATGTGCACACTGCCCCTGAATGTCCCGCCCTCAGAGGATGATGTCTGCTTCTGCAGCTGCTTGGCGGCCATACTTTTTCCTCTAGCTGTGGATCCAACTTTGGCATCGAGCTCCTTCCTCTTCCCTCCACCCATTCTTCCTTGTGTGATTACAGATTCATTTTGGCTTCATTTCTATTTATGGTTTGCTGGCTGTGTTGATTTCATACCTGTGACGAAGCAGAACATTAAGGCAAGGAGTGTGTGTTGGAGCACAGCTGATCACCTCATGGCATTTAGGAAGAAAGTGACCAAAGGAAGGGCCTGAGTTCCTGTACCCCTTCAAGAGCATATCCAGATGACCTAAATTTCTCCCACTGGGCCTCACCCATGGAGAGTTAGCTGCCCCATAACTTCATAGGTTTGTGACAAGCCTTTAGTGTATGTGCCTGTGGGAACATTTAAGATCCAAATTATAGCAATTCTACACAACTTTACTTAGCATATACTTATAGATACAATTAATGAGCTCAAAGAGTTCTGAAAGTCAAAAATCAACAAAACACACAAACACTCAGAAAAATAACAATTATATAAAAAAGAAGCAGATGGTATAAAATGAAATACTTATATTTCACACATAAATTTTAATGTCAACTTGTTTCATAAATATAGAGGGCTGGGCAGTCAATTCTGGGTTATATAAAAGGTTGGAGAACAATTTTAAATTTTTTGCAGATGCCTGATAGACGTTTCTTTATATGTAGTAGTGAGAAGTTTTAAAATATACATGTACAACTAAAAACCTAACATTCTAAAAAGGCTTTTAATGATATTGGGTTCCATTATTTCCTAGGCTGTTTGATTGTTTGCTGGTTTACGATGTTTACTTTCTGCTTTTGGAAAGGAAACAGGAACATATGGGGAAACAGTGCTCTGAAGAGCTAAGATAGAGAGTCAATCCCAGAAGTTAACAAGTGTCATTGTGACCTACTTTATGGTGTACTTAGGGTTTATACTTTCATATTTTATTTGTCTATAGTAGTCTGTTTAACTTAACCAATTTAATTATTTTCCTTTTTACGTGTGGACTAATTTGAAATTCTAACTATTGGTCACAGAGACATTTATAACTTCTCAAAACCCAATTTATAATAATGTATATCAGGAAGATCTGGATTATTTACTTATAGTTTAACATTAACACTGTTGTTGTTATCCTTCCCTGCCCAATACACTGCTTCTTGTTTATCTGGATCTACGGAGAGTCTTCCATTTTCTAATAGATGAAGCAACCTTTGTTGGAAATAACCTAATTTTCGCTAGGGATTCAAAAGTAGCATATGATTATTATACTTTCCCAGTATACTTCTTGAGAGAGGCCCTAATGAAATGGCAATAAAATTTAGGACTCAGTTTTCATTATTACTCAATCACACTTTGAATTAGGTGAACCTTACCTTATAGCAGATTCATTTTTCTTTCTTGAAATTTAAAGCCTTAGTGTTTCATCCTTAAGTTTCTTACATTTTGTCATCTGAGTAAGTATACTTGACTATTAATGCTTCACATACTAAAAAAAGGTAAAGCAACCATTTTAGTAGTTTATTAGAAGTATTTAAGTATAATTCACTTTCCAGGGATTAATTTTAGATGATTATTAGTGATTTTTAGTTATGACACTGTGCTAGACAGAATGTAGGGTTAGACACCTGTACACATGGAGTTTGTTTGACCTTTCAATTATTTTTATTTCTTCCAACAGAATGGATTGAATTTTTCTATCTTGTATGATTTTCTCTTTATTTAATTTCCTGTTTATTAATGTAGAATGTGTAGGTTTTAGCTTCCTCTGTATTATTTGAGTGATTTTACCTTGCACAAATTAGAGAAAATTTAGAGGGAGAATAAGTTGTAATTTTCATGATCCTTTTTTATTCATGTAAGACAGATGTGATGATGGGATTCTGCCAGCTAAGAACAACAGAAAGCTGTATTTCCGGGAGTTCAATTTCAATTTCTTATATCCGCTGTGCTTGAAACTTCCCTATGCAGATTGACAGTGACTACATTTTTTTTTTTAACTGTGTGGGGTTGTGATTTTATTTGAGAAACTCCCTCAGGGACCATTGCTTTGCCAGGAACTGTCAGGCAAATCTAATTGCAACTGCTTGAGTGGTTATCATCACCTCATTTGTTGAGAAACTTTGCTTTCATTAACAGTTGTGTAAATAAAGCCACATAGTATATATGTTTCTTTTTTTTTTTTCCTCCCTCAGAATGTACTTGTTAACCTTAACCTTCAGGCTGACTAAAGTCGAAAGAAAGAATTTATTTGTATAGCCTATGAGTTTCTTTTTAGAATTTTCCATGGATATTTCAAACTAAAGGAAATTAGAACTCTTGCGTTGATAGTAATAGTGTTCTCATTTTTATGTGAGTAGCAATGCCAGCTCTTACCTCAGTGCTCTGTTGATGGGGTGTGTGTGTTTGTATGTGTGATTTTATTTCACTGTAATGACATATCATTCTGAGTTCTTATTTACACAGGATTAATTAAACTGAAACACTGATGCTAAGTGTGGAAATTAATGACTTTATAGTCAATATTTTCATATTCTCCATAATATTAGTCTATTCTGATACAGTAAATATTAATTATGGTTAATTTATAAACAATGTAAGTCTATTGTAATGTAATTATTACTGATAATATATAAATCTTTTCTTTTCATTTTTTGGTACCAGGGATTGAACTAGGGTCCTTGCACTTGCAAGGCAGGCCACCGAACCACTGAGCTAAATCTCCGGCCTATAAATCTTTTCTAATGTAGCACATATTAATCCTGTTATTGTAATGTAGTACATATTAATAATTGTTTACATACAAAGATATATTCCAGAATTAACTTTTTATTACATCATGCAGAATTTTTTGTTTATTCATGTTATTTCTCAGTCAAGTTAAATTTTTCCACAGTAAAATTTGTAGTTAATTTTTCCCAATAACTGGCTTAAAAAAAACAACTCATAGTCATCTATAGTGAATCAAGTTGGAAGAAGTATTTATTGACATCAAAGTGAACAGCTAACTTGGCAGTGAACATAAATGATCTGTTTAGCCAATTCACACAACGAAGATATAGTTAGATCCATGTCTGTGTGTTTGTCTGACTGTCACTTTTTTATGTAATTTTTTTCCACATCAAATATTTGAAGGATGAGTGGTGACTATAACCGAAGGCAAAGAAACATACGAAAAGTCACTGTGAGACTTGAGGTAAAAGTAAATGTTACATAGCAGGAGGAAGACCAAGAGAAAGCTTGTGTTATGGCCTAACATATTCTCCACAGATCTGGAGAAGCTGATGGTGGAAGTTGGTTGAAATGATGGGGAACTCTCTTGAAGAGGTTGCACACAAACACAGAATTGCATTTTTTTTTAGGACTGCATTGGAAGAAAGTGAGTAGAAAGGCACTGCAAAGGCTGGAAGTATGAAAGCTCACTGGTGGTAGCAGAGAGGTGCTTACAGTTGTGTGAATATCTCTTAATTCCATTGCTAAAACATAAACTGTTTTTTACAAACCACTGCAAAGTAGATTCTACTATAGCCACTGATTTTCAATTGGTTAAAAGTATGTTGGCCTACTCCAGACCAAGCCCGCTTCCATTGGCTCATCTGCTACTGTTAAGACTCTCCTGACTAGTTTTCTGGCTTGGCTGGATCTCATTTTTTTTTTTTAATTTTATTGAGTTTATTGGTACATTTAGGGATACAGTACAGTTACATTCATTGTTGGGATCATGTACCTTTACATGGCAAGTCTTGGTTCTCATTTTTTCCCCTTACCTCTGCCCTCCCTTCACCCCCTCCTCCCCTCCCCATCTACACACACAACTGTATACTCCTAATGAATCACTTAAATGCAGAGATGTTTATCACTTACATCTCCTTTACTCCAAGCCTACAAAAGAAAACAGGCAAAACTGGCATGATTAACAAAGTTGCTGAACAGAAACATAGGTTTACTTTGTGTACAAACAAGGGTGTTAGAACACTTCAGAGGCCACAAATAAAAGGGGAAACTGTAAATATTCATGTGGGGACAAAACCTGAGCAGGGGGATTCTGTGCTTGTGTTCAACTAAGGAAAATTTAAGCTTTGGAAAATGTTTCAATGAAGAGAGGGTGAAGATACCAGTTACAACCTCCTGGCCTTGTTCAAACTGAAAATTTTACAATGTCAAAATAGACTAAAACTGATTGCTCGATTACGAATGGCTTTGCAAGTGCTCCTGGTGGTACCTCCGTGGGAGTGTCCATCACCAGATTGGTGTTCACGAGCTACGTGTTTCTGTAGTGTTTCAGTGCTTATGATTTTTGCAGCAGTGTAGCTGGGAGTAGGGAGGGGAGGAAAGTGAGAGGTGGAACAAAACTGTCATGGCATTTCATAAGCTCATTCTAAGCATTTTCTGAGGAAAAGCCTATTTTTGAATTTTCATTGACATGTGGCTTCCATGTGACAACAAGCGTAGAAAGAATCTGGCTAATTGGTGACTTTTCCTTGTGTGGGAGTCCCATTCACAGATTGCTGCTAGAACATATATAGTCTTATATTGTTCTTCAATGGCAAGAACATGTTTGTGACAGTGATCTATTTCTTGGAACTGATGATGAATAAACATATTTTAGGAATGTGGCTATTTTTTCCCAGATGTCAAACTCAAATATCTGGGTTTAGTTTGTAAGACAGATTTAAATATATTATCCTCCTAGGACTATAGCTAGCTTTTTTTTATATCCTAAACAGATCATTAATCTCCCTGATTCTCCTTTATCATATGCAGTCATAAATAAGATATTGCAGACTTTAGAAATTTAAAATATCCAGAATGGTTGGGGTTTTCTCAGTGAAAGATAGAGATGAATAGAGAAAAGCTGTACATCATAAATGCGTGTATGAAAATGTATAAGATGATGGGTATAGAGGTATAGACTGGGCATGGTGGTACACACCTGTAATCTTAGCACTAGGGAGGCTGAGGCAGGAAGATGGCTTCCAGTTTGAGGCCAGCTTGGACTACGTAGTGAATTGAAGCCCACCCTGAACTACATAGCAAGACCCTGTCTGAAATAAAAGCAAATAAGTTTATAAAATTATTACTTAAAAATACAACTTTAATGATCCATTGTATGTTAGATTGTCTCTAGGTTTCACTATGTCTTGTTTATTTAAAAAAGCCTCACTACTGCTATAAAACTAGTTTTCAAATGCTTTACGTATTTCTCCCTAACTGCAGTGATAGCTTGGCTAGTACGCTCTTCAAAAACAACAGGGTGGACAAAAAAAATTTTTTTTTGATTCATTAAAAAAATGATCTAAAGTAAAACAACATTTTCTGGAAAACTTTCAGCTTCACATCAAGAAGGATGTTCCAACGCTGGGGACCTGTCTTGCTGACTAATTGCCTGTGGGGGAAAATTTGGATAGGCTTTCTGCTGTGAATTTGGAGCCTTGCCAGAGTAGAGCTCTAGCCTGGTAGTATTATGAGTTAGGTAGGAAATTCGGAGGCCAGACTGTCCAGTTCAGATTTTATGACTGTGACCGGCTAGCCTCATGCCTTTGGCTGATTAAATGTTTCTGAACTTTACTATCCATATCTTTTAAAATTGGAATTAAAAACCTAACTTTTGTCATGGAGTTGTAAAGATTGTGTTAAACTTGTAAACTGTCTAGGTAAGTTATGAGTTACAGAAACAGTATCTGTTATCCTCATTAATAGAATATGAATGTAACACTGTTGGAGCCCTGAGACTGGGTAGGTTTTCCAGGCAGACAGTGACAAGTGAGGAGCCAACCCATGATGGTTCTAAGGGGAAGTTGCGTTAGAAGATGGAGAATGCTGAGAAGTAGCCACACAGGAGCAAAGGAAGTCACGCTAGTGTGATACCGAGAAACTAAGGGGAAAGGACATTTCAGGAAAAGGGTATTAGTTAAATTACCAAAAAGAAAAAAAAATCAGATCTCTGGAATTCGTATTTCCAAGTACCACTACTAGGTTGCAACTTACCTAAATATAACCGTCTGATGTTCCTATGTTGCAAAATTATATGTTCTCAAAGTTGACTGGTACAGAGGAATCTCATATTCTCAAAAGGTGCAAAGTAAGGTAAATAAAAGATAACCTATTTGCTAACATCGATAAGAAAATTGTGGCAAAGGAGGAAAGTGGTGACCTTGACAGGTACTGTTAGAGTATAACCGTTAGGAACCAAGCATCAACAAGAAGAAGTCTGAGAACCGTGAAACTGTAAAACAGTTGTATCTGTGAAAACGAAGAGGAAGACAAGTAACTGACGGTTATAGGAGGGTTGCATTGTTTTAAGATGCGCAAGTGTGCTGCTGTTAAGGAGATATTAATAAGATATTGGGCACAGAGAGTGCTGCTCAATAATGCATCTACAGTGTGGAGCGCCGAGCATAGGCAAGGGGTGAGCCTTAAAGAGGTAGGAGAGGTGCAGTTCTAACAGAATCCAAGGGGAAAAAGATAATCTCCTCTGGAACTATTGGGTAGCTTTGGTGGCAACACACTGAAGAAGCTCTTGTGTGATGGCCAACACTTTCTCTTTGAAATAAATATGCACTTTAAGAAAATTATATAAAAAGTCTTCGAGTAGGACTCAGTACCACAAGGCAATTTGAAATAAAATTTGAATAGGAGTAGAGGCTGTCTTGAAATATTAATTAGATTGGAATAAATCATTAAGAATGATTTATTGAAGAAATAAGGTCTCGAGGTAAAGCTGCAGCACGGGCCTGGGAATCCGAGAGTGTCCAGGACTGGCAGCAGGGAAGATTCAGGAAGCTGGAATTAATAAGCATCTCCAAGAAAGCAAAGAAAATTTACAAAAGGAAGCCAAATCAGAGTCTGTAAAATAGTTTGAGTAGTAGTCCATCGAGCTGTCGACTGTACTTTTTCATCAAATAAAAATCATTTTAACATGGTAGAGAAAAATACTGGTAAATCCCTGTTGCTTCATCTATTTTATTTTTTATACCAAAGAATTGCCTCTTTCAATACTATCCTATAGAAAATCAGATTTTCTTAATAGGCCATTTTTTTTTTTTGCACAAGTGCTTCTTTGACAATAAGAAAATTTACTACAGTGTTCATTTCTGTAATAAATTGTAAAGCATGTATGATGCAGACAAAGACTTTCTATTTCACCTGTACCTGTTCTGTTTTTCAGTTGATTGAGTTATTTTCTTAAAGTAACTCATTTAGAAATTTTACAAATTTATTCAGAAATAAACTTAAATAAATAACCTCATATTAATTACATTTGGCATGGGGGATCCTATCAATTGCAGTGTGAGAATAATAAATTGTAAAGCATGTATGATGCAGACAAAGACTTTCTATTTCACCTGTACCTGTTCTGTTTTTCAGTTGATTGAGTTATTTTCTTAAAGTAACTCATTTAGAAATTTTACAAATTTATTCAGAAATAAACTTAAATAAATAACCTCATATTAATTACATTTGGCATGGGGGATCCTATCAATTGCAGTGTGAGAATTCAGAAGGGAAAATATATGACAGTAATGTGTAATACATAAAATTGAGGAGTGTCACAAAGAAAAAATTGTTGAGCTCTGTGAAATATGGGTGCCAGGACACTAAGTCAGCATAATCTATTTGGTACTTCTAAAACCCTGGAGTAAGTGAAGGTATTTGTGTGAAGTCTTCTAGAATATTCTGATATGTTAAGTTAATAATATGGAAATTTAATTTCAGAATGTAATACCATTTTATGCTTTTATTCTTATAGTATAAAATAGTGAAATAATAGTATATTTTCATTGTTAAAAAACATACTTCAGGGCCGGGGATTTAGCTCAGTTGTTCCGTCACCTACTTGCAAGTGAAAGGACCTGAGTTCGATCCCCGGTACCCCCCCCAAAAAAAAAAAACTTCAATCCATTGTTTTTTTCAGTGCTGGAGGTCAACACATGGGTCTCATGTGTGCTAGGCAGTTTACCACTGAGTTGTAACCCCAGCCCCAAATCTATGAGAAGTTATTGAAACATATGGTGAATATTTAAATTTTCAAGAATTATTTTAGTAAAAGAGTGCCATTAATCCCCCTCAAAATACTCCTCATTGAACACACTTACTCCACTCTTCTTACTGCTTTCTGAAGCAGTTCTAGAAAATAACTTCTGATGAGTGTTTTTAGTTATGCTTTTTTGTTTAACTTCTCAGTTTTTAATTTTATGATACAGCACATTTCATAAAAATAATGAAAGTAATAATAATACACCATATATCATCTTCAAAGTATATACTCAGCATATAAGACATTGACCTAAAAGATTTTCTCTTGCAAAGAAGAAACAGATATTAGTATAAAACCTTCTTTTCAATGAACTAAGAGAAACTAACAGTAGAAATAAAATAAATTAAAATATATATGTTAAAATATTTTTGAAACAATGGAATAGGTAATTTGGGCAACCATCTGCATCTCTCTCCACTTCCTATTTATCTATCTTCTATTTTGCTCCTCATTGGCATATAAATAAATATATATGAATATATATACACATATATATGAAATTTGAATTTCTCATATAAAAGAAACCATGTATATTTAAGCTTGTGCACTTAACGTTATGATCTGGAGGTGCATTTATTTTCCAACAAATGACTCAAGATTATCTTTCTTTAAGTCAGATTAGCACTCCCTGGTATAAATGTACATTTTCTTTGTCCATTTATCTGTTGATAGATTTATGGACCATTTTCAAGATTTAGCTATTTTGAATTGTACTTCTTTAAATATGTATATTTATGAATTTCTGTCATATGATGTCTTTAACTTTTTCAGAAAGACATCTGGAAAGGGAATACCTGGATTAAATGAAAGTTCCATTTTTGGCTTTTTGAGAAATCTCCACACTGTTTTCCATAGTGATTTACAAGTTTATATTCCTACCAACAATGTAGAAGAGTTTCTTTTTCCCCACATCCTTGTCAGCATTTATAATTATTAGATTATTTGGTGATAGCCATTCTTTCTCATGTAAGATGGCATCTCCAACTAGTTTGAATTTGCCCTTCTCTAAGTGACAGTGATATTGAACATTTTTTTATGTATTTATTGGCCATTTAGATTTCTGAGAAATGTCTGTTCATTTTGTTTGCCTGTTTTTGATTGGTCCTTGTCTATGTTTATTCCTTCAAGAATTTTACCTATTTTACCTTCCATTGGATTAAATGTTTCTGCTTTAACCATTTAGATCTTGACCAATTTTGCTTTTATTTTAGTATATGGTAAGATACATGGATCTAGACTCAAACTTCTGCCTGTGTTTGTTTTTTGAGACAGGGTCTTACTCTGTAGTTGAGACTCATTATGTAGCCCAGGCTGGTCTCAAACTCACAATGATCCTCCTGCCTCAGCCTCCCAAGTGCTGGGATTACCACCACCACGCCCAGCCAAGATATCCAATTTTCCCAGCATCATTTATTAAAGAAGCCATCTTTCCTCCAGTGTCTCTTCTTTGGCCTCTTTGTCAAAGAACAAATAGCTATATGTGCCTGCGATTGTTTCTGCTTATTCTGCTCTACTCCATTGTTGGTATCTGGGAATGGTTTGGGAAGTAATCCTTCCCCCTCAATTTCATTAAAGAGTTTGAGGAATATTAGTGTTTGCTCTTCCTTGAAATTCTTGTAGAATTCGTCTGTGAATCTATCAAGTTCTTGGATTTTCCTAGTTGATAATTTTTTATTGCATGCCTATTTTTGTGAAGTTAATATGCTGTTTTTACTTTATAGTATAATTTCAAGTCTGGGATTATGCTGTCATCTGCTTTTGTAATCTGATTGCTTTTGCTATTATTCTGGGTCTCTTTTGTTTCCTATGAATTTTAGGATTGTTTTCTTTATATCTGTGAGAAATACTGTTGGTATTTTGATTGGAATTGTATTGAATCTGTATATCAATTTTGGAAGTGTAGCCACTTTGATTATATGGGTTCTTCTGATCTAGGAACAAGAGATATCTTTTCATTTTCAGATGTCCTCCTTGATTTCCTTTTTCAGAGTGATGAAATTTTCATTGTAGAGGGCTTTTACTTCCTTGGTTAGATTAATTCCTAAGTATGTATTTTTTTTATGGTATTGTGAATGGCAAGAAAAATAATACTAGAATATTTTTCAGTGAATTAATTATTTGTTTATAGGAATGCTATTGATTTCTGTGTGTTTATTTTGTATCTTGTAACATTGCTGAATTTGATTATTCTAGGAGTTTTTGGTAAAGTTTTTGGATATTGTAAGTAAAGGATTATGTCATCTGCATATAATGATATTTTAGCTTCATCCTTTCCTATATATGTCCCTTTTCTTTCTTTGTCTTGCCTGATTACTCTGGCTAATGTTTCAAGGACTATACTGAACAGTATTCATAATAATGGAAATGCTTGTCTTGTTTGTGATTTTATTTTAGTTTTTCTCTATTTATGGCTTTTGTCAAATATAGATGAGGTCCATCAATACCAGTTTTCCTCAGTTTTTTTTAAAATCATGAATGGTTATTGGATTTTGCCAAAGACTTTTATATGCATCTATTGAGATAATCGTGTGATTTTTGTTCTGGTTTCTGTTTATGGGATGAATTACATTTATTGATTTGTGTATATTGCATCATACTTTCATTCTTGGGGTGAAGCCTGCCTCATCATGGTGTATGATCTATTTGATAATTTATACCAGTCTGTCTGACAGTGCCTTCTTGAGTATTTTTGCATCTATGTTTGTTAGATTGGCCTTTAGTTCCCTTTTCTTGGTTGGATCCTTGTCTGATTTATGGATCAGGATAATATTACCTTTAAAGAATGATTTTGGAACTAGTCCGTTTCTTTTAATTTCATTAAAGAATTTGGGGAATATTGGTGTTAAATTTTCCCTGTAGTCCTGTAGAATTGGGCTGTGAATCCATCAAGTCCTAGGAGTTTCATAGTTGATAGATTTTTTTTAAAACACTGATTCTTTTTCGTTACCTTTTATTGGATTGTTCAAGATTTTAAAATCTTTTTATTTCTGCTTTGGAAATTCTTATGTATCTAGGAATCGTTCCATTTTTTTCTGAGTTTGATTTTTTTGGCATAAGTTTGTATAGTAATTGCTAATAATTTTCTGGATTTTGGTTGTGTTATGATTTTACTTTTTTCATTTCTAATTTTGTTGATTTGTGTCATCGTTTTTTTGGCAAGATAGGGTAGATGTTTGTCTACTTTTTTTTTTTCCAAAAATCCAGCTCTTTGATTCATTGATTCTTTGTATTGTTTTTTTTTTTTTTTTAGTTTCCATTTCATTGATTTCTACTCTTGCTCTCATCTTTATAATTTCCTTTCTTGTACAACTCTAGACTTCAATTGTTCTTGTTTTTCTAGGACCTTGAGTTGCATTGTTACATTATTTATTTGGGTTCATTCTGTTTTTCTAATGTGGGCGTTCACAGCTTTAAACTTTTCTCATAGAACTGCTTTCACTATGTCCTGAAAGTTCTGGTGTGTTGTACTCTCATTATAATTTAATTCTAGGAACTCTCTTATTTCTTCATTAATTTCTTCTGTGACCCATTATTATTTAAGTGTGTTTTTAATTCCATACATCTGCATAATTTCTGTGGTATCTTTTGCTATTGATTTCTATTTCCATTGCACTATGATCTAATAATACACATGGTAAAATTTTGATTTTTTTTTTTTTGCATTTACTTAAGCATGCTTTGTTAGATACATGTGGTTTATTTTGAAGAAAGTACCATGTACTGCCAAAAAGAATAATTATTCTGTTGTTCGGTAGAATGCTGTATTTTTCAAAGGCTTGGTTTAGCTCCGGTATTTCTCTGTTACTTTTTTGTTTAGTTGATCTGTGTAGTTGTGATAGTAGGGTATCTGATCTTTTATAAAAAGTCCATTAATGTCTGTTTCACAAAGTTGGGTGCACTGTGGTTTGGTTCATATATATTTATTATTGTTATATCTTCTAGTTGAGTGGTTCCATTAACCAATATGTAATGTCCTTCTTTGCCATTTTGATCAGCTTGGATGGCTGCCTCAATGTGCTGAATCATTCGAAATGTTTATTTTTCATGGTCATTTGGATTTTGGAAAGGGATTGAAGTCACACAGTGCAGTTCCTGCGAATAAGGTGGATGAAGACATGCCAGACTATTTTACCAGCCTGTCTTTCTATTGGATGGCACTCAGTAGCAGCATTCACTGTATTTTTTAACACAACTCTTAAAAATACTCACAAAGCAGAATTTCTACAACTGCTTCAGAAAGTTGTAAGAAAAATGAGATGAATGTGTTTAAAATTAAGGGAACATTTTGAAGAGAATTCATTCCAATGTGTCTTTAATAAATTTTTAAAATTTAAACATTCATTGTATATTTTTACCCAACCATGTACATTTAATACACAATATTCTCTATACCTTTACTTTCTAAGTAAGCAATGAATAGTATCCATTCTTTTTTTTTCTTTTTATTGAGTTTATTGGTACAATCTAGGTATACAGTACAGTTACATTCATCATTGGGATTCTGTACCTTTACATAATAGGTCTTAATCCTCATTTTTTCCCTTGTCCCTGCCCTCCCTTCACCTCCTCCTCTCCTCCCCATTTACAAACAATTTATTTCCATTTTTTCATTTTCTCATTTTTTTTCCTCTCCCTTATTACCTTTCCCCCACCCTCCCCACTTTCCCCACACATTTAGCCCTTTACTTCCTGTTTCACGTTATTAATTATCTCATTAGGATCCTGTGTACTATTATAGTTTTTCACACCAAAGAAACTATTCGGTATTTCAGTTAAAGAAATCTCTATATGAACATTAAAAATAGGGAATCCTAAAATAAAACTAAAAAGAAAAATATAAGATGCTAATAAAAAAAATGGTGCCAGGTACCACAACAGCAATAGAACTTTGCTGTTTTCTGGATATTATTCTTTTCTTTGTTTTTTTTTTTTTTTAATGGAATGTGCTGAATGTCTATAATTTTGTTCAGATGACTGCAGAACCT
>NW_022900916.1:18937149-18977686 GCF_012274545.1 Fukomys damarensis | reverse complement strand
ATATAAATATATATATATATACATATATATATGTATATATATATATGTATATATATAAATTGAATTTTGGGAAACTTTAGCAGTGCTGCCAACTTTGGAAAAAGTCATCCCAATTTATTGTGTTGAGTTGGCATTGTACAGAAATGGACAACCATACTGGTCTAGAAATGTTAATATTTTTATTTTTATTTTTTATTTTTTTCCATGTGTACAGGGGTAACACAATGTACTAAATATGTAAGGTCATATCTACGTGGGTTTGATTACAGAAACTAATAAAGTATTCTCTAAATAATGAAAAAAAGAATAAGATAAGACTATAAAAGCAAGAAGCAATTTAAATATGTTCAGGGACCATTTTCATCTCCAGAATTAAGTATTATTTTAATGTTACATCATTGCCTTTTCTCTTTTACTTTCCTTTTTAGTATCCATTCTTTTTAATGCAAACAAAACTTGGGTTTTAATTAAATGAGTTTAAGAGCTGGTATAACTTTTTTACACGATCTTTATTAATACAGAGTTAAACATTTTCCTTTATCTTAAACCATGCAAAATGATAAAGTGTTTATCATATCACATTTTGAGTTATCTCAGAAATTCAGTAAAATATTTGGGTAAGTATTAGAGTAGTGGCTGTAGAGGCCCAAACCAGAGAAATAATGTTGTTAGATTTGCTTTATAGAGATAGCCCTTTCAGAGCAGCTTGTTGGATGTATTGAATAATTGGAGGAGTTGAAAGATGCAAGTAGACAGGTAGCAAGACCAGGGGAGAGGTGTTGAAGGTTCGAGGCTTTCAGAAAAAACAGAGAAGAGAGATCAAGGTAGACTTGATGATTTAAGAGTAGAATTGATAGATCTTAGCAGATGCCAGGGGAGAATGACGTGGCTACAATGACTCCAGTTTCCAGGCTGCTGCCAGCATAGCTGGTGATGGAGTCTCTTAGAGTAAGTGTCTAAGAGAGATGAAAGAGCCCATAGAGGAAATGAAAATGTTTTTATTTAGAAAATTTAATTAAGATTGTTATTAATATAATTAAAATAATGTTCAGAATGACTTGGTTTTATTCCAGTAAATACAACCTTAAAATCATATTGTTTCCCTAGGAACACATTCTTCTCACTTATAGCTATCAGTCTGAGTACTTTACTTAATTCTAGTTGCTTATTTTATTCAATTCTATTCTCCAAATCAGAATAACAAGAATAAGCCTGAGAATTTTACTTCTTAGCTCTTTGGGAAAAATATAAGGAAGGTTATATTTTTACTCCCCAAATTTCCTCATGCCTCTAAAGCACAAAACAGGTTTCTTCCCTTTCTGAGGAACTTTGTGCAATTTACGTTAATGTTTGTTGCAAAGAAATTAATTTGAGCCACTTCAGGGTATTCAATTGGAAGTGACCAAAGGGACTATATTTTCCTGCTCACTTGCCATGTTGTAGTAGGCAGGCACACAGGCATCTCTATCATCTCATTAATTTTTCCACTTGTAACAGTGAAGGAATTATAGAAGAGGTTTCATCTGATCGACAGGCTCACTCAGAATTAATAAATTCTCTATCTTTGTATAATAAACACTTTTTAAAATAACCACAGGGTTCACCAGGATTTTAGGGTTCTGATAGCCCTCAAATTTTTTAAAGATTATGATAATTTGACATGAAGAATTCTTGCTGTAAAGCATCTGTATTTTAATTGAGACAAAAACATGCTATAAGACGTGGACTAAGGTTTTTGTAGATGTCGTTCTATCATTTTGTGAATTCATTTGAAAGTAATTCAGCATTTTTCCAGACCCTTTATGAACTTCTAAGAGGCTATCAATGAAATTCTAGCATCTGGTCCTTCAGGGAGAGGAAAGAATGGTTCTGGAGAATTAATGAATGTTACAGAGGTTACCAGAGGGAGGTTTCTGTGTGTGGTCAAAATTTTTGCCACCTGACTCTCAAAAGTAGAAGCATATTTAGATTTTCTTCTCTTCAGTCATATAAGCTATAGGAGAAGGTGTTAACCTCTTGGAACAGCCCTTTGAAGAAGCTGCCAATGTATGTACTAGACAAAAAAGTTGGCTGTAAAATAGAAGTATGGGAAAAACTAGCCAAAATCTTGTCTAATGGAGATATAACAGTGACAGTTAATTAGATGAAGTGAGTGAAATAAAATGTGTGTTGACCCTCAAGCTATTTTTAAGACTGAATTGTCCGGTGCTTTATTAACTCATAGCACAGTTCTCTTTAGGCTCTACATAGCAAATATACCCAATTTTGAATTTTTTTAACCTTTCAGTAAACATGCATGATTTAGTTTTATTTAAGTTTGATTAATCCCCCAAAATGGTTTAGTCATTAGAAAGTTTTATGGTCTTTGAATTGGCCTTAATCATTTTTATCTATGTTGTCCCTTCTCTGTAAATTCCTCTTGTATCTCTACAATCTTCTGGACAGCAGTACTTCTCAAACTGAGGTTGAAGAAGCTTTTTCACTTGTTTTATTTTATAATTTCTCCTTATTACCATTTTTCTATTGCTCATGCCAGTAAGCAACTTGTGAGTATGATTTATTGCTTGAGTTCCCCAATAACCAAACTGATCTGTAGCCTGTCCAATAGTGGAGGCCCACTGATCACTCCTTTGGATATGGCAGAGACATAATTTGCAGGGCTTTATACCAATACAATGAGAAGACAATTGATATATATAGAATATTTATGACTGGAATAGTCCTTACCTTTGGGGAAAGAAAGCAATGCACACAAAGCAGCAGTTATTGTTTTATATTCAAACATAAAGACTCATTATAAATAAAGACACTTTTTCATACTTTCAAAATAGAATCATTAGTCAGATATGAACATATAAACACCAAAGAAAACTATAGTAAAAATTCATTGTTCAAGTTTTGTTACAAAGTCAAGCAATAAGAAGTGTCTTAGTTACTTTTCTCAGTACCTGACACTCAAAGTTAATGGTGGAAAGGTTTATTTCAGCTCACAGATTGTAGACCTTTCCATTCAGAGTTGGCTGTCTCCAAGGCGCGGTGGCATGGTAGAGGGGCATCACAGAGGAAAAACAGTTCATGGCATGCATCAAAGCAGTGAAGTAGCAAAGAAGCAGTAAACCATAGGCAAAGACAGCAGGAAGCTACTCTCTTTCTGTTCCTTATATCCTAACCAGGCTACATGCCCTTAGGGCAGGTAACACACACTCAGGGTGGTCCTCCCAGTATCCACACCCAGCACCAAGCCAAACCAATCTGTAGACTCATTTAGTAATCATACCCTTGATCCCAGCATCACACATTTAACCCCAGCATCACCTAGATTTATCTATCTCTGAAAAGCCCTACTGACCACATGAGGCTTTGGGAGGACGTCTGAACACAAGCAGTAAAAACGAGAAAATCCAAATGTATTCTCCAGTCCTAATCTGGATTAAATGTCTAATAATATTAATTCATCAATAATTATATGTTTAATATTCAGGCACAAATTTTTACCCTGGTGTGTTAGACATTTGATTTTGTTACTGAGTACTTAGATGTGATACATTCTTTATAAATATTCCCTCACATTCAAATTATAATTGATGTGGGAAATCAAGCCTGTAAAACTTAACCAGTATTCAGTAGATGTGTTTATATTTAAATTCCTTACACAAAAACCTTATGTTCTGTTTTGGTAGGTTTTGGCTTATCCTATTATGACGAAGGGAAGGAAGGCCACTACACATGCTAACATCAGATTATTACTGCTGCCTGTTATTAGACTACTTGGACATACTGACTGACCCAAGGGCCACATGCAGTTGAATTTCAATAATTTACTCAATGAGAGGCATCCCAGATATAATTGCTTCAAATGAATGTCTATAATTCTAATTTTGGGTTAAGTGGTTAAATGTCTATGTTCTGCTAGGTTAAATAAAAAATCAAATGAGCATTGCTTTAATAAATAAGTTAAAACTTGAGAAGTCAGATTTTTGCTTGATATTTAATTGTAGTAGTTGCTGTTCACTTTTGCGTTGAGTTTATCATGGTGGTACCAACTGGGGAGCTTAAAATTAGAGGGTACACAATGCTACTTAGATTAAAAAATTAATTAGTACATAATAACTACAACTTAGTTTTCTAAGGAGAACTATTCAGTCTTTTAGAAACTCAGGTAGCCTCTGTAAAATTACCATTATAAGGTCAACTACATGAGATGCTTTGAGATAGAATCATAAAGCATCTTAGATAATACCTGCTTTCTACCTATGAGATAATATATTAATTAGGTTCCTTTTGTGAGAAAAGCATAGGAAATAGGACTTTGTAGATACAGTTATCTGTGTGTGCTATTTGCCTGATTTTTGCTTTTGGTGTATGCACTAAATACATTCCAGAAATAGCTAACTTAGGTTTTTGAATTTAAAAAGACAGCAAATTATTCACTACCAGGTATCAGCAAACTTTTTGTAAATGGTAAGATTGTTATTAGATTTCATAGGCCACTTATAGTCTTTGTCACATTTTTTTCTGTCTTTTTAAAAAAAAATCCTTTAAAAGTACGAGCATTTTTAGCGCATAGGCTAAACAAAAATAGACCCAAGGGCACAATTTGGCTCATAATTATGATTTGATAACTTTTGGTTTATATTGATATTATAAATAACAGTTTGAATACCTCACAAATAGTTCATGTATAAAGAAATCATGAAAAGAAATTGGCAGTAAATTTTTCTGATAGGCTAATAGATCTTTAATTTTTACCCTATTTTATAAGTAAAAATTTGTTGTTAGTTTTGCTTAAGGATAAGCATAAATAAAATCAACCCTGCTACCAACAACATATTCCTTTGCCCTAAATGTTGGAATTCTAAGTAGCTAAAAACAGGTGTCAGTTTTTTTTAATTAAGGAAAATACAATTAAGCATACGGTAATATATGAAGATTAGAATTTCTTCTGAAGAACCGTGCTGATTTTATTTCTGAAAAATACATTGTATTTCCTAAGAAGCATGTATTAATTGTAAACTAAAAACCCATTTATGATAGGAAGTAAATCTAATCCACATTTCTGCAGATATTTTGGAAACTCCATATATTACAAGATTTTTATTGAGTTCGTAGTGTCAGTGTTACCCAAATATGAATCGCATCATGTCCTTAGAGTTCAAAATAATGGTTATGATATAGGGAGAATAGATGTAACTCCCATACCTTCTAGATATCTGAAACATGAGTTTGTGTTCTTTAAAATTGAAAAATAAATTCTAGGGACAATTAAGGTTAAGAGTAGGATAAATTTATTGAGAGAAAGATAGCTTCTATCTAAAAGGGACAGAAGGGTGGCCAAAAAATGCATCGGCTGCCCACCTTGCTTTTCAAAGGCATTTTATTGAGCAAAGCCACAAGGTGAGGTGAGTTCATGGTGAGACAAACTATAAGACTCAGTGGAAAATTACATGGTGGTCATGAGGTGGGACTAAACTATGATCAACCAATAAGATTACAAATATAGTCACCCAGGTAATATAATTAGATGTAGATCAAATGGGAAAGCAAGTCATGTAGAAGGAATTTCTGGAAAGAAAATGGGCTAGAGAGATTGATGTTTATTTAGAATATCATTGCTATTCATCTGTAGGGGAAGTAGTACCTGTTTTCTTTTTATAATGCTAAATAATGTGCCTCAGTTGTTTCTCTATGCTGAGGGCCCAGCTTGTCTAACTTCCTTATAATAATTAATAACTAATTTAGTACCTGTAATAGTTATATTTCTTTTGTTCCTACAGGGGGGAGGAGAGAGAGAACTGATGGGTTTAATTTCTTCCTTTACTTAATAGTCCATGAATATTTCATATTTAATGCAGATTTTAAAGTCCATATGTATAACTGTTATTTTAAATTATAAACCACCAAAAAACTTTTATTTGTTTTTGTTTTTTTTTTTTTGGTACCGGGGATCGAACTCAGGTCCTTGTGCTTGCAAGGCAAGCGCTGGAACCACTGAGCTAAATCCCTGGCCCACCAAAAAACTTTTAAAAGGCCCTAAAATCATATCCTCAATTTTATTTATTTATTTTTTGTGGTACCAGGGATCGAACTCAGGACCTTGTACTTGTGAGGCAGGAAGTGGAACCACTGAGCTAAATCCCTGGCCCCAATATCCTCAATTTTAAACCAAGACTATGCCTTTCATTTTAAGTTAGGACACAATCAATGATACAATTTTTTTGATTTGGAACTGTAGAAACAACAGTGATTCATGTGTTTTCTAATGTGTTTTAACTTCAGTTTGACCACCATTCAACCCTATAAATGCTAACTCATAAGTCTTCATTGGAATTAATAAAACTAATTAAGTGCAAAATCTTTTAAGTGGTATTAATTGTTCTTCTAACTCATAGTAAGAAAAATATTTGTTTAGAAGTAACAATTTAACATTTTTGACTCTCACCAGTGTATCAGAGTAGTGATTGATTTCTTGTCTTTCACCATTCAAATGAAAATTCATTTTTAAAAATATCATTTATTAACATAATTAAAAATGTCATATAAAATATATTTTATAAACCACTTAAATATATATACATTTTAATATGCATCAAATTGCCTCACTTGTTTTAGATATTTTATGGTTTTGTACTTATTTCTTAATTATGGAATACAGTATTTCTCTACCTATATATAAAATCTTACAATTATGTAGTCTAACATTTCTACCATTTTTTATGGTTTTAAAATGCTGACCATTTTTTCCATTGCTGAATTTTTTACCATTATACAGTCATTCTCTATTTGTGGTGATTTTGAGAATATTTATGGATAGAAGGGGCCTAGATTTCTCTGCTGTTTTATAATTCTTCAGAATTTAAAATACTATTAAGAATTTCTGTAATTGAGTTTTGTTAGTATTTTAATGCCATGAAGTTTTGCCATGAAGTTTTCAGTTTGGTCACTGTGTTTTCAGTCAGGAGTAACAATATCTAAAAATTTTAGCCTACTTTTAAAGACACCATATCATATATGCTGCAATTCTACAGTACTTACTGTATATGCCTAGAAAAATTACATTGAAAAATATTGAATTACCTGCATTCTTCTTGAAAAGTATTTTTTCATGAAATAAGCTCATGCATTATAAACTGGAATATTAGATAATATGCTTAGCATTCAATTTCTAAAAGTAGTTTCTACATAAATGTAAACACATAAATACAGTAGAGAATATATGAGACAATTCTTCAACCTACTAAAAGTGTTTTTCTACCTTTCACAATGAAAATAATTTTTATAATTAGAAAAATATGTGTACTTATGGGAATGAGTGTAATTAAAATGTTACACCCAACTATATAAGACCGAAGCAAGATAGGATTTCTTTTCCTCTACTATTTTAAGATGTATAGTTGCTTCAGATAACAAATCCTCACAGACCACATTGCCTTTATATAAATATTTCAAACAGCTTTGAGCCTGAGATGAATTTCAAACCAATACTTTCTTTTCAGATTCCCTTCTCAAAGTAACTGAACATATTTTTGGTAAGTTGATTTCAGTGATGGTTTCTAGTTTGCCAAATATCTTCTGTCTTACATTTTTCATGAGCTAAAATCATGCTTAGAAGAGACAAAAAATGAATGATTTATTGTCTTTAGTTTATTCAGTGATGCATTTTCTTCATTAACATTGTCTCATTGTACCATTTACCAGTGAATATGCTGAGTGTCTTCACAGAATTCCAAGTTTATTATATTTGATTAATGGTTTAAATAACAGATATTCTGTAGCTTAAATATGTCTGCCCCAAAACATGTATTGGAATTTAATTCCTGATGAACCAGTGTTGGGAGGAGGGGCTGAATGAGAGGTGACTGAAGCTTTGAGGCACTACCTCCTTGCCGAGAGAGTTACTTAGGAAAGGAAGAACTTGGTCCTTTTCCTTCCTCCCTTCTTCCTCCTCCTAGTGCCTTTTAACCATGGGACTAGGTAGCAAGCTGGGCTTCTGCAGGTACCAGCACCCCAGTGATATTGGGTACTTCAGCCTCTAGAACTATGAAAAATCAGTTTCCTTTAATAGTACAAAGGCTTGAGATGAGAGGATCGCAAGTTCAAGTCCCACCTGGACACGTTGGGGATACCCTGTCTCAAAATAAAAAATAAAAATGGTATGAGGATATGGCTCAATCCCCCATACTGGAAGAAGGAAACTAAAAAAAGAAGTGCGACAAGGTACCATCGGTATTTGTTAGTAGCAGATAGATTGTGCTCACTCGTGAATGCTGCTGATGTACGTCTAAAACAGCAAAATAAAATGAACTTTCTTCTTTTCTAACAGAATCTTAATATGAAATGAGAAGAGCCATTGAAAAGCCATGACTCATACTTTGAGAAAATTTCATGGGATGCTTTCAAATTCTATCTTGTTTAGTATCCTGAACAATGATGATTTGTTAATAGAGTCATTTTAATGTTCTCCACTGACTAGCCATTCTGTTAGTATTAAAGATATCCTTGAGTCAGGGAGACTTTTGCTTCAAGATTTAAAATAATTTTTTAAAATTCTAAAGCATAAAAGGAAGTTACTGGTAATTTTTAAGTTGAAAATAAAAAGCTATTAATTAAATCCTAGTCCCTTAAATATTCCATTAAATTGTATAGCATAGAATTGTGATAAATCTGCCACTAAAAGTCATGCTCATGTAAGTAACAAATATGAGAGTAAAATTTTTAAATAAGTACTGCATAAAATTACTATGTCTAATAGAAAATACCCATTTTATTATAAGTACAGTGTTCCAATGCAGTTTGAAAAAAGACCTTCAATGAATATGTGATGTATCTTTTTATAGGAAAGTAGATAATTTCTTTTTATTATATTGATATAATTAGAACTTCTAAGTTTAATTTTTTATTTTGGTACCAGGAATCAAACTTGGGACCTTGCACTTGCCAGGCAGGTGGTGGAAACACTGAGCTAAATCCCCAGCCCTCTAAGTGTACTTTTTATGGATCAGTTTGCTGGTTATCTAGAGAACTACTTCAGTTTTTGTGGTTACTGTATATTTTCAATATGTCTTAATAAGCTTGAAAGTTTGAAAATACCAGTTAAGGTGCTTGATTTCCTTAATACTGAATACTTCCTCTGTGCATTTATTTAATCAATGCTTAAAAATTATCAGAGTTTTTAAAACCTAATGGGAAATTTCTGGGCATGGCATTTAAAGGACATATCCATGTTTGGGTGATTTTCTTACGGAGTGCTGTTTTAAATACTGCATTCTGTAATATCATCAAAGATGGTCTTTCTTTCTGTGCTGTGGTGAAATAGAGTACGTAAGATCCAACTTCTTCAGTATTTACATTTTTTATATCATATGTGATCTTGACCAGGAGAAGCCCCCTGGACATTAAAAAATCATTAAAAAATAGAATCACTGGGATCCATCAGATCTGAGTCACCCAAATACCTTTGTTCATGGTGACTTGGTGAAACAAATCGTATCTAGACCTAATTATTTTTTAGTCTTGTTTTATCATTTGTTTTCATCATGAGTCCATGGCATTAAAAATTGAGTACTAGTAAGGTACTGGTTTTCCCCTTCTTACAATAAATGCATTGTTTTAGAATATCACCAAGATGCTATTTTTAGCAATAGAAAAGCTGCAGAAAGGTTTAAAGGGTTTTCATCCTTTATGAGAAGTAAGTGGAATGGGAAAACATGGTACAATTTTTAAAGCTTGAGTGTAGTTATTTTCAAATTAAATTTCAAACATTATTGTTCTCTGACACAATATTCATTTTTCTCGAAACAAACTATGTTTTAATCCTAAAGGGTATGTTGTTTCAAAAACTTAAACCAAGCAGCCATTCTTTGTGGGGTGAGGTGGAATCTCAGTGTTGTTTTCATCTGCATCTCTCGAATGACCAGTGATGTGGAATATTTTTTTCATATATTTACTTGCTGTTCTTACTTCTTTGTCTGAGAAATGTCTGTTCATTTCAGATGCCCATTTTTGAATTGGGTCTTTATATTTGGGGGTGCTGACTGTTTTGAGTTCTTTATATATTCTAGATAGTAGTCCTTTGTCTGAGGAGCAGCTGGTAAAAAATTTTTTCCCACATTATAGCTTGTCTCTTAGTTCTTTTGGTGGTTTGTTTTGCAGTGCAGAAGCTTTTTAATAAGATGAGATCCCAGTTGTTGATTCTTTCTGCTAGTTCCCGTGCTACTGAGGATTTGTTTGTAAAATCTTTTCCTATGCCAGTGTCTTCAAGTGTTCTGCCTAACTTATCTTCCAGCAAGTTTAGTGTTTCTGTTTTAATATTTAGATCTTTAATCCACTTGGATTTTAATTTAGTGCATGGTGAAAGATAAGGGTTTAGTTTAAATCTTTGGCAGATTGAGATCCAGTTTTTCCAGCACCATTTATTAAAGAGGCTATCTTTCCTCTACTGAGGATGGTCAGCTCCTTTGTCAAAGATGACATAGCTTAGTACATCGGGAGTTGTTTTTGTGTCTTCCAATCTGTTCCACTGGTGCTCAGATCTGTTTCTTTGCCAGTATCATACTGTTTTTATCACAGTGGCTTTGCAGTATAATTTCAAATTGAGAATTGTTATACCCACTGCCATGTATCTGTTGCCTAGGATGACTTTTGCTATTCTAGGTCTCTTATGGTTCCAAATGAATTTTTTGGATTCTTTTTTCTAGTTCTGTGAAATATAGTGTTGGAATTTCAATTGGCATTGCATTGAATCTGTAAATCACACAATAAAAAATGGTGGTGGGGTTGTGGGGAGAAAGGAACCCTTCTCCATTGTTGGTGGGAGTGCAGACTGGTGCAACCACTATGGAAATCAATATGGACTGTATGATTGTTTTTGTTTTCCTGTGAGATATTCCATATGAATTTTAATTGTGATCATATTGAATCCTCAGATTATATCCTTTGAGTACTATAGGGATTTAAAAATATTCTTCTGTTACTTGAATATGGAATATCTTCTTCATTTATTTCTATAATCATTTCTTTCAGCAATACTTTATATTTTTTATTAGACACATATTTTACCTCCTTTAACTCATTCCCAGTTATTAGTTACAACTGGTATATATGAGGTTTTCTTAATTATGTTTTTGAATAGTGTGTTTTTTGTTTATAGAAATAAAACTAACTTATTTTTGTATCTTTTGTATCCTATAATGGAATTGAATTCATTTATAGCTGAATTTATCTGTTAGTTGTATAATAGTCTTTAAGGTTTTTTCCTATGTAAAATCATATCATTTGAAAAGAGAGCATTTTACATCTATTTTTCAGGTATGCATGGCTTTATATTTTGTTCTTTCCTTGTTCTTCTGGTTAGAACTTTGAGTACAAACACAAAAGCTTTCAGTTTTTGACAGTTAAGTGTGATTTTAGTTGTAAGCTTGTAATATATGGCTTTTATTATGTTGGGTAGCTTCCTTTTATATCTAGTTTGGTGATAATTTTTAACCATGGGAAATTTTTCTGTTTTATCAAGTACCTTTTTTTGCATCTATTGAGATGGTCATGTAAATTTTATGTGCTAGATCATAGTTGTTGGTTTGTGTATGCTGACCCATTTTTACATCTCTGAGTCTCACTTATTCATGGTATTTGTTTTTGGTAATAGGCTACTGAATTCAGTTTCATTCTTTGTAATGGATTTTTGTGTCCTTATCATACCTCTCATTTTGTTCTTATATTGTTTTCCTGCTTTTATTTAGTTATTTATCCATGTTCTCCTGCAGTTTATGGAGCCTCTTTAAGGTTATTTTTAATTCATTATCAAGAGGTTCACGGATCTCTATTATTTTAGGGTTGATTTCTAGAGACTTATTAGTTTCCTTGGTGTATTTTGTTTACCTGATTTGTCACCTTGTATAGGAAGAAGATACTTCTTCCAGTCTTCACTGTGTTCAGCAGGTATAGCCCTTTTGAGAAGACTGCCTCTGCAGTTGTGTTCTAGAAGTCTGGAGCCAAGACTTGTGATTGCTGCCAGCTCCTCTCTCAAGCCCAAGGTTCTCCTATTACCCCCTGGTAATAAAGGATGTGGCTGTTCTTGGGTCCCTGAACATGCTCAAGTTGTTCCTAGTGCTGCTTCAGGGTAGGAGTCAAATCTGACTGTCCGTGAGGCTCCTTGGCATGTCTTGTGGCAGGTAGGACTGCCTTCTGGGTGTGGTGCAGGGGGCTGGTGCTGGATCCCAATCCTGCTTCAGGGATCCAACCAAGTTGGGTCTGACTGGTAGGTGTAGGTAATAAACCTACTGTGCTGTGAGCCTGGTTCCTCCCAGGTCCCTTTGGCAAGTCCCTGGGAGGCAGAACTATTGTGGCACTTGGGAAGAGTGGGCGTGGATGTGGTTTACTGTGTTGCTTCAGAAATTGCAGTTGTGCCTGAGGTTGGCAAGCTTATTACTGTTGACGCAAATGGATGTGTATTCTCTTGTGGCCCTTGGTGCAAGGAGATGTTGGCAGAAATATAGAAAAGCAGACCGGTGGCTACCTCATCTGGAGACAAAGCTGCTGCTGGTCGTCACCATGTTCCACAGTTCACAGGCCTGCCCTCTTTGGCCTTGGATCCCACCTGGGTTTGATTATTGCCTTGATTTCCCCCAAACCCCACTAAGCCACTAAATGGTTGCCAAACACTTACTTTAAGGAGTAAATAGCCTGGAGAGTGTACTATATCATCTTGTTGCCATTACCTGATAAATGCTTTGAATTCTACTTCTGTTTTTCTGAGTTTTCTCACCCCTCCCCTTCTCTACTCCTACACTTGGCTGTGTCTCGGTGGGTGTGTTAGTTACTTTTCTCTCGTTGCTGAGACAAAATACCTGATGCCAAAAGTTGGAAGGGAATGGGTTTATTTGGCTTACAGTCTGTAGAGGTTTCAGCCCATAATCAGCTGGCTTCAAGTCAAGGATGGCAAACCGACATCACAACATGGTGTGCACAAAGTAGCAAAGGCTACAAGGGGCATTACCAGCATCTTACTGACTGACCCTTTTCTCTTATTCGTTATTTAGAGTGGGTAGCACTCACACCCTTAATCTTAGTGCCCTTGAACCTAGCATTGCATCATGAATCAATTCCAGCTTCACTCTCTAGATCAATCTTAGGACCACATGAGGCTTTGGGGGGACATCTAGACCCAAACCATAACATTCCACCCCAGACGCCCAAAGACTCATGTACATCCCTTTACACAGGACGCATTTAGTCTATCTCTAAGAGTTGCTGAAGTCCTAACTGTTTCAGCATTGCTGAACAGTCTGAAGTCTCCTCTGAGATTTAAGACAAACTCTTGGCTGCAAGCCACTGTACAAATGAAAAGAAAGTCAAACACTTCCAACATACAATGGCATAATATAGACATTACCATTCTAAGAGGCACAAACTGGAGGATAAAAAGGAATGGAATCAAAGTAGATCTCAAATCCAGCTGGCCAAGTATCACGTTACACGGTTCCACTTCCAGCATCTGAGACAATGTCAAGTTGTGAACTCTAAAGGGCTTGGGTGTCCACACCCCTATGACACTTCTGGTGGCTGTAGCTCTCATAGCTTCCTTCTTGGGGCTGGCTCTACTCCCTCGCTGCAGTTTTCCTCAGATGATACATGCTCCTGGCTTCTCCCAACTGCTGGGGTCTCCACCATACCTTTGGCTTCATTCTCACAGCTTCACACACTGTCCTCTCTGGTGCATACTGTCTGACCTCTCAGGACTTCTTCTGAAATCTGGGTGGAAACTTTCCTGGCCTCACAACTCTTACATTCTTCATGTGCCTATAGACAGCACTGCATAGATGACGCCAAGGTCTGCTGCCAGCTAGAGCAGTATCCAGTCTTTCTTCTCTCTTGGCTGTGGGGATCAAGTGCCTGGATCACTGAGCACTCTGAACCCAATTCCAAGGAACAAATTCTCTAGGCTGCCATCTTGGAACAACTTCCCTAGGCCACTGGCATTCTGGAACATGGTGCTCTGGGACTTTCTTCTCAAAGCAAAATCTTTTACCTTTACAACTCTTGAGTCTGCAAAGAGATGAATCCTGCAGCTTCCTGTGATGCCTTCAGGCCATCTTTTCTATTCTCCTGTTCTTTCTCAGCCATCAAGATCTATCTTTGCAGTCCACAGCTTTACTGGAGCTTCCTTTCTGGTCAAACTCAAAATATTTTAAATTATTCTTCTGGGCTTTTTGCTCTTGATTCTCAACATGGATCTGGCTAAAAGCCTCTAACAGCAGCCATGCTTTCACTTCAATATTAGACTGCCTTGAAATTTCTTCTGCAAGATTCATTGGTCCACTGTCCCTAATCTCCGTTTTAGGCAAAGTCTCTGGACATGAACAAAATGCAGACACACTTTCTGCCCAGCAATAACACACATCATCTGTAGTCCGACAGCCAGTACAGTCCTGCTTTCTGGCAGAAGCCTCCCTAGCCTGGTCTTTACAAGCTTTCTGATCTTCTGATCTCTGACCAGAATCTCCCATACAGAACATCCTAAGGTGTTCCAGGGCTGCTTCTGTAGACAAACTCTCCGGATCTTTCCTGACTCTTCCCCTTTCCACAAGTCATTTTCGAAGCCTTTTGAGCCACATGGCCAGGTAATATCACAGCAGTGATACCACGGTAGCAGCAAATTCTCAGTTAGTTACTTTCTCTCACTGGTGAGGCAGAATACCTGGCACCAGAAGTTACAGGGGAAAGGGTTTATTTGGTTTACAGTTTGAAGAAGTTTCAGTCCATAGTCAGCCGACTCCAAGGCGGTGATAAATCAAACAGGCATGGCAGAGCGGAAACGACACGGCAGACACAAGGCAGCACAGGTAACGAGAGAGTTCGCAGCATCCTTATGCCCCTTTTATCTTATTCAGACTACGGGGGTTAGGGCAGTGCCAAACCAATCCCTCCATGCCGTGGTTTAGTAATCACAGACCCTTAACCCCAGTATCACACATTCCAGATTCATCTACCTGTGAAAAACAAAGTCCTGCCTCATCCACATGGGGCTTTGGGGGGGACATCTAAACACAAACCATAGCAGCAGGACAGTTGTAACAGTTTGCTAGGTGGTCCCTTTGGTCATGTCTTCCCTGAAAAATACTCTAAAATCCCACCGATGGAATATCTGACTACATTTCCTGCTTCTGTTGCACATGCAGTTATTGTGATGTTCCCACTAATCATGAGTAATGCTAGGTGCATTAGCACTTTGTACACGTGACTAGAGAAACCAACTCTGGGCATACCCTGTCAGGGAAAAGTAGGCTTTTAAAATATTACGAGGGTAATCTTAATGTGTCCACCGTCGAGCTCTTTTGGAGAGTGAGTAGCCTTTGCATATCCAGCAATATTATTGGCAATTTACCTCAGGTGATCATGAACTGGTTGCTGTAGGCAAACACTTTGCTTTCCTCTAGCTGAAGTGGAGTTTTTAATTCCTTGGGTCTTATATGATAAAAACCTTTCGGAATCGTGGAAATTTCACCTCCGTCATGCTTCACCCAGAAGCATACATTTCTGACTGGTACTTTCAGGTGCTTCACGCCTGAGAAGAAAACTGTCAGCAGATGAATTTTGTGTTTGTTTTTGTTTTATTTCTAAGATGTGGTGGTGGTGGTTATGATCATGGTGCAAAGTTTGTGTGCTGCTTACCCTGTACCAGGCTTTATTCTTGGTGCTTCGAATACATTAACTCCACCAACTACAAGCCAAAAAACACACCTTCCTTTTTCCTGAGTGTCACCTCTGAGTTTCAGTATACTGCAAAACTGCCAAGCTTACACAGTTATAGATATCTACTATAATTATTTTGTTCTTGATATACTACAGGTATTTATTATTCACCTTTAAATCACATGGTAAATATGAAGAGATCAAGCATAGGTGCACAGTGTTGAGATTCATTGCTCATTACTGTGGCGATTTGACAATACATTAATATTCCACATATCTGAAACTGTTAACTTATTAGAATTTATCGTAGGATAGAATATTGAATTATACACTATTTCCAAGAGATTTATTAAATATCTGTTGTTAAAGTGCATATGTCACATTTTGAGTAGGCTATGCAGTGTATCCAAAGAAGTTTAAAATATTGGCTTGTAAATGGAGACCTGCAGAACTTACAGATTTTACTTTTATTTTAAAAATGGAAATGTTTGGGGCCAATTAAGAATAGCTCAAAATCTAAAAGCTTCATCAGTACTTGTATTAAAGGTACTGTGTAGCTCAGAGTGTAAAGTCTTTTTTCCCTTACGTATTCTCTAATGACATGTAGACTTTTCTTCTTGAAAGAACAAACATTCTCACATTAAATATCTATGGAAATTAATGTACAAGTTGAGTGTTTGACCACAGAGGATGAATACATGCATGTTCTCTTAGTAAAAGCTTGCCTAAAATCAGTAACATAAATCTTCTGATGAATATTTCTTATATAATTTCAAACACCTGTAAATGATCTGCCTATACACTGATAATTAGCTGGAGTGAATGGTAGAATATAAAGGACCTATTTTTATTTGTCCTTTAAAATGAAATATTTTAATATTTATATTTGCATATATCATTTAAATCTCTTTTAATATCGAATACATATTAGTATTTTTAGAATACTAAATTAAAATTTCTGTTCAGCTGGTAGCTCATTTCAGGTCTGTTTTGAACTCATTTACATAAGTTAGTGAGGAAAATATGGAAAAGTTAGTTCTTGACATTTTATGTATAATTCAGTAGTCAAATGTTGATTAAATATTCAAGAAGGTATTTATTTAAAAGGTGTGTGACAAAATATTTGTTTATAAATTGTTATAAAAATAATTTTCTTTTTCTGATGAAGAGTGGTACAGGTACATGGGATTTTGAGTCTTAAACTCTGCTGTAGTAGTGTAAAAAGGCAGCTGTAGACAAAACATAAAGGAATGTATGCCTGTATTTTTAAAATTGAGTTTATTGGTGCATTCTAGGTATACAGTACAGTTACATTCATTATTGGGATCTTGTACCTTTACATGACAGGCCTTGCTTCTCATTTTTCCCCCTTGTCCCTGCCCTCCCTTCACCCCCTCCTCCCCTCCCCATTTACAAACATTTTATTTCCATTTTTTCATTTTCTCATATTTTTTTCTTTTCCCTTATTACCTTTCCCCTACCCTTCCCATTGGCAGGGTTGTGGGAGAAAGGAACCCTTCTCCATTGTTGGTGGGAGTGCAGACTGGTGCAATCACTATGGAAATCAATATGGAGATACCTGAAAGAGCTGGGACTAGAGGTTCCATTTGATCTGGCCATAGCTCTGCTGGGTATCTTTCCAAAAGAACTAAAAGAATCATATCACAGTGATATATGTGCACCTATGTTTATAGTGGCAGGATTTGTAATAGCTAAAACTTGGAAACAGCCCATTTGCCCCTCTGTTGGAGATGGGATAAAGAAGATGTGGTTTTTCTATAAATAGGAATACTACTCAGCCGTAAAGAATGAGAAAGTAGATTCATTCATAGGTAAATGGATACATATTGAGAATATACTCCTAAGTGAAATAAATAAGTCACACATGTGTAAATAGTGAATAGTTTCTCTGGTGTGAATAAACTATAATAGTACATAAGCTCCTAATAAGATAATTGACAATGTGAAATAGGAAGAAAAGGGCTAAAGGTGTATGTCTGTATTTCAGTGACACTTTAATGAAGAATTTAGACAGCATTCTGGATCTGGCATTTATATATTGACCTCTGGAATAGAATGTAAACATATAAGAAGGTATATACAGAGCACAGGGCTAGGTAAGCAGGCAGGACATACTAAGGAAAGGTTTTTGACATCAGGTCCACTGACCAGTTTTAGGTTTTCATGTGTGAAATGTGCTTTGATTCCTTTTTCTTGAGAAATATTCTATACCCATCCTTAGTGCTGTGGACATTCTTAAGTCCTCAAATGCAGTTGTTTATACCATAACTGAATGGTTGGTGTGATTAAAATGATTCATTTTTAGCAGTTTATTTTCCTCAATGTTAAAATCTTTTCCATTTGTAAGAAATGACAGAAATTTATATATAAACAAATTCTGGATTATTGAAACATACACAGGAGATAATGGGAAATTTGTGATACCCATCGAACCTGGTTTTTGCAAAAGAATCAAGCTGCATGAAGGTTAGGAATATTAGAAGGGAATGAATTAAGAAATTTCATGAGTTTCCTGAAGTCTCACCCTTCTTATCTTTCAGAGCTTTTATTAGACTCTGCCATTTCCTTCTCCTTGTACTTTCACCAATACTCCATGCTGCCTCTTCCTCAATTAACAAACTTATTGGCTTTCTTAAATAAAGTCAGGTATTAATGGAGAGAATAAATAGTTCCTTAAAATATTTAATAGATATTAGCTAATGTTTCTTACTACCATTGGTCAAATACAAAATAACTTTAAAAAATTTTATAATGATTTCATAGCATGTAGGAATTTTTACAAAATCCAAATTATATCAGGATAATTAAATTACAGTGTTTTCTTGTTTATGTTTTAGAATTTGTTTAGCATTATAGTTATACGTTCATACCTCATTAATGGTGGATAAAACATGAAACACTGGTTAATCAGGTAAATGTGGACTAGAGTATAATCACCCTCTGATGTTCTCTTAAAAGATATTAGATTAAAAAAATTCTTGTTTAATCTTTGATGATAGTTCAGATTTATTATCTGTGTTTCTCAAGCTATTCTCAAGCATAATTTTAGCTTCTCCCTCTTACTCCAAGGGATCATGTCAGTTCTACTCTTGTAAAGATACTCTTTTCTTAAGCCATTTATAATGGATACTTCTTTTATCAATAGTTTGTCCTAAATGAGAGATTATCACTGTAGAAGGTAAATAGACAGCAGGCATTCTCTAAAATAATGGTTTTGTTTTCACATAAATAGCCTTAGCTATAAAAGGTTCAGCTAGAGAAATATGTTACATATGTATGAACTATTGACATAGTTCATGATCCATTACCTTTTTTTACAACATGCTTCAAAAATAAATGAGGCTTATGCTTTGAAATATTTATCCTACATGATATTTTCTCAGGTTTTAATAAAGCATTGCTAGTCATTTGATCTCATATTTTTTCAAGATTATAATTGCAAGCATTTACTATATAACTCATCATGTGTTATTTATATACTGCATGTAATATGGTAACAAAAAGCAAAGATCAACTATATAATATGGTATTGAAAAAGTAAAGTTCTCAGTTATCTTTAAACTGGCTGAGAAATATTCATTATGTTTATTCCCCAAATATTTTTCTGCAAGAAATGCTTATGGAAAAAACTAGAAACACCCAGAGGATATTCTGATGAGAAACTGACATATAGCGTAAGTTTAATTGCAAGAAAAATTAAATACCTTATTGGAATAATATAATTAAAAATGTAACTATTCTTCAACATATTATAATACAGGGACATTTTTCTGTAGCTGTATCTAATATCAAGGTGCTGTTTGGGGTGCTTAATTTTGAATGTGTTATGTCTTCTTTTTGAATGTGTTATCTCCTTTCATCTGTTCATTCCATTTCCTTCCCAAGGTGTCTTAGTCTTTTGGGACTGCTATAAAAAAATCATGATAGGTGACTTATAGACAGCAGAAAAACTTTTTGCGCAGTTCTGGAGGCTGGGAAGTCCAAGATTAAGGAGCTGGTAGATTCAACCTCTGGTAAGGGCCTCCTTTCTAGTTCATGCATGGTCCCTCCTGTCTGTCCTGACATGGTAGAAGGCAGGATGATCTCTTGGACCTCTTTTATTAGGTCACTAATTCATTCATCAGGCCTCTACTCTCATGACCTATATATCTCTCAAAAGCTCCACCTTGTAACAGTATCAACATAGCAGTTGGAATTTCAGTTTAAGAGTTTGGGAAGTATGCAGTGATACTGTTCCACAAAAGTAATCCCATTAAAAAAGTTGAAATCCTGATAAATATAATGTTTTACTTCAGTTTTGCTTACTGAAGTATCTTCATATATAGAATATCGTTTTTCACAAATTATCTTAGTGGACTCAGCCCAAATTATAGAGTTCATATCTCAAATATAGAGAATGCTTCTAGGGATCATGCCGAGACACATTTTAAAATAGAATAAAGATCATATATATTTTCTTCTTTCCTTTTGCAGTAAACAGTTGGCAACTAATTTCTTCTGTTAATCTTTTCCAGTGATAGACTGATGTTCCACATATTTGACATAATGAAGACAACTTCAAAAGATATTATGAGAATGAAAATGTTTGTCTGCAACACTAAACTATGAGTTCATTAAGAACAAAGACCATGTGGTTGTTAGAAATTGTTCGCATTGATTTGTAACTCTGTTTCGGGATCTACATATTTAAAGGCTGTTTAAAGTCAGTCAGTCTAGCTATGCATTGGGTCCTTTTTGAACTTTAAAAAGGAAAAGCATAAAATCACAATAAGCAGATTATGCCTGAATTCATATGGAACTGAGTTTAATGCTCAAGGCCATCACTTATTTGCCTTGTAAACTTGGGTAAGATACACAATCTTTGTGATGTTTTCTTTCCATATTATGAAGCTAAACTAATAAACCACATGATTATCAAGTATATTAAATGAGTTAATTTAAAACACCTGGGAAAAGGTGCTCAAAAATGTTAGTTTAGATCATATTTAAATATCTGTATCTATATGTTTTAAATATCAGTTTTGAAATTATAAGGTCTAATACTTGATACTTCTGTGGCCAAAGTAAATTATGCACTCCATTTGCCATTTAATTTTTGTCATGTTAATTGTTTTCACACAGTTGCGTTTTTTAAAATCTAAAGGTAAAATTGAAATAATATAAAAAAGTAGGCCAAGTAGTGTGAGAATTTGGGAGACAGAAAAGGAGCCAACTCAAAAGAAAGCAGTATGTTTCTCAACTTTTGTTGCTGGGAGAAAAATGTGAATTTTCCTTTTGTCAAGGCCATGGAAAAGAGAATGGTACATAAATATATTATAAAGGGCACTGTAAGAGTTTTCATGCTTCATAGATAAACAGATAATCATTACCATATACAAGTTAAAAATAGTATGGAAATAGTTTTTCATGGGGGATTAAGAACTGAAGCCAGAAATGTTTGTGGTTGCTTACATGGAAATTGCTTTGTTAGACAAATGCACTGACTGGACAAGAAGTAGTCATTTGTGTCAGCTGCAACTTTCAAAGTTCAAAACTCTACATAGGATGGCTCTGATTTCAGATAAAGTGGCATACGTTGGTAGAATTATCATCTCTCTTTTGGCTTTTGAATAATTTATGAACAGGATTTTTTATTTGGTGGAAAGAATAACCTTCCCTGTGGCTTTGTTTATTATCAGAGTATAATGTTCCTGAATGCTTGCTCTTAAATGTTCATAAAAAGCCCGTGGATCCCAAAAGGGGCTGCAGGATTATTTCTGGTGGTCTTTGAGTCCGTAATTACTGCCAGCTGAGGAAGCAAAATTCTCAATAAGTTGAAGAAACTTTCACAAATAACACTTACCATAATTACCAGGCATAAAACTCAATATATAGTTTATGTAATAAAGTCTAACCTAACCACAAAGCATTCAAGGACCAGAGACCTTACAAAGGTATGCGTTAACCCTTTGCTTGTCACTCTACTTGTTTTCATTTATTAAAACCTTCTGGGTTTTCTTAACAAACCCTTCTTACATTTTGCTGATATGCTGTAAGCAATCCAAAGGACATGTAACAACTGGTAAAAACATGAGCTTCAAAAAGTAGAAATCCTCCATCTTTACCAGTGTTTGCTCAGGGATGTTGAAATTAAATTGTTTTGAGATAATAGCCAAGGGCATCTAGTGTTAGTACTTATTTGAGGAAGGGCGTTTGATTCCCATTTAAGAAAATGTAATATAAAAATTATACCTACAAAAGGGCATATTAGTAATCATACTACATATTTCTGTATTTTTTAGAAAAGTTTGATATTGGTAGCATTGATAAGAGAATTCTGAGATGTCTTAAAGAACTAGAGGAGAGAGGAAGGAAAGAGACAAGAGAAATAAATTTCACTGAGAGCCTCCAGTTAAATTTACAAAGAAAAGCAATTCCATTGTCCTTTCCTGTATGTCTGGGCCAGCCCTTTCTGTTTCTGGAACCAAAACCAACTGAGAAGCATCATATGCTTCTCTTTGCGGACTTTCCTCCTATCCAGGGGCTTTGCTGTCTTCACACTGTCCTGTCCCTCTTATTGTAGCCAGTATATTTCAGTGTAAATGATTGGTGTGTCTCCTCGCCAGATTTTCATTTGAAAGTACCCTGGCTCCTTAGATTTCTTGAGCATTTTCCCAACTGTGATTCCATGCAGCTGGTGAATTTGCTAGGGAATTTGCATTTTAATTTTTGGCCAGCATCTGTGGAAGCTTAATAAGTCCTTATTTTTAGAGACCTCTTGGTCCCAAAAATTGACTTACCAGATTATTCACTTAAACATAGAACTTATGCTAAAACATTTACTTTATGATTAAATTCAATTGTGTACAACTTTATACAAACACTCCTGATATTTGATGAGAAGTAAATTTTTATGTGATCTGGCTATTATTCCATCATAATTTACAAAAGCAAGTCTTGGAAATATCAGGGATTATATTTTCAGAATTTCCTGTCATCATTTTGCCCAGTGTTTGTTTTGTTTTTTACCTATCTGTTAGAGGGCCACAAAGGGTTTTTGGATTATTTGTTATTGGGAAACCTATTGTAGACTTACGTTTCAAATGAAAAAAAATTATCTACTTAACATCTTTTGATTCTCCTTTTCCTTTCTCACATCATTAAGACATATCTACTGATTTCACTTTTTTTGAATAGCATTTTTCCATCTTCAAAATCTTAGGTCTTTCTAAACTTATCCTCTTCTAACAAGAGACTTCTTTATGTTTTCTTCACTACATATGAAATATCTGCCTATTTAGATTCTGTCTTCGTCACTGTAATCAAGGTCTCCTGAAGCACATTATTCTAAGTTGTGAACCTGTGTAACCAACATTTTATGCTTTCCCAAAATATGATGGTGCAGCAAAATGATCCAACCCCAGAGGGAAAGTTCTCTTCAAGTTTAAAGATTGAGAATAACTTTTTGGCTCTAGGCCACGTCCTAGGGAGGGCTATCTGCAGTGACTTCACCTCCACATCTCTCCATTTAGACTGTGCCTCCACTGCCTGGCCCTGAACTCTAGGAAGACGGAGGAGGCCCAATCCTAAATCTCTGCCTGTTGTCTTTTGAAACCTAGATGGAGGCAGCCTTAACTTCTGAGTACTCTGCATTGCTACAAAATTTGCTATTTGTGTCCTCCAACGGGTCAGCCACCATAGCCCAGGCTTCGCTGCAGCCCAGTGGAGCTGCACTTGGGATAGTCTCTCCTTTGAAACTGCTCTGCCTTCTGTGCCTGGTGGGAGGTGATATGTAGGGCAGCCCCAGTGATCTCCAGTTTGCCTTGAGTGTCATTCTCGCATGATCTCTAACAGCAGTTCCTGGTTACTGTTTGTAGAGCTGATCCATACCAATCCACACATTACAGTAATGAGCTGAGCCTGACTTCTGTTGATGTGACTGGTCCATGCTAACCCCTTATCACACAAACACCTCACCACACCCTTAGCATTCTCTCCTGAAGGCTTCAAGTATTGACAGGCTGAGCCTTTTCTAAATATGTCTCCCTTCTTTTATTTATTTTTTGTATCTTTCACTTCTTTTTTTAAATTGAGTTTATTGCTACATTTTAGGAATACAGTACCGTTGCATTCATTATTGGGATCTTGTACCTTTATATGACAGGTCTTGGTTCTCATTTTTTCCCCTTGTCCCTGCTCTGTTTCCCTTCAGATAGGCAATTCTATCTTTAAACCATTTCTCTTTTCTCACATTTTACAAAAAGTAGTTAGGAGGAATAAGTCCTTCTATACTTTGCTTAGTAATAAAGTTGGCTAAATATCCAATTTGTTTGCTAGTACTACCTTCTGCAAAATATTAGAACACAAACACAATTCAGCCAAATTCTTTGCCACTTTATAACAGGAACCATTTTTTGTCCAGTTTTCAATAACTTTTTTTTTTGTGTCCACCTTAGAGCTCATCAAATTATCCTTTATTACCCATATATCTATCAGTATTCTGTTCATGGATACTTAGACGATCTCTAAGAAATGTGAGCGTTGCTCTATAGTTTTTTTTCTAAACCCTTGGTAGAATTTCTCCTAATGACCTGCTCACGGCAACATATGCTTTTTTTCTTGCACACATCTGAAAATTCAGCCTCTACTGGTTACTCATTCCCAAAGCTTCTTCCACATTTAGATAGTTGTTACAGTAGTTTTTCCTTCTTTCTACCATTTTTTCTGTGTAAGTCTATTTAGGCTGCTATAATAAAATACCATAGATGGGTGACTTATCAACAACATTTATTCCATGTAGGGTAGGTGCTCATCACATTTTTAACTACAGAAATTCAGTTTTATTTTTCAGCTTAGAGTGGTCACTCTGAGATGTAATTTGTGTTTTTTCTAGAATCTTTATTTAGAGAAACTTTTTAAATTCACTCCTTCTTAGTGACTCCTGTCTGGAAAATATCTGATATTATAACAATAAATACAAATGATGAATTACTCAATCTTCAAAACAGAGTATCATCTATTCCTAATAACAGAAATCAGAGAATATAACTCCATTCAAACCTTTGTTTAGGAAAATTGACTTTCTGAGGGTTGTGATAGATACACTGTGGATGGAATCTGAGATAAACTGAGGTAGAACATAGTCAACTTTAAAAAATCAGTAATTTATTTGATTGTGTGCTTTCTTTCTTGTTCCATGCCTCATGTGAATGTAGGTACCAGTCAGAAAAGAATGAGTCCCAAGAGTTGGAATGGTGATAAATCAGAAGGGTTGAAACTCTTTGTAGTTATTACAATTGAATATCAATGAGAAAGGGGAAAGGGTGGGAGTAGGGAGAAGAAATGTATACTTAGGAAAAGAGAAAGAGTTACACCATGAAAGAGTTGGAGAAACTCAGCCTAAAATAGTGCCCTAAATCTAAATTCTTATGTATTTATTTATTCGAAATATGCACTGAGCATCTACTGTGGTTTGGGTTTATGATAACACTCAAGATGCAATTCTGAGCAAAACCATGCAAGGTAACATGGCATCTGGGACTGCAGCACAGAACTGCAGGCCAAGAGAGAATCATACTCACATAAAACCGGGGTGGAGACAAGAGCCACAAAAGAAAACCATAATGAGAACTGGTAAAAGAAAAACTTTTTTTTTTTTTTGACAAAGAAGAATGAAGCAAAGAGCAACTTTTCCATTCAATCAGAGATCTGAAGATGAAAGAAAGTTTTCTAGGGAGCAGAAGTTTTTGTTCAAAGACCTGTGGCAGAAGGAAAATTCAGAAGGCCAAAAATGGGCTAATTTTATTAGATTGGAGAAAGAAAGGAGTATAATTTTTGTATGACAAAGAACTTCCATGTCATCTTCCCCTTAAAATAATTGGTTTGATAAACCTAATTAAATTTGGGTGAATTGATAAATTTTGAATCTTTTGTCTGTATGCTACAATAACAAGTGATATAAGCCAGTGTCTCTTGTTAAGTATTGTACCATAAGGCTGAAATAATTTGTATATTGTGCATTTAGTTATGAAGTAAAAATAAAATTTTCTGCTCTCTAGATTACTTACTACTACATCTACAGGTCACTCTTCTTTGTTAGACTTGTCCTTTCTCATAATAATTTTGTTTTCTATTTCTATAACCATCATAATTTATTATAATCATAGTGTATTTGACTTTTTCTTAATTTTGTTATGGGATCCTTCTAAATTGGTATATTATTTGATTCCAATTTTTCCATCTGGCCTATATGTTAGAAATTGTATGCACTCTTTGTTTTTAACTTTTTTTCCTATCAATATGAACCCTCTGGTTTTATATTGTGGCCCAAATCCATCTTTCCTCCTGAGTTATTGCATTGGCTTTATTTTTCTTCTGGCTTCTCCTATTTATTTTATTTATTTATTTAGTTACTGGGGACTTATTTAGGTACTGAACTTGGGACCTTGCACTTGCGAAGCAGGTGGTGGAACCACTGAGCTAAATCCCCAGCCCTCCTATTTGCTTTAGAAGCCAGGAATTAGTTCTAATCCAGAATAGTAGACTTCATTTAAATACTCTTCTGATTTCTTCAATCATAGATATCTTTTGAGTTTTATATGTATCACTTTGGGAAAAGAAGAAAAAATGGTATTCTTGGTCACTGGTGTTATTTAAGGAGCTTGAGATAAATTGCAGATTTAGAATCCATCTTCATTCTTTTCCCTCATCATACCTGAAAACAGCAAAATAAATGCCTTTTACAACTGGAGTTGCAAAACTGTATAAATGTGTTCTTTAATGAAATCTGGACCAACATTTAACGTAACCCTTGATTTATAAACAAAAAGAAATTAAAAGAGTACTAATAACTATAATAGTCTTATGTTTTGTTCTTTTTGAACATCCTATAAATGTAGTTAAATTACTTATTTTGAATTTCAGTTCTTCAGTCTTATTACTAATTTATTCTAATTTGGAAATGTTGATGTTTTACCTCTTACTTTTCAAGACCTCATTATGACTGTTTTGTGGGATCTGGGGTCATTTTGTTTTATTATAGTAATTGTATTTTTTAAACTACATTTTGTAATTGATTATTGGCAGTATTTTGAAAGCTACATAATTTTGTGAATGAAATCTTTAAAAGTATGAAATTTTGTAATTGCTAATCCTTTTAAACAGGACGGGTCATAGGATTTTGTTGGATGGTCTTGTACCTAACCACGTACTGAATTCTGTTAATAGTACTTTTATACTTTTGAATGACTACCTTCTTGTTTGGAAAGAAGGCTAATTTATGTCTTTCTACTGTTTAACCTTATTTATATTTCTTGTCTTGTTGCATTGGCTAAGATGACAAGTGTAATAACACAAATAATAGTAATAAAAGAGCAATTCTTCTTCCCCTTTATGCCTTTTGCTTTCTTAAGGATGGGTGTTGAGCAATACTAAATGTTTTATGGCATCTGTGTTAATCATCTTTCTTTTCCTGTGACAGAGTACCCACAATAAAGCAGCTTAAAAGGAGAAAATGTTTATTTTGGCTCATGGTTTCAGAGGTGTCAGTCCTTGGTCAGTTGGTTTCATTGCTTTTGGGCCTGTGGCAAGGCAGAACATTGCAGTACAGCAAAGCTGATCATCATTTTGTTGCCAGGATGCAAAGAGGAAGGGACCAGAACCCCAGTATCCCTGTCAAGAATTTGTCCTCAATGGCCAACCTTCTTCCACCAGGTCCTACATTTTAAAAGTTCCATCATATTACAGTTGTTGTCTCACATGTCTCCCAGAGGGCTCATTGTGTTGATGCCGTCATTTGTACCTATTGGAATTTTGAAGTGATCAAATTATAAGGCTTCTATCTTCCTTAGTAGATTAATCCAATGATCGTAGTGTAATTTGATAACATTATGGAGAGGTGATGGAAACTGGAGATTCAGTCCAGTTGAAGAAAATGAATGATGAGGGCATGACTTTGGGGACTGTATCTGATCCCCAGCCCCTTTTTAGGCTCTTTCCCTCTTTCTTTGCTTTCTGGCTTCTATGAGGTCATAGCTTTGCTCTGTCCCTTCTGCCACCTCAGCCCCAATATAATGAGCTGGACCATCATGGACTGAAACCTTTGAAACCATGAGTCCAAATACACTTTTCCTACGTTCAATTGTTTATCTCAGGTATTCTGGACCATTCTGCCTCAGTTGGCCCATTTCATTTATTTCATCTTCATTTTTATTCATTCTTCTGTAAAGTCTATTGGATTTTTATTTGAATGATAACATTCTCAATATCTGCAAATGCAATTCTTGATATTTTAAACATGACAGATTCTCAATCTTCATTTGGATATCAGCCATCTATTAGGAATATTTTTCTTCTCACTCTTAACTCTTCTTTCTTTATAGAAGATGTTCTTAAATGATAATTTATTTCATGATACTGGCCGCCTACAAACATTGGATTACTGTCAAACACTGAAATTAACCAAGGTATATTTTAAGAACAAGTCATTTGGGCCTTCGGTACTTACAGCTTGTTTCCTTTATGGAGGAATCCCTTTTCTCTCTGGAATTTCTTGGCAACCTAAGGTACTGCATTTCTCAGGGGCAAGTGCTCACATAGTCTCTTTTACACTCTGAGTAAACATATGCATCGCCATTTCTTTGATGCCAATGCAGAATGAAGCACAGACTAATATTTTGGCTGCTAAAAATATACAGATACTTCTCTGTTTGCGATGGGGTTGTATTCCCATAATTCTATTCTAAGTTGAAAATATGTCAAAACTTCATTTCATACACCTACCCTACTGCATATGATAGTTTAACAGCACAGTACAGTGGAGTAGTGGAGTAGTTGTGTTCTTCTTTGTGTGTCTGGGAGCTGTGCCTTGCTGCTATTGCACAGCCAGTACTATCCTAGGAATAGATCAAAATTTAAAAGTTAAACTAATTAAAAATTAAAAAGTTTCAGTTGAATGTGTATTGTTTTCACAACATCATGAAGTGGGAAAACAATGAGACCAGAGGCTATGGGTAGTTCCATAAATACTTTCTCTGTAGATCTTTTACTGATCCTATGCAATAAACTCCAAGTTGACTACTAAAGAGCACATATTCTAGTCTGTGTTTTTGTTCCTGCCTGATCCCCTCTTTTTCTATTTCTCAGGAATTCTCCTAAATTCCTAGCTATACAGTGTCCCACTTTTCCAGTAGATAATATATTTGATTGTGTGTATACTTACTTTCATGCCCACTTCCATGGTACATCTCACTGCATCAACACTGCCTCCACCACACACTTGTAGGAGCTAAAAATGAGGAAGGCGTGAGTCCTCATGAGGCTACCATCTGGATGTAGCTTAAAGGTTCCTTGAAATGAGAAATACTTACAATTGTAAAATGTCCTTTTGACATATTTTATCAACATTCCTTATACAACCTGCTTCATAAAATTAAAACATAACTGACTTTTCTTTAAATATATTCTTGGAATTCATCATGCTTTATTTTCCAAAGAGTCCACCATTGTAATTCTTATTGTAGTTCAGCAGTTAAACCCTCATCCTGTTTTGGCTGTTATCTTTTTCACATTATCTTTAAATTTGTGGTGATTCATCTCCAGTGGATTCATTGCATTTATTTATTTATTTATTTTTCCTCATTGAGTTTATCGGTACATTTTAGGTATACAGTACAGTTACATTCATTATTGGGATCTGGTACCTTTACATGACAGGTCTTGGTTCTCACTTTTCCCCTTGTCCCTGCCCTCGCTTCACCCCCTGCTCCCCTCTCCATTTACAAACATTTTCTTTCCATTTTTTCATTTTTTCACATTTTTTTCCTTTCCCTTATTACCCTTCCCCTACCCTTCCCATTTTCCCTATGCCTTTAGCCCTTTTCTTCCTATTTCACATTGTCAATTATCTCATTAGGATCTTATGTACTATTATAGTTTATTCACACCAGAGAAACTATTCAGTATTTACACATGTGTGACTTATTTATTTCACTTAGGAGTATATCCTCAATATGTATGCATTTTCCTAGGAATGAATCTAATTTCTCATTCTTTATGGCTGAGTAGTATGCCATTTTATAGAAAAACCACATCTTCTTTATCCAGTCTCTAACTGATGGGCAAATGGGCTGTTTCCAAATTTTAGCTATTACAAACTGTGCTGCTATAAACATAGGTGCACATATATCATTGTGATATGATTCTTTTAATTCTTTTGGAAAGATACCCAGCAGAGGGATTCCTGGGTCAAATGGAACCTCTAGTCCCAGCTCTTTGAGGTATCTCCATATTGATTTCCATAGTGATTGCACCAGTCAGCACTCCAACCAACAATGGAGAAGGGTTCCTTTCTCCCCACAATCCTGACAACATTTGTTATTGTGTGATTTCTTGATTGCAGCCATTTTTGGGGGGTGAGGTGGAATCTCAGTGTTGTTTTCATCTGCATCCCTCAAATGACCAGTGATGTGGAACATTTTTTCATATATTTACTTGCTGCTTTTACTTCTTTGTCTGAGAAATGTCTGTTCATTTCAGATGCCCATTTTTGAATCGGGTCCTTATATTTGTGGGGGCTGATTGTTTGAGTTCTTTATATATTCTAGATAATGGTCCTTTCTCTGAGAAGCAGCTGGTAAATTTTTTTTCCCACATTGTATGTTGCCTCTTAGTTCTGTTGATGGTTTGTTTTGCAGTGCAGAAGCTTTTTAATAAGATGAGATCCCATTTGTTGATTCTTTCTGCTAATTCCCATGCTACTGAGGATTTGTTCATAAAGTCTTTTCCTATGCCATTGTCTTCAAGAGTTCTGCCTAACTTATCTTCCAGCAAGTTTAGTGTTTCTGTTTTAATATTTAGATCTTTAATCCACTTGGATTTTAATTTAGTGCATGGTGAAAGATAAGGGTTTAGTTTAAATCTTTGGCAGGTTGAGATCTAGTTTTTCCAACACCATTTATTAAAGAGGCTATCTTTCCTCCAGTGGGGATGTTTAGCTCCTTTGTCAAAGATGAGGTAGCTGAGTACATCTGGAGTTGTTTCTTTATCTTCCTGTCTGTTCCATTGATCTTCAGGTCTGTTTCTTTGTCCGTACCATACTGTTTTTATCACAGTGGCTTTGCAGTATAGTTTCAAATTGGGAATTGTTACACCCACTGCTATGTGTCTGTTGCCTAGGATGGCTTTTGCTATTCTAGGTCTCTTATGATTCCAAATGAATTTTTGGATTCTTTTTTCTAGTTCTGTAAAGTATAGTGTTGGAATTTCAATTGACATTGCATTGAATCTGTATAGCATTTTTGGTCATATGGCCATTTTCACTAGGTTGATTCTTCCTACCCAGGAGCAGGGGATATCTTTCCATTTTCTTATATCCTCTTCGATCTCTTTTTCTCAGAGTGCTATAGTTTTCAGTGTAGAGGTCTTTTGCTTCTTTTGTTAGTTTGTCATTGCATTTATTTTTAATGAGCTTACAAATTATCACTGGGTTGTGTGAAAGAAGCAAGCTATTTTTAGATAAATTGGACATTATATAGATGGCCTCAGAGTAAATGACAAAGATATGTTTGGTATTGTTTTATTACAAGAAAAACAGAGCAGTCACTACAGTAAAAGTAACGAAAAGTCTGCTTTATGTTTATTCAACTTAAAAAATTAAAAAGTACCATTTTATTACAATTATTTAAAAGGGAACTATTTTTTGTGGTATTCTTTCCCCACCCTCACTGAAAATAAGGGATTATATTTTAATTTCAGTTCAGATTTCTGAGCAGCTCTTTTAAGCAGTTTAAAAACAGGATAAAAGTTTGTTGCTGAAATGCAATTTAATTCACATTTTTAGTTTGTTTTAATTCTTATTGAATTAAAATCTTACTTTGTTAAAATTTTGGTACTGGATAAATAAGTACTAGACTTATATATTTGTCGCTCATTTTGTTAAGCCATTTTTTTAAAATATGGAAGTTGTAAGTAAAGCAGTTAAACCAATGAAAATTTAAATTCCTTTGAAATCCCCTCATGGACTTCTGTGGAGTTTAATGTGATGCATTTACTTTGTCCCATTATTCCTAAGCATTATACAACTTGGATGTAGTTTTTTATATCTAGATGTCCCCCTAAAGTGCCATGCAGGTATAGGCAGCACCTTTTGAAAGGGATTGTATTATGGGACTGTGTGCTTGACTTGCTATTAGGGACTGATGCCTGTTTGGAAGTGGTAGGTCACTGCAGACATGACCTTGAAGGTTATATCTCTCTTCTTGGCTCCCCCTTTGCTCTCTGCTTCCTGTCCACCATGTCCTGAGCAGCTCTTCTCCCCCATTCCCCTTGGCCATGTCATTCTGCTTGGAGCCAGCTGACTATGAACTGGAATGCAAACCAAATTTAAACTCTCCTTCCTTAAGTTGTGGGTGTCAGATAATTTTTTCCTCAGGAATGAGAAAAGTGATTAAGACATTGGCATAAAGCCTATATTTTATAATTTATTGTCACCATCACATGATACTGGATGGCTAGCATTTTGTGTGGTTTTTTTGTAAAATCTATTCAATAGTTACTTTTAGAAAATATACTTGGACTCTTATGGTTCAAATGAAAGTGGAGGTTGCTAGGTAGACATTTTTGAATCTTATTTCTTGTTAAATATGACAGATTTTTTGTGAGTTTGATAGTTTTCCTTTTTACTTATCTGAAATTGGAGTTCCTTATGGTTTATCTATATTTAGTATTACACTTCTACAACTGAAACTGATTTCCTGCTGTTCCTTGGAGATTAGCAGAATACCAAACTGAAGGAAATGACAACTAATTATTTTGTTTTGAGGGGAAGAAAAATAAGTACTTAGCAACTTAATGTAATTTCTTAGAATGTTTAAAGATCAAGCATATTAAAGTATGGCATTTATTGATTGCATTTATAATCTTTCATAAATCTTATTTTTGATTAGTAAGCCTATTATGAGCAACCATAGTAATATTGTGAAATGTTGGAAGCTCTGCATTATCTTCTGTTTTTTAAAAATCATAAAGTTAAGATGTTCTTAGCTAAAAACAAGAAGTAACTTAGTGTTGCTTTAAACACGTTATTTTATTTCCCTCTTAAAACATCTGCTTTATTCATTTTTCTTCCATGCAATTCATTAATGTCAGAAAATTGACATATGCTATAAAGTTAAATGCAAAGAAATCTGTCACCTCCCCCTGAAAATATTTATTGCAAATGAGGATGTTTTTCCAGCATGGAATATGGAGAACATGAAGAACAAGCCCCAAGGCTTCTTCCGTAGCAATTAGAAAAACTTCTTTCCACCACTCCTTTGATAAAATCATAAGAATGATTTAAAAAGATGATTATGTATAACAGTGCCAGAATGTTATACTTTTTATAGATATTTTGAATGAGTTTTTGTTTTTGTGCCTGTAATGATGACTGATGACCACATCAGTGCTTAAACCTAAGCAAAATAAACCTGAGCAGGCTATGTACAAGTTTTACTTTCTTTTTTTTTTCAGTTGTGGAAATCAGTATTTCATCCTGCTAGAAGAATATATTTTTGTAAGAATGATGTATATAATTTGAAAACCTTTTTATTACTGAACTTGAATTTACTGTTGTCTTTCAACATGTTCTTATAACTCAGTTTTGTGTCCAACAGATAGTGTTCTGCATGTAGTATCCTCTCTCTTTTCAGTGGAAATATTCATAATCAAGATGGACACTTTCTTTCTTGTAATAATTACTGCTCTTTGCTAGATTTTAATTATTTATAGCCACCAGACATTCACTGGCCTTTAAAGGCCTTCCAATCCCAATCAGAATGTGTAAACAATTAAAAGGAAGAAAGATTTTATACTCTGTCTTTTGCTTTTGATTGTGTGTGTTCTATATAACACTTAAATTATTCTTTATGAAATTAGTATATCCAGGAAACTAGAGAATTACACTTTCGGCAGAGCGGATGGAAAAACATGCTAGCATGTCCTTTGTAGGGTTTCCAGGGTGCCACAGGAGATTACTAATGTGCTGCTTTTTGTATTCTCCCCAGATCTTTTTCAGTTTATTATAATGCTAGAGCAATAATCACATGTTGCCTAGACTTTCCTGTGTCTTGCACCTCACAAAAAACATGTCAGGAGAGAAAGCACACATTCATTATTTCTCAATACAAAACAGACCCTGCCAGGGATCATGCCAAATGCCACTGACCATGACAGTCAAATCAGTGTATGTTTTGGTTCAAATTCTTATTTTTTGCCTTTGTGTTAGCAGTTTGAATCTGGTGTTTGTTGTTCCCCATAGCTTATCATTTGGTGGCAGGACAGCTTATGAATTTGAAAAGGCTCCCTGCCTAACTTTCTAATGTATGTGTGTGACTATATAAACTATAAAAGAAAATGACATTTTAACTCACTAAATGTTTGCTTTAGGTCCACATTTGTTTTACATATTTTTTACTTTTTCAAAATTATTCAGTGAAAACTGCCTGCCTTTACATTTTGTCTGGATGCTACAAATTCTGGAATTATTAATGCTCCAATTTTCAAGTTAGGAGTTTTATCATTGACCAGCAAGATTTAATTGATTCATTAATTTGCATTCATGTCATAAGCTATAAATAACTTGTTTTTATTTTTGTTGTTGTTATGGAGGTAGGCTATTTATATCATGTGACTGTGTGTTATAGACAGTGTTTTGGTATTGAATCACTTAAGATACCAAGAGAGTAGGGCCGGGAATTTATCTCAGTGGTTCTGCCACCTACCTTGCAAGCACAAGGGCCCAAGTTCAATCTCCGGTACCCCCCCAAAAAAAAAGTTGTCAAGAGAGGAATTATGTTTTGTGAATTGATGTGAAATTGCACAGAAATTAATGAAACTAAACATTAGCTGTTCATAAACAGGTTTTCTTAGACTTCCCTTTATGGATTTATTAAATGGTTAGGCTGATTCTGATTCTATTTTAAAATCTGTATTTTTCAGTCACTACCAGTATGACTTTGGGCAAGCTATTCAATCTTTCTTGCTTTTGCTGTCTAAATAATAAAATTTGCCTTGTGTCTATTGTATTGCTTTTACTATTTTACTGTTAATCTTATAAGATACAATTCTGACTTACTGCTTATAGATTCTGGTTTTCAGTGCATCTACTTTTTCCTTGTTAATTTAAAAATCAGTGATTATAGGACACATTTTAGTTTGTCTTTGTGAAATGAGAAATTTAGTACTATTTCAACCCTTTCATCAGCTCATCACATCCAAGTTTTTGTGATATAGTTTTAAAAACTGTATCTTTGCAGAATTATTAGTTACATTGTTTTGCTCCATCACCTATTAAGTTGTCTATCTTTATATCCACATAACTGATTCAATTTTTCTATGATTAAAAAATAATTTCACACTTTTTACAGATAAGAAAGACTATGCAAGAAGCTACTGCAATAGGGTCTTGTGGTAGGGAAGAGAAATTGAGTTTAATTCTGAATACAACAGGGAAACATGAAGATTTACAAGGAGTGCAGGCAGAGGATGGAAATAAAGATTTGGATAACAATGATGTCATAGCTTTTTCTGCCTTCTTCAAATTAGTACTCTGAAAAATACACATAAATTTGACTCTAAACTGCCTGCTGTAAGTAAATTTATGTAATTAAAGTACTGACATCTGTGCAGTACACTGATGGGATTTAATGTTTTTAAATTACAAAGAAGAAATATTAGGGATAACAAAGAACTGTAGTTAAGTTACCTTGGTGGGATTCTTGTTAAAGAATAATCAGGGGTCACCTGAGTGCCACCTGGGGGTGGCCGAAGTATGATTCAGCATGGAGGCTGGAATCTGAAGGTGGGGGATTCTTGATAAAATGGCTTAGCAGGATTCCCACGAACACTGGGTGACACAAACACCAAGTTGAAAACCTAGAGGAGTCGGACTAGTTTGATGAGGAAGAAAATCTTTGTCAGTTACATTCTGTCATCACTAATGGGTAACAAGGTACCATGTTCTTTATGACTTTTATTTTAACCTCAGGTTCCATACTGTCCCTGTCTCTTGATTTCTTTCCATTAAGTATGCCTGTTTCATCCAAGACTTCTTGCCAACTTCTTCACTTCTACTAGATCCTAAGTACTGGTTATTCCTAGGAGAATTCTTACCCATTCCCACAGTTTTAAATACCCCTCATTTGCAAATGACTTTTTCCATGGTTTAGGCTCACATATGCAACCTCTTACTTGGTAACTTTTCATGGATATCACCTGTCATATCAGGATTATCCAAAACAGACTTTGTTATTCCCGACACTCAGAACCTGTTTCTAGAGGATCAGACTTTTAATCACATCTATAGTGACACTTGGTCTGTGATACTGCTGTTTGTTCTGTAACTGAACACAATGGGTTCACATCTTGATGAGAGCAAAGCCAAAAAGCAGAAGCAGAGGATAGAAGAGTAGAGAATGATTTATTATCTGCATCAAGTGTTATGGCTTAAATATGTAGTGTCTCCCAAAGGCTCATTTATTTGGTGGCTTGATCCTCAATGTTCCAATGTTGAGAGGTAAGACCTAGTGAAGTGATTTGATTCTGAGAGTGCTAACACCATCAATGAATTACTCTGTCGGTGGGTTCACAGCTGAATGGATTACTAGGATCTTAGGTTCATTTCGAAGAAGAGGGTGGACATGGCTTTGAAGGATGTGTCTCGTCCTTGGTCACTCTCTCTCTGGCCCTGGCTCTTGCTCTCTCTACTTCCTGGCTTTCAGTAGGCAAGAAACTTTCTTCTACCATGCCCTTCTGCTATGATGGTTCAGCCTTGGGACCAACAGACCATAGACAGAAACATCTGAAACCATGGGCCAAAATAAATATTTACTCCTAAAAGCTGATTTATATTAGATGTTTGGTTACAGTGGCAGGATACTAACTAACATGGCTAGTGAGGAGAGCATTGGTGCTATTTGCAAAGCAGTGCTCTTCCTAGGCAGAGTGTGAAGATTTTATTTGATGAGCTTTTCCATTATGTAGGGAAGCACATGTAGGGGCATTTGTTTTTCTGAGCATGTTCAGTTGACAGTCATAAAACACCATTTACAAAGGATTGGGCATGTTCCTGGACAAGGTCTGTTCAGTTTCAGTGAGCTAAGTTTACATGAGGTTGCCTATAAGAGTGAATCAGACTGGATGATTGGATGTCTAAATTTCTCTAAAGAGTTTTAGCTAAAAACAAAAGCAAAAATTTTGAAATTATATTAAGGATTTTTAAATGGTGTCAGTTTTCTCTCCTATAAGTGGAAGAGTTTGCCATGAAAGGTTGCTGCCTCACTTAGGGCTAACAGCTTTAAAGCCCATAGTTTCCTGGTGAATTTAGTGATGGAGGTTTTATTTTGGTATTTATCTGGTATTATCTTTTTTAGTCACTTAAGTTTCAGCCTTTTGTGTTCTTGAAGCTTGAAGTATTTTCATACATAGGTCAGGCTTACTCTTTCTAATGGTGGTTTTAGATTAAAATATTTATTTATTTATTTTGTATTTTTGAGACAGGGTCTCACTATATAGTTGAGGCTGACCTGTAACTCACCTGGTCGAGACCATGCTGGTCTTGAGCTCACAATGATCGTCCTCCCTCAGCCTCCCAAGTGCTGGGATTACAGGCATGTGCCATCACACTTGGCTAAAGTTTTTATTTTTAAGCAAGACATTTATATATATATACACATAACATAACAGTAATCTCAGTAGCTCCTCTCAGAGTTCCTTCTGTCCATGATTTTTCAGATTGCCTTTAGTTACCTTGATAGTTTGTGGCAAGGCAGAAGTATGAACATTCATTAAAATTTGGGCATTCACCCCCATAACTTATATGTATTTTGAAGTTTGGGATTTCTTTGCCTTTAAATTAAGTTGAAAATGGTGTTTGTGTGTGTAGTTATATTTTATCTTGTCATTGCCATTGTTAACTGTTTTGGGAGAAAATATTGAGAGAACTGCTACTAAATTTGGCCACTGGGAAGTCCCAACTGGATTTTACTTCATTTTATTCAGTACTGGTTTAGAAGTTTCATATTGTATTTTCACATATTTTGTGTGGAATTATACTTTGCATATTTATATGAAAATTTAAAGTTAGTATTTTAAAAATTAATTTTATTGGTACATTTTAGGTATACAATACAATAACATTCATCATAGGAAATTTGTACTTTGACATAATATATCTTGGTTCTCAGTTTTTCCCCATTCCCCTGTCCTCCCTTCAAGCCCTCCACACTTCCCTCTTTACAAAGACTTTGTTTCCATTTTTTTCCTTTTCTCATATTAATTCCATTCCCTTCTTTCTTTTCCCCCAACTCTCCTATTTCTCCTTCTCTTTTGGACCTTTTCTTCCTATTTCACATTATCTGTTATAAATTTTGATCCTTATTTACACTTTCAGTTGCTCACACCAGAAAAATTATTCACATCTGTCCTATTTATTTCACTTAAGAGTATAGCCTCATTGTGCATCCATTTAGCTATAAATGTCTCTAGTTTCTCATTCTTTATGGTTAAGTAGTACTCCGTTTTATAAAAAAAAAACCCACATCTTTATTCAGTCTCCAGTTGATGGGCAATTGGGCTGTTTCCAAGTTTTAGCTGTTACAAACTGTGCTGCTGTAAGTATGGGTGCACATATATCACTGTGGTAGGATTCCTTTAATTCTTTTGGAAGATACCCAGCAGGGGAATAGCTGCGTAAACTATCTGGAATATAGAAAGAACTTAAAAAAAAAATCAGACCTTCAAAATTTAAAGACCCAATCCAAAAATGGGCATCTGAAATGAACAGACATTTCTCAAACAAAGAAGTAGAAATAGCAAACAAACATGAAAAAATGTTCAACATCACTGGTCTTTTGAGAGATGCAAATGAAAACAATGCTGAGATACCACCTCACTCCAGAAAGAATGGCTGCTATCAAGAAATCAACCAATAACAAATGCTGGTGGGCTGTGGGGAGAAAAGAACCCATCTCCAGTGTTGGTGGGAGTGCAGACTGATGCAACCACTGTGGAAATCAGAGTGGATACCTCAAAGAACTAGGATTACAGGTCCCATTTGACCCTGCTAATCTCCTACTGGGTATCTTCCCAAAAGAATTAAAAGAATCATATCATAGCAGTATATGTGCACTCATCCTCATAAAGTTAGTATTTTAATCACTCTCCCAACTCATCAATTTCAGATCATTTTAAGTTTTATCATTATCTCTCATCTTTTGTGTGCTTTGATTCTTATCTAATATTTGGTTTTCTTATTGTAAATATAGTTTATATTTACATATTTTAATTGTTTAATGGAGTCTGATTTTTTAGATTTATGTACTTATTTTAAAGCTTATTTTATTTTTCCATATCTTTTTACATCTTTGACCTTATTCTGAGATTAATTTCCTTCTATTTTGAAGTATATCCTTTAGGGTCAGGATATTTAGGATTCAACTGTTACACTTTTTAATGTAGGGGACCTTCTATTTACTGTTCATTCTTGAAAAATAATTTTTGAAGGGTAATTGTAGACATTGTATTTGATAGCATTGGGGACATTCATTTCTGTTTTGTTTATAGCATTTTGAAACTAAGGTGATTTTATTCTTGTTAACATTATTGCAGTGGGCAAGGTGACTGTCAGTCTAACAGAGAGAGAGAGAGAGAGAGAGAGAGACACCAAGTTTTATTGGTCTTCTGCTGATGTAGTCTCCAGCTATGTTAAGAGTTGCTTCATATTCCATTTCAACAGTTTCCCATGACTACTCATTGATCTTCCTTGTTATCTGTAATGAGAGTCATAATGTCTCCTTTATTAAGGAATTTGTGTTTTCCATAACTTATAGAAAAATTTCAGCTAAAACATCTTTATTATTTTCACCGTTGTTTCTATTTTTCCTTCTGAGATTTGGATTAAATATTTATTATCCATTCTGATTTCTGCTAGCTTTCCTAATCTTCTTTTATATTTCCCATTGAATTATCTTCTCTGATATGCATTTTGAATAATTATCTCAGTCGGTCTTCTGTTCCAATTCTCTCTTCAGCAGTATCTATTATTTAATCTGTCCTATGAGGATTGTTTGTGGTTTAAATTTACTGTTTGTCGTACAGAAAAGTTCTATTTTATGTTTCAGGTTATTTAAGTAGATTATATAGTTTTAAAATATTTTATGCCTGAAAATTTTTATGTTGAATTTATTTTGCTGCTTAATTGATCTATTGTTTATCCATAGCTTGTAATTATGATGTTTATATATGCATATATGTGTTTACATATTTATCGGACTTGCCTGACATTTTCCATAAAAGGAAAAAATGTCCATCTGTTCACCTTTTCATGCTTAGCTTAAAGCCTGACATTATTCCTGAATATAGTCATTGAATGAATAATCAAATTCATCACTCCCCACTTATATCATTGTTGAGTAAAATAAGCTTAAAAATGTTCCTTTTCTTTAGAAAGACTTCACTTGTTGGTATACCTTCAAAGTCCTTTTACGTACCACAGTGTCTCGATTTTTGTTGATCCAACAGTTAGAATTCTTCACAATCTTTCCCTCAGAGTCCTCTGTTTTCTGGTACTTAGTATTCTAATCTCAGTACCTAAGCAAATAAGTAAAACTAAATTTTATGGCTTAAATAGTCTTTCTGCTTTAAAAGAAATTACTGATGTTGTTTTACTGACATTCATTTAAGAACAAGTGTTTTTAAGCTTTCTCCCTCTTTGGTTATTTTTCGTGTGAGTTGGAAACTACCTGTTGCCAGCCAGGGCTATCTAGTGTGGTGTTGTTGTTGTTGTCCTTCTTCTTCCTCCTCCTCCTCCTCCTCC
>NW_022900916.1:18930906-18936644 GCF_012274545.1 Fukomys damarensis | reverse complement strand
TACTTTTTTTTTGGTACCAGGGACTGAACTCCAATCTTTGCACTTGGGAGGCAAGTGGCGGAACCATTCAGCTAAATGCCTGGCCCCGTGTACTTTTTCTTCTTATATAGCCACTCTGAGTGGGTCGATGCCTGCGTGACTGTCTGTCCTTGTCCATCTAGACTGAGTATATTATTGTAGACTTTTCATGGTCTCTTAAGCTTTCGACCAGTGCTTTCTCATAAAAGAAGAATTGTGTAGCACAAATTCCTTGCCTTTCCAGTTTCCAGACACAGAAACAAATATTTTCTTATTTTCTGGGGGTTATTTCAGATATATCATTTTCCTAAAAATGTTGATGTTTCAAAGTTATCTTAATGGTGAACTCTAAAGCAAGATCTCTGTAGGATCAGATAACCTAGTTAATAAATATTTATTGAGTATATACTAGATGTCAAACTTTATTCTCTGTTAGAATATAATTTGGGAGAGTTATCTTTTAGTATCCTATAATTTAGCTGAGAAAACATGACCTGTAAATGTATAAACCTAAGACAAATACTAGTAAAAGATTTTTGAGAAAAATTATGATAATGTAAATTGCCATGTGCAGGGAAATAAATGACTTCATAAGGGAATCCATCATAGCTTGCTCTTTGATATAAATTAAAAAGATAGTTCTTTTACTGGGGCAGGAATTAAGACTAATTATGCCACTGTGGCCTTAAAGGTGGATTCTGTACAGTACATGTGTGATAATTGCAGTTATAGAAGGGAGGATTAGGTTGATTGTGGGTGGCCTTGCACGCTAAGATGAAATGCTCAAAATAATGTGGGTTTAATGAAGTGAAAATGAGTCTTCTAGTAAGCAGTAGCTTAAGCAGTAGTTAAGGTAAAGAGGGGACCAGTTATGACATCCTGAAAGGATGCAGGTGCAGGATGGTATAAGTGTGGGTTTAGAGTGGTTTAAGTATGACTGATGAGGAGATCTTAATAAAAAACTAGCAGGACATGGTAACTGTTGGGAGAGTTGTATAGAATCAAAATATTTTTGCTGATTAGAAGAGACATTGTATATGGGATCACTTTTTCAAGTTTATTAAGTTGTGGAATAGATATTATGAGTGATGTGGTATGAAAATAAAGTATGACAATGTGACAAGTTCCAGATCTAGAAATAATTGACATGATAATTAACTGCTGGCTCATTAGACCAGATGTCTGGAGCTTTCAGCTGCCCACATTTTATCTCATTGTAAGCATTGTATAGTTTGGATCTTTGTGTCCTGTTAATGTTCAGAAAAGTATTTGTGCTGCCGCCCAGTGGTTGATTTGTTTGTTTTCAATCCTGTTTTTTTTTTCTTTTCTTAATCGTGCTTATTGAGCACTTATTATGTTGGTAGGCATAGAGAAAAAAGGGAACGAAAATTGTTTGTTGTGTAACAATTGTTAATCATTAAAACCTACTGCATTTTTAGTAGTATTTTATTGTCTACATCTAAATATTTGGAAAAGTAATTGTTTTAAAAGAGTAAGGGGAAAATATTTTTTATTTGAAGAGGGTGTTTTTGTTTTTTTAAACTTTGCAGTTTTGGAAATTTGTGAACATAAAACATTTACTTTCTTGTCCACTAGGTGACAGTGTGTCATCATTAATTTTTTTTCTTCCATCTCAGCAAAAGGTATACAAAAAGAAATTTATCCCCAAGTTATTTTGATTTAGTATTAGTGATACTTTTAATGATCTTACAACTTATAATGATTTATAAAATATGCACTTGTGATTTTTGTATTTTATACATGGTATATGTAGAGTTAAGTACACATAAATGCATCTGTTGTTAAAACTTTTTTAGACTACTTAAAACTTTGTGCCATTTAGAGAACAGTTTTTACATGTATTTATAAAACAAGGCTGGCAAAAGATACTCATATCAAACTACAAGCAGCCTGAATTTCGGAATAGTTTTGTAATTCATGGAAGTCCATTCAGGCATTCGGATGGAGTTTGCTTAAACAATGCAATGTTTACTCTTCCAAGAGGGCTGTATAATCTCCTGAGACATCTAAAGCCTAAATATATACACATATCTTTTAACTTTATAGTTGTCCTTTTAGAAGGATACATTGTGTTCTTTGGGAATGATGTGTGCAGAGGGCAAATATCTATAAAATTTCCTTTCAGGTTGTCTATAAAGATTTGGGAAAAAATGATATCACAGCTTTTCCTGCTATTCTTTAAGATCAAATTCCACAAAATCTAAATAAGAAATTTTCAACAGTCTACCACAAATTTAATTGAACTTCTTCAGGTACTAATATCTATGTAGTACAGTGATGAAATTTAATGTTCAATGGTATGCTTTTAAAATAGTTCAAGTACTCTGGAAATAGTTTCTATAAAAGCTGTCTTTAGAGAAAAATTAAAAGGCACAGATATAAGGAATTGGGATGACATGGCTATCATAGAAAATCCACCACTGGTACACTCGCCAGAGGTGCATGTAGTAATCTACTTCCCTATCCAAATTTTAAGGAGGAGGCTGAAAGGAAGTAAAGGAACTGCTAGGAATTGTGGAGGTGTTGCTGTCATTTCTCAGCTTCTGTGCAATTAAGGAATCTCCTACTTTCCCACTTTATCAAAAGCTTGTCAGAGCCTCAGAAGTTCCACGTGAGTTTCTGCATCGAGACTTTATTACTTTGTAAAAGATACTGCATACAGTCATCATGAAGAAACCAGTCCATCCACCAAGGCAATCGCAGACACATGGGAAGAGACCACAGTACTGTACCAGATTCCACTGACAAAATGTAGTTACTATGGAGTAAATTTAGAATCACCTTATGTGTTTAAAAGATAATGGCAATTAGAACTTTACTTTTGTTCGTTTTTCATCTAACCGTAGTATACTTCATCTTTTTTGTTTTGTACCAGGGATCAAACTCGGGTCCTTGAGCTTGTAGGCAGGTGCCGGAACCACTGAGCTAAATCCCCGGCCCCTAGAATATTTCATCTTAATTTTGAAATTGCAAGTGATTTACAACCAGTTAAGTAAACCTTTCTAGGTAAAACTCATGATGAAATATAATCCTGTGTAATTCATTTTGAGAATATAGAACATTAAAAATAGCTATTTTGTAGTAGTTTTCTTGTGGTGTTCTCCCTAATATTCACATAATCCAACTACTAACTCTTCAAGGTCTCAGTGAAAAATTTTGATATACTAATAAAATTAGATACAAAATTATGCCTTTCATGATGTACTTTAAACATGTAAATCAACAGAATCTGAGGCTTTGTAGATGATTAATTTGGTTCTTTAGGTGGCCTTTTACTGAAGACTATAGTTTTCAAACAAAAAATTCTCTTTGTACAGATTTTTAAGATATTTTTGGAGAGAAGTGTTTTCTAGAAATTTGAACAATGTTTTATATGTCGATTTTATGTGATAAAAATAAAATTTAATTTCCTTAATGGGTTTTGAAACTAAATTTAAAATACTGTTTTTGTGTATGAAGTATATAGTAAGTTCCTTATGGAAGCTTTGAGAATATAACAAAGCACAAGGAAGAAATGTTTTCATAAATCCATCATCCAAAAACAACTATTAGCATTTAATACTTTTCCTTTCAGTATTTTCAGAGCACTGACTAGAACAGAATATATTTTTTCCTTTTTAGATGGTTTATATTTTTGTGATAGAATTAAGAAAAAGAATGCTGTATTTTCAGCTAGACATTAAATTTTTATTGTTTTATGAGAAGATAGAATTAAATTTTTTTTAATTCATGAATTCTGACATGGTAAAGAACTGAACAAGATAGTAAAACAAGTAACATTAGCCAAGACAAATTTAAGAAGATTGTTCAAAGTTTAACACATCTTAAAACATTTTATAGTGTAAAATAGTCTTTGGTTAAATTCAATAAATGTATACTATGATTTGTATGTGTGGACATGTAAACACAGATGAAACAGTGTTTACAGTTCATGCTCTTTATGGCTGATGAACTGAAACTGAGGTAAACTTGAACCCTGGAGATTAATGTTGTTAGACATACAGAGAGAAACTGCTGATATAGTTAACTTTTCTTTACTTTTTAACATGGGAATTTGGGTACTCACCTTTTTTCTAATCCTTTTATGTGCTCTGACTTATGACACTGATGTGCCACTGTAAGAATCAGTTATCATCTCTGGTTTCCAAAGTATTTCTTGTCCACTCTTAGCTCTACAGTTGCCTTCTGATCTCACCATCCTCTGAGTTCCCTCCTCCTAAATGCTCAGTGACAGCAATTTTACCTTCAGTCTAGTTTGTACACAATTTTATAAATTACATAGCAGTACTTGTCTAGGTATGCAACTGACTCTCATTCTTATTTGTTTCATGATGTAAATGTTCCCAGATGGCTTGGCTGCTGGGACAACCTAAATGTGATTTTTCAAATGTTACAGATGGTTTCTTAATGTTGAGGATTATATGTCGATTTTATGTGATAAAAATAAAATTTAATTTCCTTAATGGGTTTTGAAACTAAATTTAAAATACTGTTTTTGTGTATGAAGTATATAGTAAGTTCCTTATGGAAGCTTTGAGAATATAACAAAGCACAAGGAAGAAATGTTTTCATAAATCCATCATCCAAAAACAACTATTAGCATTTAATACTTTTCCTTTCAGTATTTTCAGAGCACTGACTAGAACAGAATATATTTTTTCCTTTTTAGATGGTTTATATTTTTGTGATAGAATTAAGAAAAAGAATGCTGTATTTTCAGCTAGACATTAAATTTTTATTGTTTTATGAGAAGATAGAATTAAATTTTTTTTAATTCATGAATTCTGACATGGTAAAGAACTGAACAAGATAGTAAAACAAGTAACATTAGCCAAGACAAATTTAAGAAGATTGTTCAAAGTTTAACACATCTTAAAACATTTTATAGTGTAAAATAGTCTTTGGTTAAATTCAATAAATGTATACTATGATTTGTATGTGTGGACATGTAAACACAGATGAAACAGTGTTTACAGTTCATGCTCTTTATGGCTGATGAACTGAAACTGAGGTAAACTTGAACCCTGGAGATTAATGTTGTTAGACATACAGAGAGAAACTGCTGATATAGTTAACTTTTCTTTACTTTTTAACATGGGAATTTGGGTACTCACCTTTTTTCTAATCCTTTTATGTGCTCTGACTTATGACACTGATGTGCCACTGTAAGAATCAGTTATCATCTCTGGTTTCCAAAGTATTTCTTGTCCACTCTTAGCTCTACAGTTGCCTTCTGATCTCACCATCCTCTGAGTTCCCTCCTCCTAAATGCTCAGTGACAGCAATTTTACCTTCAGTCTAGTTTGTACACAATTTTATAAATTACATAGCAGTACTTGTCTAGGTATGCAACTGACTCTCATTCTTATTTGTTTCATGATGTAAATGTTCCCAGATGGCTTGGCTGCTGGGACAACCTAAATGTGATTTTTCAAATGTTACAGATGGTTTCTTAATGTTGAGGGCAGTGCATATAGATAAGGAAGGAATAGGAAAATGGGATGTATCACGCTAAAACATTAAAATGATTATATTACAAAGTTACAATTTTTTCATTTTTCTTTGCTTCAACTCAGATTTTCCTTTAAAAACTAATCTTTAGAGGGGCTGGGGATATAGGTCTGTGGCACTGTGCTTGCCTGGTAAGCTTAACATCGTGAGTTCAAGACCTGGTACTAAGAGGGAAGTAGGGGGAGGGG
>NW_022900916.1:18872000-18930170 GCF_012274545.1 Fukomys damarensis | reverse complement strand
GAGGGGAAGCGGGGAGGAGGAGGGGAGGGGAGGGGAAGAACTTACCTTTAGGATTACTAATATCATCTGCTGAGCTGCCTATTTCACATTAGTCTTTATTATAGGTTCTAATTCTAGGTTGAATTTCCATTTACTACTTTAATATTTTAATCTTTCCGGTTTTTCAGGATGATAATCGTTTATTTTGAAATCCTTGCATGCCGATCCAATCCCAATGTGTATAGCATTTCTGGATCTGCTGAATTGATTTTTGTTGTCTTCTTGGTTAGGCATTACTTCTTTCTGCTTCTTTCCCTTCTGCTTCTTTACTTGTCTCATAATACTTTATTTCATGCCACATTTTAATTATAAAGCATTACAAAGGCATTATACTATTTTAGCTTTCTCCAAATAACACAAAAAATTTGGGAAGCAGTTTTATTACAGGAGATGAACTGGATCTTGTAGAAGCTTTTAAGCTTTCATTGGGAAGACCTAGTTCAGTTTTGCCTTCACTTGCGGATTGCATTTAACGTAACATTCCCCAGGTTCAACCATGTTGTTGCAAATGACATTATATCATTCACTGTTATGGCCAAATAGTACTCTATTATGTGTATATACCACATTTTCTGTTCCCTACATCCATTGACAGACTATGAAGTTGATTCCAGTTCTTGTGAATAATGCTGCAATAAACAAGAATAAAGTACATGTCTGTTCAAGACAGGGATATATAGTGGGATTGTGGAATCCGTGGCAGTTCTATTTTTAATATTTTAGGGAATCCCCAGACTGTTTTCCATAGTGACTACACTAATTACATTCATAAAACAACATGCAGGGATTCCCTTTTCTCCACATCCTTGGGCATATTTTTCTTTGGTCCTTTTAATAATAGCCTGTGTAACTGAAATGAAGTGATATTTAGATTTGGTTGCATTTAATAAATGTGTGAAAATATGTATATGCCTCACCTTCTTCTTTAACCAGTTTTTAAATCTCCATGTTATTATTGTGCCACTTTCACCTTAAAAGTATAAACTGGCTTTGAAAGGTCTACAGAGATAGACTTTTCTGTTTGTTTTTAAGAAGAAATCTTATAATCATCTGTGTTATGTTTAAATTTAATAAATGAGACTAGAGGGTAAACATGTATTATATAGATCTTGTACCATTGTAATTAGTTGATCATTAAGTATGAAAAATGCATACCAATAGCTGCTTCGTATTTGTTTGTTTGTTTGTTTTAGAATGCTTGCTTCTATGCTTACAGATGAATGATGTGACATGGGTGATAATCCTATGCTGTATAAGTAGATCATATTTTAAACTTAAACATTCGTGGCTAAGAATGATTTATTTATATGTAATACAACCTTATGATATTCTGGAAATCAGAAAAAACAACTGAAATGCAGTATGGAAATGTCATGTAAAATGCACTTGTAAGAAACAAAGTAGCCACCATTTCTTCCCTGGTCGGGCACCTCAGAATTTCAGGGAAACTGGTAGAAAAAGGCAGCATAGGCAATGCATTGTTCCCATGAGGAGGAGCCCCTACCCTCCTGGTGGAGGCACCTTGGTGTCAGTAAAACTTCAAAGATGTTTTTCTCTGTACTATTGCCAGGCCTCAGGCTAAATATTCAAATAGGAGTACACAAAGTAACCAAATAACAGCCAATGTCAACAGATGAGTTAAACTGAAAGGGTGATGGTATCTCTATCACAGTCAGAGCCTCCCTTGCTTTGAAATACTTATAATTTATGGAGTGCCACCATGTGTAGGCAGCGGGCTAAGTGTTCCATATTCAGAGAGAAAATGAAAAATGCTCTACATCGTGAAAATTGTCATCTGGTGGCGTAGATGGTCAACAGAAAAGACCACTGAAAGTGCAGCACGCTAGAGGAATTCACAGCTGAGCAAACAGAGTCACTGCATCCAAACAGAGTTTGCAGATAGGAATCAGTAGATTTTAAGAGTCAGGGGTACCTGGCTGGAGCCACAGAGTAATTGGGGTCAGCCAAGCTGGGAGGGTGTGGGAAAGTTTTTCTGGCAAAGGGATCACTAGGTATAGAAAGGTTCAAGCCCAGAAAAACAACTTGTGTGGGCAGTCTTAAATAGTTCTATGGGGAGAGGGTGATTTTAAGGGAATGTCAGGAGGCTGGGAAACTAAACGGCTTTTTATCACTACGTAAAGGGGTCAGACTCTCTCCTGAGGTTCGAAGGTAGCCTTTGAAGGCAGGAAAGTGATGTAATCTAATCTATCTTTCCGAGTAAGTATTTGACTGCTCTAGGAGACGGAGAAGGAAAGACTTCAGGGAGACTGCTTATGAGATCATTCCAGTCACTGAGGACAAAGATGTTATGCTGGTATCGTAATGACTTACCCTAATGGATAAGGGTATAGTAAAATGATAAGGAAGTGGATGCAGATCTCCAGGCTTGAGGAAAGGCATTAAAGGCAATGTGAAAGTTCAGGGATGGCCAACCACATCCTTTCAAATGTCACACATTTCCTAACCTGCAGATCTTGAAGATAGTAGCTTTGTTTCCACTTTCCCTTCTCATTATAATATCTCCATACCCTCAAGAATCCTAAACAGTTAAAAAAATTTAGCTAATTTGCACAAGCTATATGATTTCAATAGCAAAACCACATCTTAGCAACTTGTAAAAGAACTCATTTGATGAATTTGCCTTATCTTTATTTCCCCACACCGGTACTCAGAAATAGTTCATAACAAAGTTGGAGAACACTCAGAAACAGGAGGAAGAATGCTTGCATCACCGAGGAAATATTCACACTTCAGTGGAGGGCCAAATTGGTCAGAATTGGATTAAGGGAAAATAATCTCTCATGTCTTTTGATTAGCATTTGAAATGGTGTCATTGTTTTTCTTTGTGTCTTTAGCAGATTCATTTTTTTCATTTGGTCTGTAATGCAAGGTGGTTGCAGAAGTGCTTTCCCTTTATATAGGGGACTCAGTCCCTGCCAGTGGTTAAGATCTGAGCTCATGAAATGTCAGGTCCAGAGAGCCACAGATACTACAAAGTGGCTCCTTATCAAATTTAATGTGTGTCATGTTTTCTTTCTGAAATAATCATTGTTCTACTTTTTATTTTCAGGATGAACAAAAGCTACAGGAGAGTTTAAAGCAAGGCGCCGTCATAATTGCTGCTTTAATTAAAGAAAGAAATTCTGCGCTTCTTGGCCAGCTGCTGGTAGCATGAAGAACACAAGACAGAAAATCACCTTTTGGGCTTCTGAAACCATTTGCCTAAGTCTCTATTGCATTTCCTTCCCCACCCCACTCCCTCTTATTATATGTGGGAAAATGTTGAAGTTGTTATATATCTTATAATTATAGGGTGTGATGCTTAGATGATAAGAATAGATAAGAGTAGATCAGTGTTTGTGTCTGTTAAATTGGGTATGTCAAATACAAATTGCCTGAGAAGAGTAAGGAGGTGGACAGTAACTGCCTTCCCATAAAGAATCTTTTCATAAAGCTGAAAGTCAAATTGAAATAATAATGGTGAGCCATTCCTTCAAGAAATGAAAGTTTAGAAAACTTCAGCTATTATCTTAACTCTTTAATACATCACATTACAATAAGCTAATAAATAAGGTTCTAAAATGGTCCTCTCTCTATAGGATATTTTCTCTTTTTCTCTTGTGCTGGATTTTTCCAATCCTTAAAAAAACAATTCGTAGCAAAAAATGGAAATGCTTCAGATATTCTTACCGTTTGCCTCTCACTTCTCTAGATCCCTAAGGGAGATGTCATCTTTTGCTTTTCTGTTATTTTTTAAATTTTATGTTTTCCTTGGTTGATGAAGGTAATTTTGACTTACATTGTTTGAAAGAGTCTGAATATTTCTAAAGAGTCTAATTTTTAAATAAGTTTAAAAGATGCCTAGAGAGCTTCATAAGAATTCAGTTATTTGGTTGTCCCTGTTGTGGTCTTCTGTGAGGACTGGAATCCACAGTTCAGTGACTCTTGTGTTGTAGATACTGCTCCCTTGTCAAATCCAGTTCTTATTCTATCCAATTTCCATTTACACATACATCTTAGATATTAATATTTACCTTGAATTTAAATATGACTTGTATTTAGTCATTAAAGATGACCTTATTCTGTAAGTACATTTATTTCATAAAATAGATTATAGTGCATCACTCCAGGGCTTACCATGTATATGAAATTTGTAAAAGTTGCACCAATTCTTTTTGTTTAAAGAGGGACAATATAATATCTATCTTGTGGAATAATTCCTTAACATATTAAATGATTCTTCTCTATATTTCTCAAGTACTAATATAATAGAGTTTATATTTTACATTTAAGAAAAACAAGTAGCATATAATGAGTATGGAATAATTATTGCATTTCATTCTTCTAAGTGAAATGGGTTCTTTGAATGTAGGCTTGGATTTAACTTCCTGACTTCACCACTGTTACTCTCTCTAGGGATGCTAGGAAACATAAATCATTTAACTCAAATTCCTGAGGGTGAAAGAATGTGGGCAATATGTAGATTTTGGTTAGAATGTCTGCCTCTCTGTTGAGGTGGGCAGCTGCTCAGTAGAAGGCATTAGGGCAAATTCCACACACTGTGCTTGTTGAAATCTTCAGGCAAAAATGTTGTAAGACTTTGGAAGTGCTCATAAAAGCAGAAGGGGAAATGTAACTAAGGTTTTAAAGAGAGGGTGAATGACTTTAGCAAGAAGGCAGGAAACTCAGTACAGCTGTGGAACAGCAAAAACACTGTACTTCATCCATGGGATGTTAGCTGGGTCAGTGTAGATTTCAGGTTAACAAAGGTGTATTATAGTAAACAAGAATTCATCCTGGAGCAGTTAATGATCATGGAACTGAAAACAAGAGGAAGAAGACGATGAAGATGAAGAGGAGGAGGAAGAGGAGAAGGAAAAAACCCTCACAGTCTTCACTTTTTGGATGAGGAAATTGGGACTCTGGGATTGCATTTAACCTTCCCCAAGGTCATGGGGCTGTGTTGTAGCAACAGGCAGGGCCTTAACCTCAGGAAGACTTTATCTCTGTGTAACAGTGACTTCCAGCCAAGATATCCAAGAGAGAGGCTGTGAAATGGAAATCTGAAGCTCTAAGAAAACACAGAGGAATGGACTGAGAGGGAGGGGCAGTGTGTCCAGTGACCAGATGAAAATCCTAAAGCTTCTGACTTTCTAGCCACCTGTGCAACATGCAAACATCTATGGGCAGAGGTTAAGGGAATCGAGAAATTTATTGGCCAAGAGATAAAGATAAATTATTTTACTGTTTGTAAGAGATCCAGAAGTAACCTTACACTTATGCTTTTAATTACTGCTTTGCAAACTTAATGCCTTTAATAAAAAATATTCATTGTCACTGAATTTTCTTTAAAGTCCCTGGAGAAAGAATAATATTTATATCTCAAGGTTGAAATTGCTTCTGCTTTTGGCAAGTTTTTAGAAAGACTTTTATTTCTAAATTTATGCTACTTAGTTAAATACAGCTTAAAGTTATCTTTTCAGGAATTCAGCACTGAAGAGTGTGATCAATAACATATTGGTAAGAAGTAGTTTTTTTCTATTAAAGCACTCAGCTTTGTAGATGACATTGCAAGTATATTTATCTATGGATAAAAATCAGACTCATCTTTCAGGGTTCTTTGTTACTACAGTCATTTAAGTCATTTTGCATTGATTTCATTGGAAAATTATTTTATACTACTTTATTAAAACTACCAAATTTTATTTCGCACGTATAAATGTAGTAATTTATATAAAAGTCAAATTACAGAACATTTTCTTATATTAGAGAAAATATGGTCTTTCTATACAATGTCATACTCCTGTGCTGTAAGGAAGGATAAACTCGGGTCATTTGTAGGGAAATAGATTTACCTTGAGACTGTAATAATAAGTGAAATAAATCAGACACTCATGCTTAAATATCACATGGTTTCTTTTATATGACGCTCGAAGTCTAATAGGAATATAAATATGAATGAAAGGTAATGGGAATATAAATAATAGATAATAGGGAATAGGGAGATGGGTCCTTTTCAGATGTGAGGGCGACCAGCAGATGGAGAAGGGAAGAAAGGAGATGAAAAGGAACGAAGGTGTGTTATGTACATGAACCAGTTCCCCATGAAGAACATAGTCATTATGTACTGCAAACATGTACTAATAAAAGCTTTAAACAATAAATAAAAACCTGCAAATGTTATTGTTTTACTGGTGAAACTATTTGTGGATTCATAGAGCATAAATCATAACATTTTAATTAAAACACTAAGAAAACCATTTGGAAGAAGAAATACTGAAGTTATTTTAAAAGTTCAATTTGGAAATAAAGCAAATAAAAAATTGAAGTGATTTAGGGTTCGTTAGCATGGCTTAAAATGAATAAATTAGAAATGGCTGTGGAGGTAGTGTTTGGCATTGTATTATTTGTATATGACCTTGGTACATCTTAGTTACAAATTTGTGAAAATTATACATCTTTTTAAGATGAAAAAGAAACTATTAAGGGTTCTAAATATAGTCTCTTTAACCAAACAGTATATGAGTAATTGATAAATAGCTTAAAATTGATATATTTAAAAACTAATGGCATTTTCATTTATATTTAGAGCACATGTACATAGTTTTCAAACTCAAAATAGGAAGGGCTGGTTGTTGTTTTTTTGTTTGTTTGTTTGTTTGTTTTGGTACTGGGGATTGAACTCCGGTCCTTGAGCTTGCAAGGCAGGCCACCGAACTGCTGAGCTAAATCCCCAGCCAGGCTGGGTTTTTTTTTTTTTAACGTATGATTTACAAAATCTGATCTACATCTACATTCAGAATTATTTACCTGGATGTGCGCCTTCATTTTCCATTTTGTAAAACTGCATTCGAGTCCAGAAGCAAACGTTTCTCAAGGGCAGATCTAGTGATCATTTTGACCTGAGTGGAGACGTGACTGAAGATACCTCCTGGGGGCCAATCTTGCAAGATTTTCCAGTGGTCTGCAGTCTATCGTAATGGGGTTCTTTGGATAAGGTTTGCAAGTCTAGTAGGTGAACTGAATGAGGTTTCTGGAGCTTTGCCATTTGGAGCTGTCCATTATGTTCTTTGTTCTACCTCATTGTAAAGAGGGCTATGGAAACTGGTTGGTTTATTAGTTTGTCAGGTTTTTATGTATATGTATATGCGATTTTCCAGTGGTCTGCAGTCTATCGTAATGGGGTTCTTTGGATAAGGTTTGCAAGTCTAGTAGGTGAACTGAATGAGGTTTCTGGAGCTTTGCCATTTGGAGCTGTCCATTATGTTCTTTGTTCTACCTCATTGTAAAGAGGGCTATGGAAACTGGTTGGTTTATTAGTTTGTCAGGTTTTTATGTATATGTATATGCGCAGTGGACAACAAAACATCCCTTTGAGGAGGAGGAAATAGATGATAAAATCTGTGTTACTAAATTTCTTCAGTAGTTTGGAGGATTTTTTTTTCCATCCTGTGTGCTTTTAATACCCTGTGAAGTTCATAGTTCCTTTTTCTTTTCTTGTTTCAATAGAAAATGCATCTCTGTAATACCACCTAAGTTTTAAAAATGTATTATTGAACTGTCCAGTTCAGGAATTCAGTTGCCTATTTTACTGAATGTAGGTATGTGTGACTTGATGCTCAAAGAATGCCATTCAAAGACATTTCCGCCTGTTTGTTTCTTGAATCAGTTGCTGTTCACATAAATCTGGAAAGAAGCCAAAAAATGTAACTGAATTAAGAATTTTGAGGTTCCCACTGGGAGTATATATAAGTTCTGCCATAACTCCTCATGATAAATGTAATCATTATGTACTACAAACATACTAATACAAAATACATAATAAAAATAGCCTTAAATAAAGAACTTAAGTGCAACATTGTATGATTGCAGGGAGAAGCAACTATAGGATAAGTATTTTTGGCCTTGGTTTGGAAATCTTAACATTAAAAGTTTGAATGAATTATGCAGTTATATATAACACTACTTCCAAAACCTATGTATATTGCCTAAATGGTATTTTATTTTTATTTTACTACATTTTTTGCATAATAAAGCAACTATTCAATTCTGGAGCCACCCTTTAATACTTTAGCCCACTAAAATTTATAATATTAGATTATTTTTATCATTGGTAAAGAATTATTCTTTATATAACTGATGTCAGTGAAAACACTGAAAGACAACTTGAAAGATAGGGATTTATTTCTCCCTAGAGATTCCTTGATATACACACACTTTTCTTGGAACTGTCATTTTTGGCATATGAACTGAAATTTTTATTGGAAGAGGTAAGGGATAATCTGTTCCTTACAATGCTTTTTACGGAGTGGTAAAATTTAAATGTAAAGCTCCCTTTTCATAAATATAATCTAAAAGTTTAACATTACCAGTGTATTATCATTAATCTCTCTCCCCCTTCTCTCCTCTCTCTCTGTGTGTATTTGTGCGTGTGTGTATACATTTGTGCAGAGAAGGAAAACAAGTTCAGAGAAACAAGGAAATGTATTTTCATATGAAAATTTTCTTGAAAGTTCTAAAATGATTGCAGTGCTAGTTTATGCTTTGTGTGCATATCCAGCAAGAACTTCTAAAGGCTAGGTGTCTCTGATTTTGCAAAGTGGGGAAACAGAGAAAAAAATGCCAGATGTATGTACATGATAAATACATGTTTATACCTAATAATTGCATGTAATTAACATTACCTATTGGCAATGAAGTTTGAATACATCTCTAAGTGATTTATATCTGTTATGTTGGCAGCTTTACTAGTCCATTATCTAAAAATGAGATTACATTTTTACTTGTTTCAGTTTTAATCCTAAATTCTTACAATATGAGCCCACATGGTTTCTGCCAGAAACTAACCTGACTCATCGCATCCTCCCCAGCAATTTCCTGCTTGCTTCAGCAGTCCTTCTGTTTCTTGTGTTCTTCCTTTTTCATCTTGTCAACGCCTCTTTTGCTCGTGATCCCATGAAGAAGCCCCTCGGCTGGGCACTTTTCCTGGTCATGACTGCTGCTGTGTATTCCACTGGGAGGCACTGCCTTGGAGTCCGCAGAATCAGACTTGGCTGCTCTTCAGCTCACCTGTGCAGCCTGATCTCAGATGCATGCCGTTGATGGAAGTAGAGACTTGACTTTCCCTGATGCTGTGATAATCTTTCTGTTGTAACAGATACCTGTACTACCGCCAGAGAGAAGAAAATGTAGATTTGTCTCATACCACGCCTGTCTCCACTTGAACCCTTTCAGAGACTTTTGACCCCTGCATATTTGGCCCCAACTGCTCCTGAACTACAGAGCAGGCAGTGCCTATCCTTATCCACGACACCACGCAGAGGATTTGCCTTGTTTCTTCATCAAGATTAGATACTCCCCGAATAGATGATAGAACCATCAACCATTCCCTTTGAGAAGAATGTTCATGCGTCCAAGTTAAACACAAAATAGTGTGAATAACCACAGATTTCCCAAAAGGTAGATATTTTAACTTTAATTATAGTCAAGATTCTGATTTTTTAAAATGCAATTGAGAGATACATTTCAGGAGACTAGATACATTTGAGATTAAATTTTACCTAGAAACTCAAGTATGGGCAAAGTATACATGTAAAATACTTTAATAAAATTCAGTGATCTTTAGTATGGTAAAATAGTATCTTGTAGATAAGATCTTTAGTATGGTAAAACAGTGCCTTGGAGACAAACTGGTTATTTCACAATAATTGCCATTCAGTTAGAGTTTACTCTGGGCCAATTTTTGCCTCTTATGTGATATAACTTTCTGGAAGACTCACGGTGATTCGTGCGTCACAGCAGAACCCAAGGCTCAGAGACCTCAGTGAAAAAGTGGAGATCACACAGCCAGTGAATGGCACAACTGGTATCCGAAGCCCGCTTGTTGCATTCCTTCTGTCCCGCATCTTGCCTATTAGAATGAACAGTGATCTTCAGTAACAGTAGGAGCATCATAGATAGAGTGATAGAGATATTTAAAGTGTACTTACTTAATTTTGTTCCAGGTTTTTGTCTGTTTCATTCTCCTGTGCACTCCAGAGCGAATGGCAGAGTCAGTCATTTGCAGTGGATGTGTATCGCTTGGCCATTAAGCTGTCAGTTGTGTAGCAGACCGAATTCTGGTCCCTAATTATTTATTGAGAATCTTTTATGATCAAGAACTTGTTCCTATGGGAATTGTACTAGACAAAAGGTAGGATTCCTGTTCTTGACACATTTTCTGCCAATATGAAAAAGGCACATGGATATTATTACAGTGGACATCGAGGCATCTCTGATAGTGCTATTTCAGAGGAGAAAACCTTCCAGCCTGTGCTATGGAGAGAAAGCTGTCTGTAGCCTTAGTATTTGAGATTTGCCTTAGGCTTCTATTAAATTCTGTCCCTAAATTTTTCTATAGGGCTGCATGTGCTTCTTTGGGGTTTGTGGGGTTCATACAGTGCTGGTGGTGCTTATTATATATCGAAGTGTTCGCCTTATATTCCTTTGTTTGCTTTTAAGATGTAATCTCTGTGAGACTATTAAATTTTGGCCACCTGCCAACCATCCTTTCAAGTGTAAAATGTAGTTCCAATCCAGTAGCATTATCAACGGTGCTTAAAGTAAGCCTTTATCTGCTGGGATATAAATTCTTGAAAAATTTATAGGCTGGTTTAAAAAAGGAGACAGATTATATAAATCAAGTGATATTTAATAATCCATTGATAAAATATGTGCTAGAACCTCAATTTATAAATTCATGTGTCCAGCTATACCTATTTTTAAAAAATCAGTTTATCCTTGGTTTTAAGCCTCAATCCTATGGATTAGAACAAATTTGGTAGGATTAGTCATGACAGGTTTGTCTCTTTCCCTTTTGCCTGACTATCCCTGTTTCTTTGGCTGTCCTTAAATGTGGGTTTGCTGTTTTCTCTTGCTGTCCCTTCCACGTATGTCATTACCACTGCAAGCTGCCCAGGCCCTATCTACCAAGCTTTCTGGCAAACCACTTCCACCTGCTGATCAGCATGGTGTGCTGCTGCCTTGTGACTGCACACACTGTCGATGTGTCTCTGTTAGTCTGATGTGCTTTTCACACAATTCATTTCTTCTCCATCTGAATGTATATTATGCTTTGTTTAATTTAAATTATTTCACCATTAAATAAGAGTAGAGGATGTTTTTTGTCTTCATTTTATTTGAATCTAGAACAGTGAATATTAGTGACAAGTGTAAAATATGTCAGGCGAGCAGAAAGATAGGTCCAATATTGAATGAACTACCCCAGTTTTCTTCCCCTTATTATGTTCTGTAAAGAACTCTGTCTCATTTCTATTCCTGAAACACTATTTTCAATAAATGCTATGTCTCTAGCTAGCAAAGTCAATATTTGTCTGTTCCTATATCTTCCATCACTTTAGCCCACAACGCCATCAGCAGTCTGGTCCAATATTGCAGAGCAGCATGTACCTTTAAAGGAAGCATGCATGTTGGGTTTCTGAACACACACCTGCTCACCCGCTTCCTGCTGCTGAACTTTGACAGATGTCCTTGCTCTTCCTTGGAGGCCATTATCTGCCCTCTGTTTATTTACTTCCCATTCTTCCTATAATATTAATTTCCATTCCTGCTTGACAAGCATACCTTCCCTGGTCCCTCTCCATTGTTTTAGAACATACAAATTATAAACTCAAATCAATGCTGCAATTCACAATGCAGGGTTGGGATATACTAATTTGGGTACAATTTGTGTCTATTTTCCATAGCTTCTCAACGTAGGGGTGAGCACCGTGTCTTGCTTTATAGTTTGTATCTTTCCTCTACCATTCAATGGTAAATATCATGTCTTGGTTTCTAAATGGCTGTTTTATTAGCCAATGTTCAGCCCTGCTTTGACCACACAATGGATATTTCATGGACAGGGAACACATTGATTTGGTAGGATTAGTCATGAAAGGCATGTCTCCTTTGAGAATGTGGTAGAAATTACTTTTACTACTTCCAAATCCTGCAGTAGTTGCCTGCTGTACTATATTAATTTCATCTAATGGAGAATACATATTCTGGGGTATAACATAGAGATCAGTCTTTACATAACGTGGGCTGTTTCTTTTGATACTTTTACTTCTTAGGCACTGTTATAGTGATGATCTGTAATTCCTACTTGATGGTAGGCACTTAAATGTACAGAAATTTAACAACATTCTCATACAAACAAAGGGAAAAGGAAGAAAGGAAATCAGTTGCCAAATCCTTTATGAGTGGCTCTTAGTGTCCGAACAGTTAAGAACGCCTGTGAAGAACACTTAAGGTCTTGTGATAACCAGTACATGTGACAGGCTTTTAAAACACTCAGTCTTTGAATCCTATCTCTTTTCTTCATTCTCAATGTATACAAAGAACTGAAACTCATGAAATCCTTTTGATATATCTGCTGTTTTAATGGAAACTAAGCTCCATCTGGTGGTAGAATTTGCTTTTAAATTTGGACCTTAGTATGTGCATTGGGTGAGACAGTCTGTTTATATCTATGTATATACCTACAAATATGTATCACATGTCTATGTTTTTCAGGCTTTCCTTTATCACAAATGTTATACAATATCCTTATTCTTTATTTTGACATTTAAAATACTGAGTTCAACAATTTCAAATGTTCAGGCTATCAGTGATAACCAGAATGATCTTACTGTGAAAATCAGAAACCAAATGTTTCTTCTTACCTATGTCTTCTATTATGATTGTTTTTGAAAGAATTTCACAGATACTAATCAAAGTTTATTTACATGTTTCTATCATTAATATAAAATAAAAAAATAAAATGTGGAATTGAAAATATGGTCGTAAAATTGGCTAGTCAAACCCTTTGCTCATTACGTGGATACGTTCTTCCTCTCTTATAAGTACTTCAGAGTGTTATTATATATAGGTCTAATGGTGAATGACCTAATTTTGTAGCTTTTGACTTTTTAAGTCTTGAAAAGTATCCAGACTTTATGTTCTGGAAACCCTGTAGCTGGATTTAGCACCCAGATTGTTTTGTCCCATCTCCACTAAAAATGTAAAATAATTACTTGAAATTAGGAAATTTCCTTACCAAAATGCAGCTGTCCAGCAAGGAGGAGTCTTCTTGCAAGGCAAGTGATCTCAACCTGAGAGTAAGCTAATTTCCCAAGGCTTCACCACTCCTTAATGTAACACTCTTTATTGTTTTTGTTTTTTTTCTTTTTTTTCAGTACTGGGGATCAAACTCCACTCCTTGTGCTTGCAAGGCAGGCACCGGAACCACTCTGCGTAATCCCTGGCTCCTATTGTCTGCTTTCTGCGTCCATTTGCATTTATGATCATTATAGTCCATTTGTGATGATTAAGAACTTTGTAGTTTAGCAGAGGGAGGAAATGAAGAGAGATCAATAACCATCAGCAGCATGAAGGAAACACAACAAACACATAGTATAAAACTGCTTTCTCTATCGGTTTGCAGTGTGTAACAGTGGGAGCATAGCTTTCCTTCAAATGGCATTTAAAAGAAAGGAAGATCTTTCCTAACTATGGCTGATAGGTTTGGGTCCCTTTAAATTACAAACCCAAGCCAGAAAACACATGCAGCTGCATTATTTTCACTTTGCGATCATTTTGATTGTTTTAGGCATCAGTAGATCCAACCACTTGTTTTACAGAGATAATGGACTCTAGACAGTGATTTCACAGGGTCACAGTCCCTCAGCTAAAAGCTAAAGCTACGATCCTAAAAGTCATTTCTATCTGCCCGTGACTTGGAGAGAAGTCATAGTTAAAGGACAGTCCACCTACGGTGTGAGGGCTCTGGAAACCGGGAAACATGACAAAAAGAGCTTAAGCAATACAAGGTATAAAAAGATAGCTTCTTTTCCCCCAAGATTTCCACAATTCCTATATATATTGTGCAGATTAAAATGACTATGGGAATAGTCCAAAATGATTGTGGCTGATTTTGTGGAAAGGCTCCAGCCAGTGGTGTTACAGATATCAGGATGCTCTGTTCAGGTAGATGGGCTTTTGAGATAATTTTGAGTGGAAGAGCTGGAGAAGGAACTATAGTTGCTTGGGGATGGGGAGTTAACAGTTAATTCTGGGAGTTTAGACATCAGAATACTGAGACTTTATAAATGAAAATGATTTAAGTGTATATCAAGTATTTTATATAAATAAATTGCAAGAATGTTCTTTGCAACCTGGAAATGCTTTTCTGAAAGCACAAAGGCAATTTGAATCACCACGCCTCCAGGCTGATTATTGACAAAGTACTGAGGGGGAAAAAGCATAAATTTTATGCCCTTACAAATGAACTCTTTCAGGATGAAGTTTTTTTTAGTTATGATTACCGTTTCGCACCATTGCTAGACATTTTCTGAGCTACCGGATGTTTGTGAGATTTTATTTCTGCTGCTTTTGAGCAACCAAACTGCTGAGCCCCTATTTCCAAGTGATGATGGCACTGTAAGAGCCTTCTTTATTTTAGAAATATCACTGGGAGCACAAGACTGTCAGGTAAGTGCAGACAGACACTGATTATACACATTCAGCGGGTGGAGAGGGCACTCGAGTCCCCAGGTCCACGTATTCATGCAAGTAGACCTCTTGGTGGACTAACAGGAGACCATGCTAGGTTTGCAAGGAGAGGAAGGCGATGCCAACTGAAATGCATGTAAATGATAATAATAATATAAGTTATTATGTCAGTAAATATGTCTGTAAATCGTGATGCTCTGAAGTGGATATTTCAAGGAACCCTTCCTACTGAAAAACTCTGCTTTCTGTTTTCAGAGCTAAAACTCATCTCTGCATCGCCACCCAGTTCTCCTCCTGGTTCTCTTTCACTTGATTAGAATGTTTATTGTTTTAAAGTATCAAGGTATCTCTAAAAGCTATTGTTCCTCTCATTTAGTTTCTATTTTTTCCTAATGTTATTTGCTGGAAGCCTGACAAACACTAAATCCACTGTTCATCTTGGCATTCGTACCATTAAACATAATGTATGCAGTAGTCGCTCAATATTTGGTGAAGGGACCAAGACAAAACACGTGTTGGCAGTTTATTTTCAGTTTAAGCTTTGTTCTAAGGCTGCTGCTTTCTCAGCTGGCCTCGGTTTGTCCCAAGCTTCTCAGACTGTAATTTCCCAAGTTCAAGGTGGTTCTAAAATTTAATGATGAATATTTTTCAATATGGCCTTTAACTGTTAACCAGTGATATAATGTAGTGCTCATTTACAGAAACCAAATTCTTTTCTACATAGAAGGAAAATATAATTAAGAAACAATGTGTTTGTCTTCAAGTGTCATTATTAAAAGAAATTTGTAAAGGTATGTGCATGATTTTTCCCCGGTGGTTAATATTTCAGACCTACCACCCTACAATCTTCCCTCTTCCCTCCTCCTAGAAGTTATTTAAGTCTCTGATGCTAGGATTGATTCTTATACTTCAGTATTTGCACAGAACATCAGTTGGGGATTTGTTAACATGTTGCTTATTGGACAACACAACTAGAAATTCAGATCAAGTAGGTCTTGAGTTGCATGTTTGTAAATACTGCATATGAATCGTGCAGGTTAAATTCAAGGCCACGTTTTGATGGAGGTTGCCTTGGATTGCTTGGTGTGCTTATGTGGCCATTTAGTTGTACAAACATCACTGCATGGTCCAAGTAATATAATTTTCAAATAAAAGTACCATCTAGTTGTCCACGTCCAATACTTTTCCGCCTCATGCCTGCCTCCCCCACATTAGCAACTATGTGATGATTTTACAAAGCCATACTTATGAAGAGACCCAAGGCAAATAAAATTATTATAGAAAAGCTCCTGTAATTCTCCTCTGAAGTTATAGCTCTTTTCCATTCTGCATTGATTGGGCCCTGTTGGCCCAAGTCAACCCATTATGATCCATCCCAAGGCCTGTTCTAATTTTTATTACCTACACACCCTTTCTGAGTCTCTCTTCCCAGCAGACACTTCAGCAGCAGATCGCCCACAAGGCAAATCAGTCGGTCATGTGGTGTAAGTGAGGATTAATTAATGGGGTGAGATCATGCATGCAGCCTGGGGTTTCATCTTCTTCCACTGAAAGCATGGTTTTTTAGCGTCTACTCAGCTGTAGGGTCTGTGCTATTTCAAAGAGGCAAATTTCTCTTGTAAGTGGGAAGATGATCTGACCTTTTTGAGCACTAGATTATAGTTAGTATTTAGAAGTCATATTGAAAACTGCTTAACTTTAAATTCTAAAACCACCTTGAGCTTGGGGAAATAATAAGCTGAGAAGCTTCAGACAAACAGACCATCAGAAGAAAGAAATGAGAATTCTGGTCAAGGGGGCTGTAACATACTAATGTGAATTTCAATAGGAAGCCTTTTTCAGCTCTGTTGAGGCAAAATTCACAGGTCAAAATTGGGTATATTTATGATATACAATGAGCTGCTTAAATATGTGCAAACATTGTGAAATAATTACCCCAAACAAGCTATTTAAAGATCTGTCACCTCACACATTTACCTGTTATCAGTGTGATAAGAATATTAAAGCCTCAGCAAATTTGAAGTACACAATGTATTTTTTTATTAGCTACAAACACTGTGTTTCACATTGTCTCCAGAATGTGTTCGTCTTAAAACTGCAAGTATTTACCCTCCCATATACATCATCCTTTTCCTTGCTCCTCTTCCCCCTGCAACTACTGGAGACTGCCTTCCTGTTCTTTCTAGAACAGTTTAGAGTCTCCATGTAAGGCGATCATGCAGTAGTGGCTTTCTATGCCTGGCTTATTTCCCTTACCGTTATGTCCCAAGGTTTACCCATGTAATAAACAGCAGAATATCCTTTCTGCAGGCTGAATCGTACTTCAGTGAGTGTACAGTCACCCCATATTTTCATATTTCCTTTGACTACTCTTGCATTCAGAGTCTTCTTTCCTTATTTTAGCTATTGTAAATAGTACAGCAGAGATCAGCAGAGTTTGTTCAAGTGGACCAAGAAGTACATATTACAAAGTGGAATTTGGATTTGGACTTGGCATAAGCATAAATTACTAACAATAGTTACCCTCTGATAGAAACTGCAGGTCTCTTGGGGCAGGGAGAGATGATTGACTATACAGTTTCAGCATCCCTGGAACTGTTAAAGACACTTCTCATTTAGGAACGCGAGCACCTTGCTGGACGTCCCATTCAAAAACTGCCCACTAGAGGGAGTAGAACATCATAAATATTTCTTTGTGGATTTGCTTTTTGCTAAACTGAACAGGAAAGCAAGATTCAAGTAGAAATACCTACAGCTTCTTCTATAGTACTTGCCCCAGTAATTTTTCATTCTAATCTTACTGAATATTCTTATAAGCTGAGAAAATTGTGCTAAGAAAATTCACTATGTTATGTTGGCTATAACAATATGTGAATATTTTTACTTTTGCATGTGAAATGTTCACAACTGAAAGTCATCATGTGGACATGAGGTCCAGAGCAATTGTTTGGACCTAACAATGTCAAACATCTTGCGCTGCAGTATGTTTCACTGTATTTTGTTAGATCTTCTGTTTTATTTGATGTTAATGCATTAACATATTTGTTTGAATGCCATTGCAGGACTCAGCTTTTCCAAGCATTTAAGATAAACTACTGCACCTCACTAGACTATTCTTTTGGTTACATCACAGCAAAGTTAATTGCTCAATTTTCAAGATTTAAAAAAATCTGCTACCTACTTTAGGGAAAATTAAAAAGAGGTAGTACTTACAGATAAAAGTACTAGTTATAGGAGGAATAGCCTGAATTCTTTTTATTTTTTTCATATTTTCATTAATATGTTGTATATTTTTCTTGGTCTTGGTAAATAATTTAAAATGTCAAATAGTGCCATAAATTTTCAAGTTTAGTTTGGGACTAAATTTGTTTATGTTGGGGTGTTTGGGGAAAAATTAACTAATTTATTTCATCTATTTTGAAACATTTATTTTGAGCAATAAAATGACATTAAATTTTTTCAAATAAAATATGAAAAATTCAAATAGGTCTTTTTATGGTAAAAATTTAAATTTGAATTTATGTAATTTTCATTAAGGAAAAAGAAGCATGTATCTGGTTATAATTTACTTAGTGAAAAAATGGGTGAAAAGTAATTTCTTGACATCTTAACTGGTGAAAAGTCATTTCTAACTCATTTCCTTCTTTAGTTACACCCTGTTAGCTTCAAGGGTTGTAAACAAATCTTTCTGACTCCTCCAAGTTCACTAAAAATTATTTTTTTCTATTTAAATGGGAATAATTTTCTTTTTCTTTTCCCTTACTACACACACACACACACACACACACACACACACACACACACACACACACACACACCCCTGTAAGTGACGTGTCAGTGTGGGAACAACTACATCACCTAGATTTCACTCTGGCATTTGGAAGTGACTTGGGGACTGGTGTTCCTTGGTCTGCTCTTCACTTCCTTCCTGACATCTGCCTTTCCTCCACTGAAGGACACTATACAGCCTGGCTTCTCCATTTGTAAGTAAAGCCCTATCTCTAGCCCATCTGGAAAGCCAGGCTTATTCCTTTGCATTTTAATTTTATTTATATTTAGAAAAGTTCAATGTGAAGTTAATACATACTGATTGTAAACAACCAAAATATATGAGTTGCACCAAAGGATAAAAATTAAAAGGTAAATATTTTTTCTGTTTTTCTTAGATGGTGCTGTCTCTCTGTGTGGTTTAAAATCTTTGCAGATATTTTCTAGCATGTGCTATCTTGTATATATTACATTATTGTATATGTATATTTCCATTTTTAACAAATGAGGAGACATATGAAAAATTACTCTTTAGTGATTTGTCTTTTCTACTAACAATGTGTTTTTAAGATGTTTTTGTGTTGGTACTCACAGAATTTCTTCATTTGTCATAGTTACATAAAAGCACATATTTTATTTAAACCCAAGTCTTGTATTGATAGACATTTAAATCATTTTCAGTACATCAAACAGTGCTGCAATGCAGAAATTTGTATAAATATCTTTGGATTCTTATACATTTCCTACATTTTTATAAATAAAGTTCTATAGATACTGAAAACTTGGCTGACTTGTATTTGCTTACTTTTCATTCATAGTCTGCCTATTTAAAATACCAGTGTTATACATTTCTCAGGGTCTCTGGAAGATTATTACTTCTATCAACAAGACATGTTCCTTGTCAATAATCAGAGTTGGAAAAAAAAAGCTATTTGCCAAATGCATCTATAGTAGAAAGTGAAAGATGGAATTGTTTATCTCCATAATAATTTAGGTAATACACTCTTATGTAAAAGATTGGAGGGAAAAATAATTTCTGCGCTATTTTACCTATATAATATAAAAATAATTTCTGCGCTATTTAGATCAAGTTGGTCAAGCATGAAATTAACTACTGAATATTAATATTTTTGTTAATTGAATAACAAGCATTGAGTGATTAGGTAAAAATTTAATAGCATACACTCTGGATTATTCTGTAGTAATTAAAAGTGCCAAACTAGATGTAGACAAAATCATATGAATATATTATGAACATTTTTAACAATTAAAATAATGAGTGAATTAAAATCTTAATCTTTCTAATAGTTTATAAACCAGTGCACCCTACATTACACTACATACAAGACACTTCATATTATGCAGAAATTCATAGAAACACGGGGCTGTCAGATATATTAGCATGGTTAAAGAGAAGAAGGTAATTTGGATTGTGAAATAGACATGAGAGAATTAAAAGAAGATAAAACAAAGAATAAGCATTTAGATGGTATTCTCATATTTTTGGGATATGTGTCTTTTTGTAGAGAAGAGTGGTTAATTTCCTATGAACACTTTCTAAATTGGCTTGCTCTCAGAAAATTTCATTCTTTCAAGTTTATATTTGTTAGACTGGGCAGAAAAGATCAAAAGTAACATTTCTCAGGTCCATTGATTGGAATTAGTATCTCACTACATTTGTGTGGCAGTGAGTGATGGTATATTTTAGAGACAACTGAAGCTGGGAGTTACTTTTATCGCGGGTTCATTGGCTCATTTTCCAAAGTGGGTACATTTCTGAAAAGATGAGAGGTATACGGTGCTATTATACCTTTCTTATAACATGGTCTCAAACCAAGGGCACGAGAACCACGTGAGCAACTAGCTGCTTGAACTTACCTTCCAGGCTGTTTGAACTACCCCCTCCCAAGAAGTGTGTGTGGTTAGAATAGTCCAACAGGCAAGGCGCCTAGCCAAGGGGAGCTACCGTGGCCTGCATCTGGAGTTAATGATAAAAGCCAACCCGTGAGGCTTAGTGCTTTAAAATATACCTGGCGTGGTTCTGAGTACTTTTCACAAGATACAGTCTCCGAAATAAAGCTCTAAGGTTAGAGATGAAGAAAAATGGGCCACAGGAAGTGAATGTTAGAACTGCTCTTGAAATCCAGGAAGACTGCTGAAGAGGCCCGGTGTGTCACCAGTGTGGCCTCTCTGGATTGTGGGGAGATGAAGTACCACACACAGCCAGTTTAATGTTTTGGGTTCCAATATGCTTCCAGAGGCTTCCGCCTCGAATCCAAGGATCTGCAGGGAACACTTGGCAGGATGTGGATGGGAGGGTCAGGAAGACAGTGCTGGGCGATATCCCTCGGGGCGGCATTCTGTGGATCAGGAGTTCTGAGGGCCTCTGCTCACTCAGATAGCACCAAGGCCTCAATCTACCTCATTACTGTAGCCACAGAACAAATTTCAGAATAATGAGGTTGCCAGTGTAGAGGCTGGGCTCTCGGAACGTGATCCTCTTTGTTTTGGTGAAATTGGCAGCCCTCTCTGGGTCTCCTTTCTGGATGAATAACAACCCAAACACCACTAGCAGGATGTTTGAATGTTTTTAAACCTTGTAATTTTGCAAATTGTCTGTTCCTGGCCCTTTCCCTACACTCCCAGCCTGAATGCCATGATGTTCTTCATTTCTGTTGAGTTTTGAATGAAGAGAGTGTAATGTGAGTTTGTTTCTCAGCAAGGTGATGCCAAAAGGATGTTTATGGTGTTGAAGAATTTCAACTTTCTCCCAGACATGTAGGATGTGTAGTATATTTAAAATCCTACTCTCCAGGATATCTCCCTTCTGCCGAGATAATAAAATCGATCAGATGTTTTGAGGTTAAATAAACTGTTGTAATGATCTGGCAGCTGCCTGCTGGTTGTGGTTTGCAAAAGCAATTACTCACTCTGGAGTAAACTTTGAACTCTGCATTTTAATTGAAACAGCTAATTGTAGGCTATTGCTCCTGATTTAGCAGATTAGGAAGTAAATGGATTTGTGGAAGGAAGGCAAGAGGGAGAGAAAGTAGGTAGAAATGTTGCTGAACTCAAATTTCTGTTTTTATGGGACACATCATGCCTTGTATGCTTACTGACAAAATGCGCTTGGACTGACAAACCTCTGAGGCATTTGTCTAAATTGGTCTGCAAAATCCTTATTTCTGGCTTATTCTTCTGCCTTCCTCTGCCATGCTGTGTGTGTGTGTGTGTGTGTGTGTGTGTGTGTATGTGTATGTGTGTTATGTTGATGTAAATGTTAGTTTCTTAAATTTAATTCAAATCTGAACTTTTCTTGTTTTTTTTGGTTTGGTATCGGAAATCGAACTCAGGACCTTGCGCTTGCCAGGCAGGTACGGTGCCATTGAGCTAAATTCCCAGCTCCCAAATCTGAAATTTTCTATTCAGATTTTTCAAGACTATTATCAGACCATGTTAAGTGTTTAATCAGAAGCTTATTAAAATCTTGCTAGTGAAAGAAAATTCCCTTTTCACTAAAACACATCTAATAATTTTATTAAAATTTACTAGCTATAGGAATTGTTCATAAATCCAAAAGAATAAATCAAGTCTGTATTTGAATTCTTGAAATTCTTAATGATTGCAAAAGATAGTTACACCCAAATTTCTACTCAGGACAATTAATAGCATCCTTAAAGTGTCCAGAAAATCCTTAGAATTGATCTGAAAAGTGTGTAAATTTGTTTTTCTGTACTTCTGTTCCAATCTAAAAGCAAACTTCTTCCTTTCAGGTTTACTTAATGTGGATGATACTGTGCATTTTGCAGGCAAATGTTCTCTAACTTTCAAACATACATATGTGCCTGTGTGTGACTTTTGTGGGACTGTGTGCTCTGAGATCCATCAGCAGCCTGTACTTAGGATTATCTTTGAATGGAGTGACACATTTGGCAGTCTAAATTAGGGCTGAAATAAAAGGCATGAATATATAAATGCATTAATTTTACAAGATGTTTTAAAATACAAGTTACATTTTCATTTGGAAGTTTAATTTGTTTATAGTCATTTTGTAGAATGCAGATTTGGCTCAGCATATTTTTGCTGATATTTTCATTGACCTCATAAATATAATGTAATCTGTATATATCAGCTTTCTGATCTGTGAAAAGAAGATAAATATTCTTCCCACACGCTTTGGACCCCTCTGTGTACTTCGTACTCTACTGTATCAAAACAATAAAGTGGGTTGCTATATATGACTTGGAGTATTGCTTCAGAATCCAAAGTCCTCTTTATCAACAGCAAAATGTGCTTGACATGTATTTGGCATTTCCATATCAAGCCTGAAGATGTTATAGTTAATGAAAAAAAGAAACATCTGTGTTGATATCGTAAGAATTATCCTGAAGTATGGAATCAGTGGACATATTAGCTTCTTACTATACAATTTCCAAGAGCCATTTTTGTGATGTCAGCAATCATATAGGTCCTCAAGTTCAAATGACTCTTTACAAAGAGGAGGAAGAGACCTCATAGTTATGAAAAACGTTTGATTCTTTCAAAATAATTTAACACAAAATTATTTATGTCTTATTTTATTCATTGTTCTCTACTTTCAGCTTAATGCACTGGTTTAGAAAATGAAAAAAAATGGCTTTCATAGTGACACAAAATAATTTTTCCCTGTGGGGGTTCAAAAAGTGTTGATGAAAAGGTTAGGTTTATACAATGATATTATTTGTAGCAGAATGTAGAGACAATGGATTAGCATTTTAGTCACAGGAAATCTTCAGACTTGAAGAAAATAAGTAGTTACACAATGCTTCTTTAAAAATACTATATAATTATGGAAGTAGAATAGGATTCTCTCTGATGGTCTTAGAATATAGGAAAGATATGTTTGAAATGGCAATTCTGGAGTGTGGATTTCAAAAACAAAACAAAACAAAAATACTTGCAGCATGATGGTGTAATAGATATTCCAGAAAGTTTGGCTGTAGGTAAGCGAAGTGGGATTACATCTCAGGTGTACCGCTTATTTTTGATTTGGGACTAAGGATTATATTTTGATAAATTACAGTTTCCTCATCTGTAAATTTTGGGGATAATACTCCTAATTAGATGATGGTCCAGATTAAATGAATCAATATAACCAATATGAGATAAAATACCTAATCTGTACTAGCTACCATTTTCCCATTATATAATATTTGTTTTTATAAGTAGTGATAACTAATTTTCCTTGAAATTATCACAAGGAAATTAGAGAAATCAAAACACAAAGTCATTTGACATGAAAAATGAAATTCAAGTCTTAGGAAAGTTAAGAACAATAATCATATAGATCCCTAATTTATATTCTGGCATATGAATAGACTTTTCTTTAGTTGTCAGAACTTATAGGGGAAAAAGGGAGAATAGATCTATAGATTTTTGTACCTCATTCGCAGACATACACCATTAAGATAAAATCATTAGAATAGGAACAATATAAGGAGGAATAACTTTTTGTCTTGAGGTAATTTCTCATTTTATTTCTATGCAATCTATTTTGATGTTAGACCAAATTAGTGGATAATTTGTCCTTTCCAAGAAAGATGAAAGGATCAGAATTATACTGTTGATGTAAGTGAAAATTTTACGACTAGCAATAACTTTTGAGATTTTATTGCACTTAAAACCTACAGTCCAAATTCCTACCCTAGATGTGATTCTTTTCTATTGTGTGTTATTCAGGCATGAATAGCTCACTGGCAATTCTCTAATATTACTTGATTTTTCCTGCATTAAAAGAGAAATGTGGTGAGCATGCACGCCCGTGTGGGTGTGCGTGCGTGCGTGTGTGTGTGTGTGTGTGTGTGTGTGTGTGTGTGTGTATGTCTCCCCTGAGAGACCCCACAGCACGGTGCGGAGGTCACCAGCTCCTACCTGCGGCAGGATCAGGTTCACTGAGAGCACTAGCCAAAGCAGAGGCTTGACTCTTAGAATCTCTAGTTACTTGCTTGCTCCATCTGCTCTCGGCTCTGGTGGAGGTTTGGTGATGAAGACCGCACTTTGCTTTGCAGACATACACTTGAGTCTTATTGAGATAATTTGCTGCAGAAAAAAAAAAAAAAAACCTCTGGCTACTGCTCAGGTGAAACGGTTTTCTTTCCATACGGTTTCACTTTACTGGAGGTGAGATCCAAGAGCTGTTTTTTAATGGGAGAAGAAGGATTTCTCCAAGATGGCTTGCTGGGATTTCTTTGTTCAATCTACTTTCATTTCGAGTTGATTGAGGGACATCAGATAGGATTCTTGTTTCACCCTGCATGCTTCTTGTCAACTATCTTGCCTTTCACAGCCTGACTACACAGGGACATTTACAGCCTTCCACTGGAGCCTGCCAGACCTAGGTGTTATGCGCCATACCTCCAGGGATCATTACCATATGGTATTTTAGGAGAGGACACAGTTCATTTCAATGCAATTCAAATGAGCAGATTTCTTTTCTTTATTACACCATTGCATTTGGCGGCAATCCACCAGAGGCAGAGTCTAACTCTCAAAGGAATGCTCTGCCCACTCTGTCCATTTAACAGGACATTTGGCTCAAAAACCTAGTCGGCTGATCACACATGGGCAACAGATGTGTGAGCATGCGTAGCGAAAATAAAAAATAAAAAATCCCAGCAGTGTACTGTGGGAAATGTAGCAGAACTACTGGAAAACAGGGACACAAAAGAAGTCTGGTACTAAAACTTTGATTTTTGTTGTTGGACGGCAATGTTTCTCATTAATCTTTTCCTCCTTTCTTCAGAGGGAAAAGGTATGGGTTCCCATTATTATTTTGCAGTGATTCTTCATATAACACTGGTAAGGAAAATTTGTTCCTTTTCACAGACCTCATCTTATAAAGATATAATTCTAAATATTTGGACCAGACTTTCTTGGGCCCCTGCCTCTCAGGAACTGAGTGCTGGCTTAGTTCCACTGAAAAAACCACCCATTTACAAGAGAGGATATCAGAAATATACATCCTTTCATCAGTGCCCCACAGGCTTACAGGGAGACAGAGAGCACCAGCTGTTTTTCTCATGGTGAATAAGGGCTACTTGGGGAAATCTCTCTTCCTGTTTTTATATGGACAACTAAATTGTTGCATAGCCAGTTAATTTTGGGTAGGTCAACAGTACAAGGTTAATTATTGGAACCTTCCTCTTTTCCCTGTGTAAGATTAATAGGAACCAAAAGAAGATCATGAAATATAGCGACTTCTTATTCTAGAAGCACTGTTTATTTAGGACATTTTAATTTTGTTTTTATTATATTTGAAGAGATTTTACACCTACTCATCTTTGTCTTCTAGGAAATACTGTAGGGAGGTTTTCGAAGCATGAATGATGTGAACCTAATCAGATTCAGAAAGTATTTTATGATAAGCATTTAGAAAAGAGATCACTTTTATTTTGTAAGGGAACCATATTATAAAAGCTAGAACCATTGAGTAACCTTGAGATAGCTTTGAGATAAAGTATTCCTGCTCTGTGATACCTCTTCAATTTGGCTACAATAATGTTACACCTTTTTAAAGTCTATATTATGATGTTCCATTCTCTTTCTGACCTTGGGTTAATTAATACATCAAAAGGCATATGGATTGATTTCCTTCAATGTACTACAGTATATTTTTATCCAGCTGTCTGTTATTCTATAACTTCAGAATGAAGGAGCAATAGCACTGTTGCTATATTACACTTCTGTCTTTGGATCTGGTCAGCAGTACATATGGAAGGAGAAACTCACCCTGTATTGTTACAAGGGTGGTTTTTCATTCATATCCTTGTTGCTCTTAATAAATGTCCCGAAGAAAAATATTCCACAGCGGCTACTCATAAAGAAGCAGAAAATGGCAAAACCACAGCGAAGAAGGAAACCTATGTGAAAACAGTGGTTGTGTCTTCCTGGATACAGAAAACAAATAGAGCTTTTGAAAGCGCGTGCCAATATATGCCTGCCAAATAAAATATTGTTTTATGAAGTCAGGAAAAAACTAATTTTAAAGGTTATTGTAGGTTATTTGTGGTCACTTCTGGTGTGCATGTAGCATGATGTCATCCTGAACTCTGCTATATTTATATTTCAATCTTAGAGGTCTTTTGTCTAAGACTTGAGCTCAGCTACTAGAGACATCTGAAATACTCTTATTATTCAATACTCATAAAAATCTAGACTGAAAAAGATTAGAATAGATGGAAAAAATTCCTGCCAAGAAATCATTCAGGCAAACTCATCTGAAATCATACTTCCAATATAGACATCTTCTTAGGACACTTGGGCTTGAGAACTTCTCAAATGACTAGGAAGCCACCATGTATCCAAGTGGCTCAGAGAGAAGGGACGCCTGGGATTCCTTGCACAGCACAATCCTTTCTCCTTTGGAGTGGCCTGCCACCTGTACCTCCAAGTGTCTTTCCATGTGCTTACGTGATTTCTCGCACCATATTCTTGTCATCCTTGTACAAGAGCCAATTTTTTTTTTCTTTGTGCACCTGGGGGCGGGTGCTTGGAAAACCCCTGTTTGTCAAGGTAGTGCTCATTAGTCTAGGAAATGTAAAACAACCACTGGATGAAGACAGACTAGGCAGTGAGGTGTTAGCTGCTGGTCAGGGTGAAAGTTAAGGAATTGCCTGAGGAAAAAGAACTGTAGCATTTGGATATTAAAAAGAGCACAAAGCTTCCTTGAAATGTGAAAAAATACATGTTTATAGTGGAAAAATGACATTTTAAAAGTTGTATCCAGATACCAAGCTGACATCACTTATATTCAAACCCATTCATTCATTGAAAATATATATATTTTCTGTTGCACAAGGCACACTGGTATTAAGCAACAGGAGAAATGGAAAGTCATAGAAAAGTAGATGTTAAGTGCTACTGAGAAAAATGAAGCAAGGAAGAAAGGAATGTTGGGGTGGTAGGGTTGACGTTTTAAATTTGGCAACCCAGTGATCAGTTGATCATTGGAGCAATGCAAAAGCTGATGGATGGAGTGAACTACATCACTGTCTCTGAGAGAGCCTTGCAGGCAGAACAAAAACAAATAAAATTAGAGAAATAGAGTCCTGAGCCAAGGGGACATGTGGTGTGTAAAAGAATAGAGCAGAGGTTGGGTGAGTAGCGTCTCTGTCTGCAGTGGATGTTACTGGTGTGTACTCCATTCACTGTGTGGTTCCCTGCAGGGCTCTCTAAGGTGGTCAGTGAGCATGTGTCACCTTATAAAAGGGCTGAAATGGATGCCTTACCACCGGTGAGGTATCCAACACACACAGGTACACACATAGGTACACATGCACATGTGCAACCGGACCTCTATACATGCAGGTGCTTCAAAATGCCCGTGTTATTCAGAGCAACTACTTTGAAACACACTTTTATCATTGAGCATGAAGGATTGCCATTCATAGACCTGGGTCATGTAAATTTTTGAAAATTTGCTTTTTATATGAGAATGGAGTTGTAACAAATCCAGTGAGCTGGACTTGAATTCTGAAGTTGCTACCTTAAGTCAGCAACTCTCAGATTAGGTGATGTGGCTATTTGATCATCACAGTGGTTACATCACACCAATATTTTACAGTATATTAAGCACTCCAACCCAATAAACACATTTTATCATGAGACTGGAAATAATTCTTTATGGTATCTTTCCTTTTGGAAAGCCTAGCCTGTGAAATTATTTCCTCGACTTTCTTTGAGTAGCTTTGAAAATGTGAAATACAAGATTCCTTCAGTTCTGATGAAGTTGTAGACAGCTCAGGACACAGGAGAATATGGTGAGTCAGTAAACAATAGAAATCAGAATGTAAAATAGGAAAAAAGGGCTAAAGGTGTAGGGGAAGTGGGAAGTAGGGGAAAGGAAATACAGGACAAGAAAAATTAGGAGAAAAGGAGAAAATGGAAACAAAGTTTTTGTAAATAGGGGAAGGCTGAGGGGGTGAAGGGAGACCAGGGGTAAGGGGGAAAATGAGAACCAAGATCTGATATGTAAAGGTAGAAGATCCCAATGATGAATGTAACTGTACCATATGAAAGTACCAATAAACTCAATAAAAAAGGAAAACAAAACCAAACAAACAAAAAAAACCAAAGCTCACTCAGGCCAATTAAAGAAAAAAGAACTGGAACATCACCCCACTAGTGTAGTTCTCCATACTCATTCACCAGTTAATTTTAGAAAGGTGTGACTTGGGGCTTTCATGTTCCTGGGCTGCAGTGTACTTGGAGTCATCTCTTGAAAGAGGAAAGACAAACTGAGCTGTAGGAAGAAACGACTGGAACACATTGTCGTTCCTCCCTCAACAGCCGGCCCTAAGGCGTCCCTTCCAGCCCTTTCATAAGGTGACACATGCTCACTGACCACCTTAGAGAGCCCTGCAGCGAACCACACGGAATGGAGCACACACCGGTCACCTCCACTGCCGACAGACTTGCACCTTGTCCATCATGCTTCTACAGGAAGAGAGGAAAAGTGTTTTGCTTCCCCAGGTTTGCTTTAGTTTTAAAGTCTGAAAAAAAAAGGTCCAGCTAAGCACACTAGGCGGAAAGGACTGAGGCCCTAGGGGAGTCAGATCGCCCCTGGCTGGCTCTGTGTCATGCAAGGTTCACTGACTGAGCGGGCCTCAGACTCAAGCTGTGTTCCGATTAAGGAGCAGCGCAGGTCACAGGGCTGAGCAGCCGGCTATCTGTGCAACCCGAGGGATCTCTAAGTTTCGGGAGGGCTCACTGTAAATCATCTTGAATGATTCCAGGAACCCTCACTTGCCTCTTTCTGCTCCTTTTCTGGTACCGACACTGACAACTCAGCTCACCTCTAGTGATGATTATAAAATATTTTACAAGCTCTTGAAAAAACTTCCTGCAATTTCAGCTCTGAGATTTACTCAGGGTTTTATTCCCGCCCCCATGCAATGAAAGAGAGACATCATTACACATCATGATAGGACATACCAGGTCCTGATAGAGGAGGTGAAACAACATTGACTGGAAGGAAGAAAATAAGGCTGTGGAATCCACTAGGTACACGAAAGTTGTACACAGTGCATTCTGTTTTGTTATCACAATATTCACTTTCATGGTATTTACTGAATATTCATTTATTCAGATAAAAGTAGACCATTCAAGTAGGAAGACTATGACAGGATTTAGGAGGGTTTATAATGAAACACAATTCCCTGAGTGCAAGTTTTTCTATCCACAGTCCCATTCCAAAGAAGCAGCTCTTGTAATTTTACGCTTTTTGTTCTGTACTTGCTTTTTTCACAGCCCCAAACCAAATAACATCATTACAGCAATGTTTTATTTATATAAAATGTTCAACTGATAATTGATACTACAGCTTACCTATGCTACCGTGGGCATTTTTTGTCCACACTACTTTTCTGTTTTGGACAACTGCAGTGTAATTTTTCTTTTTGGTTAAATGAACAGTCAAGAAACCCATTTAGATAATTCTAATTTCATCAAATACAAATTTTTGTCTTTCCCAATTATGAAAACTGAGAAGTATCCATACCACTAGCTTCTTTCTTTTCCTTTTTTTCTCTCCTTCCACCTCCTACCTTTGCTTATTTGAAGCTTTACTTTTATATTTTCAAGATTGGTAAGATTTGATTTTTGTGCAAGAACCCTAATTTTATCCCTGGGCAACATTGACAGTAAAATGGTAAAAGTTTAAAAATACTACATGGTATGAAAAATTAAAAATAGTTCTAGATAGGATTAACTGATTTAATTCTAAAGGGGTGAATTACCACAATGTTTGTGGCACTTGAAAAATTGCTATAGTGTCAAAGGATTTTCTTTTCTTCAATTCAGCAATAGTTCAATGTTGCATTTTTGTTAGCTCATTATTTTCTTGTATTGGTTTTCAATTTTCCTGAAGATTATGCTAACATTTTTTGTCACTGAGAAACAAAAGATACATCTTGGCATATATATCTAATAATATATGTATTTTATACATAATTATTAATATGTTCCATTGGCTTATTCATTTTTATTTCCAATTACATGCTTACATTTTTATTTTAAATGGGTGTCTAGGAACGCAGAAGTGAATTAATTCTAATTAGTGGTTTATGGCACTCTGTCATCATTTGTCCAAGTATGAGATGTGATAAAAAATACAGTGAATGTTTAAATTTTTAAAAATTATTACAATTAAAGATACATTGCCCAGACAGTTTTTATGTTCATTAATGTCAGAAGGACTTAAGTTAGCCTCAGGACTCGTTAAGTTTTCCCATGTTCCTTTTATTCACATGATATTGCTCCAAGTGGTGCAGGCATTTCTCCAAACCGTGTGGGTGTCTCTCTGAATGGTGTGGAAACTCTCTAGAGGGAAATTCTTTGAATGTAAGGAGTTCAGAAAATGCTTTTGGGAGTCCATGATCCTGAGCAATTGCAATTCAGTCTTGAGAAATCTTATGAATATATGCAATGTAAATGTTCATGTGTGGCTTGCGAGATCTTTGAGGATGTTCCATGAATTGAAGGAACATTTACAGTGTCATTGAAAGAATCCACTTTGAAGTGATGTAGAATGAGAAATATACGGACCTTTTGTATTTCCTCGAGTCTTAATAAACGTGCGAGGAGTTCCAATAGATTGAATGGGTTGATTTCAGGAGTGTAGAAGTGCTGTAGTTCTGGCATGTAGTTTGATTTCACAGTGGAGCAAAACTAGATGAAAGCTAGAAATGCTGTTGGAAAATCACTTTTTGTATTATTTAACTGACTAAATGGTGTTCTAAATGGAACAGAAACTACACATATGTGGTATGGGATTTACTTTACTCTCCTGGAGTCTTATACAACAGTCTTGCTTTCTGGATGATTCTTTAGACAAATGTTGAATATTTCAAATATTTCAGTATTTGTGTATTTTTATAACTTCAGTTGTAAATATCTAATTTTCATTGTAGTGTTCCTTAAAATATATCTACTTAATATGATTGGAAATTATGTTTTATATTTAGGGTCTGATGTCTACATCAACACTGAGAAATGATAAAAACAACAAAAAAAGACACATGTCCCAAAATCCCACTCAAAATATTCTCCCTCACACGGAACCCATTTATCCATCACTCTCACCACGTTCTGAAGCAGTTCTGGAGTCCTCTTTTGTGAGTCTTTAGTTGTGCTGTCCTGAATAGATTCAAAGTTATGCACTGCAAACATATGCTAATAATTTTTAAATGGCAAGAAAAAATAGTGGCAAGTAAAGGGGGTTTATGACAATGTATCTTTTATTTTAATAAATTTTTTAAAATTTAAAAATATTCAATTTTCATGGTCATTTTGACTTTGAGGAAGAGCCAAATGTCCTCCAGTGCCGCGTCCAGTGAATAATGTGGATGAAGACGCACTGGAATGTTTTTATTTGACAGAAATTGCTATGTCAAAAGCAGTGTATGACTGGAGCACTGTTGTGATGAAACCATTTCTCGGGCTGTTTTCAACTTACCTCCTTTGTGAGTAAAAAACTCTAATAAACTTACAATATTCAGTGTTCACCATGGTGTTCCTGGGTCCAAAATCAGCTTAGATAATCCCACCGAGGTAAAGAAACACAACGGACACGCCTCGATCGACTTTTTTTTTTTTTTTTTTTTTTTTTTCTTTTGCATTAGCAAAACTGGGCAGTTTCCATTGAGAACTCTATGAACCTTGGTCACAGCTTCATAATCATAAACTCAGGTTTTATCTGTCATGATGATGTTTTTTTTTTTTTTAAAAGCTGGAACCTGAAGAAGCACAATCCCACAAATCCAATGAAACTGACAGCATTTCAGGCCAATGCCTTATTCATGATCTGTGGTTTAAGCTACATTTCACCACATGCCTTCTCTTAACCATAGCTCATGGCCCATGGATGGAATTAAACAAGTTCAGACCTATCCACACACTGTTATTAAGGTTCTATGTGCCACTTCTCATATTAAATATCTCTTCCTTTCTGTTGATGGGACATGGTAGCAGCATTCACTATATTCTTTTATCATCCTGCATATATTAATGTACTTATTTATGTTATTATAAGTCTTCACAACAATATCCAAGTTTTATAAGACTGTTTGGTTTCTTTTAAAATATTATAAACTGAATACCATGCAGTATGTGCTCTTTTGAGACTAGATGTTTTTCTTAAGGTTGTCTCTAACATTCATTTTCTGTTGGCATAGGGGACTTTGGTTAACTTATTTTTACTAGAGTATAATTCTCCCCGTATGTATAAAATTTGTCATCCCAATGACATACATTTAATAGTCTTATTAATTCATATTGTAAAGACTACTAAAATGAATATTATTATGTATGTTTCATGTATATGCTTATATAGTGGTTACCAGAATTTAGAGTATATGAGTATGAGATTATCTAATTTAAAAAAAGTACACAATTACCTAATTTTAAAAGATAACACATTATAGATTTTAGTGTGATGGATCCAAACATTTCCTCTATCACTGATGCACAAAGAATGGAATTACATTGAGTGTGACTTGCTTTTACATGATGATCTATTGCAGCTTATTTAACATTATTGGTTTTGTTAAAGTTACATAGAAGATAGTTACCATTAATTTTTTTTGGGGGGGTACCAGGGATCGAACTTGGGCCCTGTGCTTGCAAAGCAGGCACCAGAACCACTGAGCTAAATCCCTGGCCCAACTATTACTTTTAAGAGAAATATTAATGAGATTAGAAATTGTACATAGTTATAGAATAACTGTATTAAAATATAAATAAATTCCCTCACTCCAAAATTTTCTTTCTTCTTGTGCCTTTGCCCCAATCTAGTCCCTGGGCAAACACTGATCTTTCTGTCACTACACTTTATCTTCTAAAATTTCATATGAATTAAATCATGGAGAATATAGTCTCCTATCTGCTTGTTGCACTTAGAAACTGAAAAAGTTCAACTACATTCTTGGCTCTATTAATAGTTCATTTTGTCCTTTTGCTGAATAACATTGCAGTGTACAGATAAAATACAATTTTTTTATATATTAGATGGTTAGTGGAAAATTGAGTTGTTTCCAATTTTTGGCTAGTAAAAGTAAAATAGTAAAGTTGCTAACCATAAAGTCTTTGTTTACAGGTATTTTGGGGTATCTATTTCTGGTGAGGAAGTAATAAGAAGTAGAATTTGTTAATGCTTGACTTTAGCAGATTTCAAAGAATTTTTCCTAAGTGGTAATCATTTCACATTTCTACCAGCAATGTATGAGAATTTCAACTGCTTCAGGTCCTTATTAATGCTTTGTAAGTTTAATCATTTTAGAGGTGAGTAGTGATATCTCATTTTTGTGTGTGTCTATTTATATATATTCATATTAAATATTTATGAAATATTTTAATTATTTTATCGTTATTAATTTCACCTATTTATTCAGCATTGTATTTTACTAAATATGCATTTTCCAATTTTTTTCCAGGTGTATGGCTTACATTTTAACTTTGTTGACAATATCTTTTGATAAGCAAAGGAGACTTCTTAGTTATTTCTACATAGATAACCATAAGATCTGCAAATAAAGTTTGGCTTTTCAATGTGTCTACATTTTTCTAAGTATATATATAGATACATGTCTGCATACATTTTTATGTTATTGTACTGGCTAAACATTTTGTATTATATAATTTATTTGAGAGGACATTCTTAAATTGTTTCCCCAATCTTTGCAGATTGCAATTAGTCTTTCATTATTAAGTCTATTTTATTTATAGGTTTGACATTAATTTTTAAAACTAAGATAATGAAAGTCCACTCGGCTTAGTTAGCTGGAACATTCTTCCATAATTGATATTATATTTTTCAAATACTTTACTTCATCAGTTGGTAATGGAGTATCACTTGAGATGATCTTGTGTTTTATTCCTCATTTTTATATAATGTACACTTACATATCACCTTTACATATACACTTTTGGAAGTTCTTCCCTATGCCCTACATACTGTGAGGTCTTTTTCTCTAGCTATGTGGAGCCTTATTTTCAGGTTTGTGTGAGCTCTAGGAATTATTTAACCTAATGGTTTCCAGTTGTCCTTTCTACTGTCTTAGTTATTCATCTCATGTGGGCACAGATTAATGTTCCAACAAGTACTGTTCTCCAGAGTTCTCTCCCTGTACAGCTCCCTTCTCTTTACTAACTGATCCCGCAAATTCTGGCTATGGCGGCCTCTCAAATCCCAATCTTAATTTTTAACTCAACTACACTACTGGGCTCTGTGGGTTTCTCTCTGTGTTATCAACTTTCCTTTGCTATAACAAAATATCTGAGATAATTAACTCATAAGAAGAAAATAATTATTTGGGATTGGAGTTTTGGAGGTTTCAGTCCCTGACCAATTGGTTGTGTAGCTTTTGGCCTGTGATGGGTGACTCAAGATTGGGGAAACACATGCAGTGAAAGCACTTGCTATGTGACCAGGAAGTCAAAAGAAAGAGAGGAAGAGACTAGGCTCTCACAGTCCCTTTAAGGGTGATGTCCTAATGACCTAAAATCTCCCCTGGGCTCACTTTTTACAGTTTCCACCACTTCCAATAGTGCTAAGCTGAGAACTAAGCCAGACTATAGCTCACAATAGCCCAGAGCTGTTTTCTGTTTGTGGATCCGTATGGTGTCAGTTCATTTAGAAAAACTTTCAACTGGAATTTTATTCAAATCATTAAGATAACTAACAAGTAGAACAGATGAAAATAGATAACTAAAGATTAGCCAGCTGGGTTTTCAAGGTTTTCATTTCCAATTTCACAGGTATTGCTCAAGTCTCCTGAAGTTTAGGTGTGGATCATTGCAGACTTATTGAATAAAGGATTATGTTGTTGAAGTCTTATTTTTCTCTTGTCTTCCTGATGCAACACATGTCTACCTGATCACTGATGTAAATTTATCTATGAGGAGTTCATTGAGATGACACGGGTCCTTCAAGCTAACAAACCTGCAGAAGTTTCAGCAAGCTCAGATTTACATAAATTAAATAAAATTACCTTCTACTTTCTCATTTTTGTGTTGTCTCTGCAAAGGCTACCAACACTGGCAGCTGCTTTGGCTACAGCTATAGCTAAATTCATTCTAGAGCAACTAATGCCAAAAGAAATTAAAAAAAAAATTTTTTTTTTCACAGTTCCCAAGAGAACAGCTGTCAACCGGCCAGGGAATGCATGTGTGTAGGCCAAACCACAGACAAATATTCTTATCTTGTGTATATTTACTTTAGTATTTGGTATAGCATAGACATGATCCAAATTTCTTTTTCTTCATGAAATGTTAATATATGAGTTATGATTGGGGACTGGAAATCACTGCTATACCAGTGATTTTTAAAAAATAACAGAACAAAAATATTGTCCAGATATTTCATTTAATGTATTTAAAACTCTGCACTTATTTAACTAGACTCCAATAATATTTAAAAATATGTATAATATTAAAAAATAGAACATTCTTATTCCTTGAGTACATTTCAAAGGAAAAAAATCCTAATTTGTGAATTAAATAATGTAGTGCTTATGAATAGTCCTATCTGGCATATAACATATAATATGTACCAAAAAGATTTTATAATTTGTTAGAGAATAAAATATAAGAAGAATTGTGTAAAATATCTAATCTTCTAGTATAATATTAACTGTGATCAGTGAAATTTTTATATATCCAGTTTAATGTAAAACCCCTTTTCACTAATCCATTACTATTAATGAATAATAGAAAATATTATATACTTTTTAAAATATCTTGTTTTGAAAGTTGACATCTTAAAGCTAATTAAAATATGACTTTATAAAAGATTTAGCTTATGGAATTAGAACACACCAATTTGTACTCCTTTCTTGAGGGAACACACTTAAAAGGATAGCAACAATAATAAAAATAAATCTTATTCTCATAATAGTGAGAGAATAAAAAAAGAATAAGCAGTATACTAGAAAATTTAACAAGAACAACAAAGGGTAGATGAGAAATCTCTCTAGCACGCAATACATACCCTAATATAATGTGCCCTGAAAACCACCAAAAGCTCAGGATACAACGTACATATTATCAATTAAATGTGTGAATGTTTTATAAAAACATAAAATTTTTTTGAGTTAAAAAGCAAAGTGAAAATATGAAATCAATGATGTTGTTTTCACTTTGAAGATGTCAAACCCAAGTAAACTATAGAATCAATTTGCAGGGTTTCAGAGGTCGCAAGAAATAGGAGATGAACCCTAGTGCCAACCCCGTATGGAAAGTCTTATTGGGGAAGATAGGGTGACATTTTCTTGCTATAATCTCCTGCTTTCCCATTTCCACTCCACCCTTCCACTTCTCACCCTCACTCACACCACTGAGACTAATAAAAAGAAAATTTTTATTTTGAAATTCAGTACAAATGGAGGAAAGAATAACACTCCTGAGTATATGTTAAGAACCTATAAATAATAGGTTCTTAATGAGTTTTTCAAATCAATACTATACCAACTGAAATTTCTGACAGTTTTAAACCACGAATTTTTAATATTTATGCTCTGATGTGTAAACTCATAATACACAAAGCCACAAAGATGGTTAAAATAATAAAAAAAACTGAGAAGAAAATAAAGGCACGTATATTTTCTAAGCTCGCAGCTACTTACATTCTCATTTTCAAAGTTGGTCTGGGTTTCTGTAGGCTGCGAGTATGCTTGTTTAACTATATTTTCGTGGAAGTACTAGGATGATTTCATAGCTACAGAAGGAGGTAAAATTAAGTAGGGAATTTAAGAACAGAAGAGAATTTTTGCCATAAATTGTCATACTTCACTACACTTATAGAACATTTTCCCAAACTGTAGAAATATAGATTTCTTTGGAAATAACTAGGAATACCTAGAAATATAAGAGAACAAAGAATACAAGACAAGTGTCCTGTAAATTCAGAAGTAAAACTTCTCTGACCTAAGCAGGTATCATTATGACGCCCTACACTTGATTTCATGACATTCTTTAAAGTGAACACATAATTCAGGCCAAGGATCCCTGTGTAAACCACTTGGTGTTTACACAAGTTGTTCAGCTTGTTTCTAAGAGTGGATTTGTTTTAGATTTGAAATGGATGGCATTGGATATTATAGCTTCGGTAAATGACCAAATTGCCAAGCGTAGCGTAATATAATTTGCTTATTTCAAATGGAGATTTTTTTTCTATACCTTATTACTTCTTAAACTTTCACCTAAAGTAATAATACCATTTGGATACATGCCTGACTGGGAGAGGGTCCTGTCTTCCCTGGGTCATTTCAGTCTCCTTATCAGATGATGGGGCGAAGCCATTGTGAGGTCCACTTCACAACCAAAGCTACAATAGGAGAAAGATTGGCTAAAGAACTGACTAGGGAACCGAATGCTGGTGTTAGCTCCATCACTTAATAGAGACATTATTATGACTGACTTGCAAATAGCTGGTAGGATGTTCAATCTTCAAGTTTATATTTGTGATACTCTCTGATCTACCTCATTGAAAATAGGACAATGAACATGAAACTGGATCCTAAGATGCCATTATCATGTGGGATATTACTCTTATGTGCCAAAAGTCACAGAGTTCAAAAAACTTGTCATTTAGAAATGGGATTTGGAAGAATTGTAGATAGGGAAAAAAGAAAAAAAATACAGAGGTACAGTTTGGGAGGGAAAGAAACACATAAAATATTAGCAGAATCAGAAGTCCAGACTGAAAAACTGCAACTTGAAGATGACGGAAATGAGAATGTTAGACATCCCTCCCAACTTGGCCTTGAATTACAGTGTAGTTCTTAAAGTATATTGTTCCTTTCGATCGCCAGTGCGTAACTTACAGGCTGGGAAGACCTACGGTGTCCTAAAATGTTTTGTAGATTGAATTTCCCGGGATGGTAATGAACCTTTGTACCTTTAACTGATAGTTTTTCTGAGCCAAAATGAGGCTTAGAAGAAAAATTAATCCACCTGAATTATCCCCGGTTCTTGCTCATTTTGACAGTTTGTTTTTCTACATGGATGATAATGCCCTCAAAGAACTAAAGTCAAGTAACATAAATAATTGAATAAATACTCCTTGAATGAAATAATTCCATTGACAGGGGCCATGACTCAATAAAGGATAGGGTTTTATAAGCACTATAAAAACACAAGGAACTTTTCTGAAAACTTCACTTTCTTTGTTTAGAAGGAGCACTTTCACAATGTGTTTTCAACTTCATGATATTAAAGATTATATAAACGTAATCTCAAGTAATGTTTCCTCAATTTAAAATAAATCTATTTCCTTTCATTTTTTTAGTGGAGAAAGGCAATGGAAGTTATTCAGAGTCAATTTCATTTATTCTCTTTTACAGGAATATACATTATAAATATTTTGAACATTTTTCATGTGCCTATTGGTCACTTCGTGTTTTCTTTTGAAAAAAATGTTTATTTAGGTCTATTGTCTATATGGTTTTATTTTTGTCATTCAATATAAAGTATGAAGATAGGTATTGACTCACCTCTGTTCACCAGCAAAACTGTCAGGGCTCGAGGGCAAAACTGTAGCATTTCACTTTCCTCCTTTGTAAGAGTAGATGGAGAAGGCAGTGTACCCAGCTATAAAGCACATCTCTCAGCCTCACTTGCTCATTGGACAAACCACAAGATGAAGAATGTCTTCGAGGTGAGATGTAAAAAGTGGTTGGATGAGACTTCTGCAAAAGCTTATTCAGATCACAGATTATCCTCCTCCTTTTCTATAACCTTTGTTCTAAGAAGCCAGAATTCATCTTCTAGAGTTAATGCGGTAAAAATGAGACAACACTCATGTGGAAGGGTACAGACTGTATACAACACTCTTATAAGACAGGCAAGACATTCAACATCGATCAAGACCAACCTTTAAGGACCTGCAGTAACTACATTTTTCTGTTGTACCAATCTTATTCCCCTTTACATGAGAGCTGGTGAATATGTTTTCTAGAGCTGCCACAGCAAATATCACAGAATAGCTGCCCAAGGCAATAGAAATTTATCATCACACAGAGTTCTGGAGGATGTAAGTCTGAGATCAAGGTGTTGGCAGGGTTGGTTCCTTCTGAGGGTTGTGAGAAGGAATCTGTTCTGGGCCTCTCTCCTAGCTCCTGGTGGTTTTCTGGCATTTTTTTTGTGTTCCTTGGCTTGTAGATGTATCACTTCCATCTCAGCTTTCATCTCTATGTGGCATTCTGCCTTCCACTTCTTGCGTCTCTGTCCAAATTTCCCTTTATTATGAGGACCCCAGTTTTATTGGATTGGGGCCCATCCTGGTGACCTCATCCTGACTACATGTGTGAAGGCCTCATTTCCAAGTGAGATTACATCCCAAGTTACTGGAGGTTAGGACTTCAACATCTTCTTAGGACACCTAATTCAATTCATAATAACTGACATACAAATTGCTTCATTAGAAAATGAATCAGGAGCCTCCCTCACCTGCCTTTACCACACCAGCCAAGTTGCAATAACCCTTTTTGTTTTTCCACTGGATGAAATTTAGATGATAGTGGTAGTTAAGAATTTTAAGCTCCTGTTTAACAGAAAACATTGGAGCTATTGCTTTGATTACATGAAAATCTATGTCAGGAATGTAGCTGGGTACCTTTGAAATTGAAAATATAGAATTAATTCACATTACAATTATATGCTTTATTTAACTGGTTTTCATCATTGCAGTTTACTTTCTCATAATAATAATGCTTTTTCTTTTTTAAATTTTTTTCAGCTTTAATTGAGTTTATTGGTTCATTTTAGGGATACAGTACAGTTACATTCATTGTTGGGATCTTGTACCTTTACATGACAGGTCTTGGTTCTCATTTTTTCCCCTTGTCCCTGCCCTCCCTTCACCCCCTCCTCCCATCCCCATTTACAAACACTTTATTTCCATCTTTTCATTATCTCACATATTTTTCTTTTCACTTATTACCCTTCCCCTATCCATCCCACTTTCCTTACACCTTTAGCTCCTTTCTTCCAATTTCTAAGTGTCAGTAATCTTATTAGGATCTTCTGTATTATTGTAGATTATTCACACCAGAGAAACTATTCGGTATTTACATGTGTGCCTTATTTATTTCACTTAGGAGTATACCTTCAATATGTATCCATTTTCCTATGAATGAATCTATTTTCTCATTCTTTATGGCTGAGTAATATTCCATTTTATAGAAAAACCACATCTTCTTTATCCAGTTTCCAACGGATGGGCAAATGGGCTGTTTCCAAGTTTTAGCTATTACAAACTGTGCCGCTATAAACGTGGGTGCGCATACTTATCTGTGACATGATTCTTTTAATTCTTTTGGAAAGATACCCAGCAGAGGGATGGCTGGGTGAAATGGAACCTCCAGTCCAAACTCTTTGAGGTATCTCCATATTGATTTCCATAGTGGTTGCACCAGTCTGCACTCCCACCAACAATGGAGAAGGGTTCCTTTCTCCCCACAACCCCACCAACATTTGTTATTGTGTGATTTCTTGATAGCAGCCATTCTTTGTGGGGTGAGGTGGAATCTCAGTGTTGTTTTCATCTGCATCTCTCGAATGATCAGTGATGTGGAACATTTTTTCATATATTTACTTGCTGCTTCTACTTCTTTAATAATGCTTTTTCAAGGAGAATAAAAACTCTTTTTTTCCCCAACCACATCAACTACCATATACTATATCAATAATATTCCAACAATATCCTTCAGGAAAAGACACACTCACTTACCACAATAATTTCTAATCAAAAACTATGATATGGAGCAAACTGCAAGTGAACATTGTGTTTTGATGATAAAACCAGTTTTGCTTTTTTGGGAAATAGAATCTGTAGAGGTAAAGATACAATGAGGTCATAATGGGTCCTCATATAACTGGTGTCCTTCAGGGAAGATGAAGGTTTGGACCCAGAGACTCAGAAGAAGAAAGTCACGTGAAAACAGAGCCAAGACTGGAGTGACACATTTACAAATCAAGAAACAAGAAAGATTTCCAGCAACCACCAGAAGCTGGGAGAGGGGCATGGAATAGATTTTTGCTATGGCTTGTAGACAGTTTGCTGACACCTTCAGTTTGCTCTTTTGGCCTTCAGGACTACAAAAGAATACGTCTGTGGTTTAAAGCTCCATATTTATGATAATTTGCTATATCAACCTTAGGAAACTGATACATCAGTGTAGTCAATTATGATTTAAATACCCATCTGAAAAAGAGCATCAATTACCACTCCTAATCCAGCTTCACTGTTCTCTAACAAAAATTGAAACTTCATTACACTTCATGATTGAAGAGCATTTCACTTTCACATTGTTTATTCATATGAACTTACTTTCACTGTTCACTTTATATATTTCCTTATCTATAAAATTGGGAATTTTGAACTCATAATATGGATGATAATTTCACTTTCAAATTAATGAGTTTTAAATTTGTAACTTTCCAGTTCAGAGTGAGACTTTCAGAAACAAAATTGAAATAACTAAATGAGATGCATACTTTATTGTGATTGTAAGGAACACAGCGTGAATAAAGACATAAAAGGGTTAACAGCAAGAATAAAGTAAGTGCATGCATTAATTTCCTGGGAAAATAGTACTGAATTATTGTAAACACTTCTAGTTATTATTTAAAAATACATATCTACAGGGAGATGAGCATATAAATTTGGCAGGGAAAATAGAAAAGCAGGGGCAAGAAATGAGGAAGGAAGAAAAAAGCCGTGGAAAAGAAGCACTCGGGAGAAGTAAACAAAGAGAGTAACTTGAAGAGGAGAGCAGCTTTTTACCATCATTCTTTATCATGGACATTTTTAACAATTAGTGTCTCTGTCTATCAGATCGGGTGTCCTTTCAGACTACCTTTTTACATCTTCATATTTAATTATCTATTATGTAAAGTGTAATTGCTAAGCTCCTTACCTATTTAAGGGTTTGTTTAAACATCACCTTGTCAAACAGTATGCTGACCACCCAGGTCATGCCCTGGCACCTGTCAGCCCTCTGCAAGCCCTGCTCTATGAAGTTCCTTTGTCCTGTTCTACCTGCTTATCTTTTCTTTGCTTTAGCTCTCTGTGAGGTTTGTAACTGATTTATTATGTTTGCTTCCGTCTGCTCCCTACTATCTCCCAGAAAGGAAACTCCTTGAAGTTAGGAGCTTGGTCATTGATAAAGCCCATGAATCTAAGGCAATGTATGGTATATTATAGATGCCCAAGAATTATTTTCCTTTTTTTTTTTTGGTACTAGAGATTGAACTTGGGTCCTTGCGCTTGCAAGGCAGGCCACCAAACTGCTGAGCTAAATCCCCGGCCCCTCAAGAATTATTTTTTAAAAAACACAAATGAATAAATTTTTTATGATAAATTATAGTATTTTTAGGAATTAAAAATTATTCACTTTATATTTTATATTCATATATGATCATTATACATTATTTAGTGGCTTGTGTATTCTCACCCTGTCCTTGACATGGAATCATTTGTTTAGTGAGGATTTATTTTTTTTTGCCCCCTGAAATTTCTCTAGAGCCCAGTTTAGTAAGACACTAACAAATCCCAACGAAACACATCTGCTCTCCTGTTGTCTCCGACTCCTGGTCTCTTCAAACTTTTAAAACTGTCACAGATTCCTGGACACACGACTGCATTTGAAATTAGTTCCACAAAACAGTAGATGCAGATGCTGCTTTAAGGGTTTTAAAACAAAATTGTCAGTCACAGAAAATGGCTCGTAAATGTCCAGCCATCACTCCAGTGGTGCGGAAGTGAGTCTTCTGGCAAAGAGGGAAGTGGGGGTCCCTGCTTGCTGACACATAAATGACCAAGCTGGAGAGATTTCTTCTCCCGTCTGCTAACCAGTGGTGTGGTTGTATAACTGCATGCTAGTCATGCAGTGCACTGGAGATGAAAATCCAGGAGGTGGTGATAGATAATCTACCGTAATAGAACTGGAGGAACTCAAGGGACTGGATCAACCAGGTACAGTCATGCTGCCCTTTTTCCTTATTGGTTTTGAATAATCTATAAAGTATGAGGGATATATTTTCCAATTTATTTGATAGCTCAGTCTGGCAAAAGTGATTCCACATGGTTGTTGACAAATGATTCTTGGGTTATCCTTCCGTGCTATTCAAGAAATAGATCTAGCAGGATTTCCTTTTTCTTTTCTTATAGAACTATCAGTTGGGCCTCAAATCAGTATTGCAGATCAAGTTTTAAATATTTCTTAAATGATGAAACCTCCTGTTCTTGGTTTTCAGGGGAGCTGGATCATCATAAATAGAATTTCTTTACTCTCTCTCTGAGTTGATGGATGGTTTGAGGAACAGCAGTGTCCTAGGCTCTTCAAAGGCATGTCTGTTCTTTAGGTCAGATTATCTGATGACCTGCAGTGTAACTTACTAGTATCTCTTTACATCTGTACATGAGAAAAAATTCTTTTAAACAACAGTATCAATTTGGATTTACTCAAGGGATGTAATAGAAAGGCTTGGAATATGGCAGTGGTTATATAATCTAAAGGTCAAATATTTTTAACTAGAAAAGAGTTCAATATACTTATTCATCATATTTCACTGCTGCTCATGTGAAACAAAGATATACAACTAAATGTAATGTACCCACATAATCAGACTTCAAAACAATGTACTAAATCCCAACCTACTCCTGTAAATTTGCAGATATAATCTTTTAGGTTACAGATGTTTAGGATTGTTTTCCCCAAAGTCATGGAAAAAAAATAAGTTGAGTGACAAGCACTGCCAATGCTGTATTTTTCAAGTATATGGTAAAAATTTCATCTAAAACTGCATATACTCTTTTATCCAGTTATGGTGAAGATTGCAATTGAAAAAGAATTAGGCATGAAATTCCTGTATGTTACCTAGAAAATTTCAAGGAACAAGAATTTGAAGGGAAAAAAATTTCATCATATTCCATTGTTATGAGCATTCCAAAAATGGAACTTGAGGCCTTAAAGGGCTATTTAGCAGGTTAATAAGTTTTCATTCTAAAAACCTGAGTAAAATATTCTGAATTTATCAAGAATCAGAAAAAGACAATTGAGAGGAAGCGAATGCACCCTTAATTTTTGGGGGAGGCTGGATTGGAATGAGGGCTTTTGTAGCATTCTTGGAAACTTCCCATGTTAGAGTTCACAGGCTGGGATCCTCGGAGGAGGACAGCTGCTGCCCATACACCTCCCTGAAGCCAAGTGGTGGGGTGCTGTACGGCATCCAGCCTGATTCCGTGAGAGAACAGGCTCTGGCCTTCCTGGCAAGGAAGACATCACATGTTCCTTGGAAGTTGAATCCAACCCCAAACTCCACTAGATCTCTGGGGCTGCCTCTGGGTGGTCTTATGTGAGCCAGTTGAACCTGAAGAAGCCCTGGGAAATTTGATATGGCCACTTTCAGTCTAAAGGTTACTTCTGGGTGGTCCTTAGCCATTAATAGGGCTTGGTTCTGGAGTCCCTGCAAGAGGTTCACAGAAGTCCAAGAATCTGGCCCTGGTTTAGAGCCAGTCTATTAACAATAATGATTTCTCCTGAGCTTCTCTATGTAATACACCGGAAAGACTAGGGTAGCTCTGGGAGGACCAGGTAGCTCATGCCAAATATCCTTCATCAACTCTGTGCTGCCAATCTTGGTTAGCATCTTCCAAGGCCTAACTCGAAGTTACATGTTGTCAGCATGGGAAATAATTGAGCTGCATCAAGGCAGATCAGGTCAGAACTTTCTGAGCATCCTTTAGCACAGTGGAAATAACCTATGCTTTGAGATAGCCAATCCTGTGTTCCAACACTTGTTTCAATACTTGCTGATAGAAAGACTGAATGAAAGACACGGAGCCTTATCCCAAGTGGTAGCACATACATAAAAAAATTCAAAAATTGTTTGGACATTCATTAATATCAATCTGTTGAGATCAGTAAGTATTTCCAGAGTGACTGGTCTGTGATATCCTCCATGTTGTGAGACTCTTTCCTTGGCATTAGTAATTAGTGAATTACTCTTCATCCTCAGTGAGGTGCTTAGATTTTGTATTTTTTATTTTTTGATGACTCTCACGGAGCTAACATGGAGCTTGACAGTACACTGAACTCAGCAGATAGACCTGTAAGCAAGCAGTCTTCTTGCTGGATCCCTGATAAAAATTTGACCATCCTTCATCTGTCTCTCATGGTCCAAGAGCCCGAACCACAGGGACTATCACCTTTCAGGGGTCTGACATCATGCCGTGTGATGCCTCTGAGATTCCATCTGCTGCAAAGTGGACAACATCACTTCTCAGAATGCCAGCAGGCGAAGGGGCTGTGAAGCAGAGAATTCAGAATAGGCTCCTTGTAGGAGAGGACTGTCAAAGAGTGAGGACTGCTAGAAAAGCATGTTATGGATGAAGACGTTTCAGAAATTCACATGCAGCATTGTTATCTGTGCACATACACACCATTTCCCCTTAAAAAGTTGTAAAATTTAAACATTAGCAAATAAGTTGAGGATGAGGGTGATTATTATGATGATAGATGTTTTAAGAAAGAACAAAAATATAGATAAAAATGGGACAGAAAAAAGTTGTGAGGGAAAGTCGAGAAAATGGTGCAGAAACAGAAAATGTTCCTAGGAAAACTAGATGCTGCCTGTTTTTCACATACCCGTAGGGAATCTGTCCTTGGCCTGTCTGTAGATCTCAGACTTACTTGTGGAATTCTTCATCTGAGATCTCAGATTCAACACGTAATGATCATATCCAACATAAGAAGTCCAGAACAGGATTTCTTATCTTTCCCCACTCAAATCTTCTCTCCTAACCCTTCACACACTGGTGCACAGGAACTCCATCCTTCAAGTTGTTCCAATAGCAAGTCTTGGCTTACCCTTGACTCATTTGTTTCACCCATGTTGCACAGCTGATTTATCAACAAACTTTGTCAGCTGCATCTGTGTCAAAACTGATGCCATCTAACATATCAACTGCTGGTGTCCTGCCCCGAATAAATCTTGGATCATTTTTGTAGTCCCTATTATTTCTCTCCACTCTTTTCCCCCCATCTCAGTTGCTGGAGGAAAAATAAATAAGATTACGTCTCATCTGAATAATTCCTGTTGTGTCCTATACTTATCTCTGCTTTCACTCTTTCCCCTTCTAGGCTGCCAGAGGAATGCTTTTTAAGAAACAAGTAGGGTCATTCCTCTGAATAAACCCTTCAATGTCTCCCCAGCTCAGAAGATAACCCAAAATTTGGGCCAAAATTGGGAGAGACTTATGTGATGCACCCTTATTCTCTATCCACACTCCCTCACTTCTACTCATAACCTGTGGCCACAGCTGAGATTTGTGATTCAAATCTTTGTTTTAAACCCATTGGTGTCTTTATTCCTTAAACATGCCCTGTGGTACTCTCCCTCTTCTTCTTGGAACTTGCTTCTTCCGGACATTATCATGTCTTGCCTACTTCGTCTTTCAACTTCTTTCAAATTGCTAACACCCTTTGTTTTATGTGTCTGCGTGATAGTCCTCTGTATTAAATGCAACATACACTTTATGTATTTACTTTGCTTGTTCCTTGCCTTCTTTCATCTCTATCCCCAAAAGTAAAGCTTCATTACTGCAAGGATTTTTGTTTTTTAGTTTTGTTTTGTTCTGGTCACTGTTATGTTCTGAGGAACTACAAAAGAACTCGCTTTACAGTGTTGACTGAAATTTCCTGATTGTGGCAGAAGTGACCAGTGCCCCACGGGTCACTTCTCTAGTCATCTGGGAATCCATCTTACAGGACCCCTGGGAATCTGTTCCCTCAACTTCCCCAAATCCTGGAAACAGTAATTAAATAAATCAGTCTTTTTGCTGCTTATATTTGCTGGAGTCAGTCCCATTTTCAGAGACTGAACTAGTGTTATAATGTAGAGAAAGGAATTATCTGAAAACAGTTATGCTCTGAGTACATACCTTAAAGGCAGAGGGTGGAGAGTTGCTTCAAGTTCACTTTACATCTAAAGATGACTTTCAGAGGGACACTGCGGACTTCCTGTGATTCTGTAGCAGGTTAGGGGATACAGTAGACTGGTATCTGACACCAGCTTATCAAATCTACAGGTCGCAAACAGAGGCTTGCCAGCAGCTGGTAAATGAGCCAAGGAGAAGGAGTGGACGAACTTGTTTTCAGAGGTCATCGCAATGGAGCCCATACGGGGGATTCTACACAGCTGATAAGGGAGGAGCATGAGCAAAAGCCTACCCAGTGATCATCTTGGTATCTGCTGGTCTCAGGACTCCCTAGGGAAAGGAGGTTGAAGAAGCGAGAAAAAGGGAGCAAATATACAGATAATAACAGGAGATGCAACTCATGTAGAAATGTTCAAAAATATTTCTATAGATAGTTCTAAGGCAATACATTTGAAAAGCTAAGTAAAATATGGTTTTCAAACATAATTTAAATTTCCACAATTATGCCAGGAGAAAGTAAACAGTTAAACAAATAATCATAAAAATGATTGAGAGGGTGAAAGAGTTCTAGCAAACCCTTAAAAAATAGCCAGTTCTTATGTTACATGAAGTATTACATCCCACTGCAACAAAGCTTTATTATAAAACCTTATATAGTTGATATTAAGAACAAAAGTGTAGCCTAATTTCATTAAATACAGATACAAAATATTTGTAAAGTGTAAGAGATTTTATTATATAGAAAATGTTTAATATTATCATTTATAGCAATCAATAAAAACCAAAACTAGATAACATTAACAAATTCTAAAAAAGTTATGAAAATTTAGTAAGCATTTTAAATAAGAATTCTAAACTAAATAGAAGCAAACTACACAAAGTGGCAGAGTGATTACACTAAACTAAAATAAATTGTCATTCAGAATTTAAAAACTCTTCTTTTAATTAATGTAAAAAGTTAGACGAGTTTTTACTACTGGTCTAATTGCATTGGTATGAACATTGGCTAATAATATTTTTTCTTTTGATATTGTAGGTCTAGAAATTTGAAGACTATAATCAAAATGTAAGAAAAACATGAATAAGAGAATTTCTTGAAAGGAAAAGAATAAATACATAAAGATCAACCCTCTTGCTCTATAGCATTTGTAAGGAAATGGCAATGAAAATGAAAACTACATTTTCAAGATAATTTAAAAAACATAGAATCTATGCAAAAATACCTATGAAACCTCACTGCAAAAATAAAGGAATTTCTCAACTATGGAAAAACATACCATGTTCTTGGATGAAAAGACTAAATACAGTAAAAATGCCAATTCTTCAGAATTATTCTATAAATTTAAGGCACTTTGAAGTAGAACTTCATCAAGGGTTGATTTTAGAACTGGATACAATGATATTAAAGTTTAGTTGGAAAAATATGTGTAAAACTCTCCAAGAAAGTTTGATATAGGAGAAAAGAGAAGCAGGGGAGCTTTTTTACACATTCTTCATCAGGCTGCAAAGTCACTATAATCAAATCAACATGGATTTTAGCCATTTGTATGCATGAAAAAAATAGAGAATCTGGAAAAAATATACCTGTATATGAAAATTTCACATCTAGCAACATTTCTATTTGGTGAGAAAAGAGAATTTATTTAATAAAGGGCACTAAAAATTAAATGTTTACCCAGATGAAACGAAGTTGGACCCCCTTCCTATATCTGTGTTGTCCAATAGGTTAACCAGTAGCCAGAATTGCTATTTAAACTTAACCTTAATTAAAATAAAATATAATTATAAAATTCCGCTCCCCAGTGCCCTTAGCCCTGCTTTCAAGTGCTCAATAGCTACATATGTTTAGTGTCTAATTTATTGTGTAGTACAAATTATAACATTTTTCATCCTTACAAATGTTCTGTTGGACAGTGTAGCTGTGTCTCCTATTTAGATATATTTAAGTATATAACTTATATTTTCATATGCACATTAAATATAAATATGCATATACATATGCAAGTAAATTTATAATATGTTCTATATACATTATATATGTAGAGGACCACTTTATTGATTATGCCCAAAGCAGGCTGTGAGCAGTGCAGGTTGTAAAGAGTTAACCTCTCAACTGCCTCATTTTAAGAAGCAAGTCTGACTGAAGTTTACTTGACTCATAGAAGCAGCTCATAAGCACTGCAGTACTGTGGAGGTTAGTAAGACCTTCCTGCTAATGGCCACAGCAGGGAGAAATGGCCTGTGAAGCTGTTCGTCTCAATATGAGATAATACTGTAGCTGAGACCTGATTAACTCCCACCCAAATTCCATTCCCATGACTAAAACCTTCTTAACTAGAAGGACAAGGTTCTAATTACAACCGTATATTTTGTCTGTTGGGTTCCTAATTTGAGAATGCTTTGTCTATTCCTTTACAAGCCTTATCTGCATTAGTATCCATAGCAACTGCACAATTCACGTCCTCACACATAGTTTCCCTTTACCCTAGTCGATTGCCAATAAAAATCAATGGCTTGGACTGACCAGGGCCTTTGCTGGTTGCTCAGCACTGGCCATCTTGGCTCCCCATTTTTTTTCTTTAATTCTTTCTTTGAGTCCTTCTTCAGCCCTGCATGGTACACTGGGTAGGAGACTGGAACCTACTACAGAGGTCTCCAGTAATATATATATATAGTAGTTCTGAAGTGATTTAAATTTAAAATGCTTAGAAGAATAGCGTCCAGGACATGTAAATGATATAAGAGTTGAGGAAAACATCTTAATTATTAAGAGAAACTCAGCAAAAATAATAAAGAGATTTATATGACATTAAAAATTACATCAAAAGTGATATACAGAGAAGTTTGTAAATCAAAATATCACATTATATATCTCACATAGACAATTAATGGCAATTTCTCTTTTAGTGTGTTTTTTTTTTTTTTTTTTTTTTTTTTGGTACCGGGGATTGAACTCGGGTCCTTGGGCTTGCAATGCAGGCCACTGAACCTCTGAGCTAAATCCCCGGTCCTAGTGTGTTAATTTTTAAAACGGTAAACATTCACTCTAATTTTTAATTGCCCTTGTATATGTGCACATATAGATAGGTATTTTCAAGCTGTAGTTCACAGGGTTCATAACTCATTTGGACAACAGAGCAAAACCAGGGTATCTGATATGCTGGGGACAAATGGATGGGTTATGTGAGATAAGATGAGAGAGGTAGATCTTGTAATTTAACCTGAAGTTGTTTTGCAAATAAAGCTGGGCTAGAAATGACTTCTAGTCAGCAAATTAGAAAATAGTTTATAAATGTAAAAACCTTTATAGAAACTCCTTAGATTACTGAACTCCAGTTCTTGACCTCATTGTAGGGTATACAGTGGTGCAGATATTTCAAATTTGTATGGTTCATCTCAAGTTGGAAAATGCGTCTAATTGGAAATGGCTTCTATGCACAGTAGAAATATATATCAATCCATGGTTGATTCAAAAGAAAACAAATCAGAAAATAAGCTCATTTCTCCACAGATAGGTAAGGAGACAATGCTGTAAGTCCTTGAGAGAAGAATGGTTACTATTTTTGATCAAAGGGAAGCCATTGAAATGTTTTAAATAGTCTTATGAAATAACTCTGGTTTAAAACTAGACTCATCCTGTCTTTTATTGCTCTGGGTGGACTGGGCCAGGAGTCATGTCAAGGAGGATAGTCAGGAGGCTGTTCTTGAGGGCCAGGAGGAGGTGGAAGTAGCAATTGTTAGGGAGCGATGAGGGAAAGGATGGGTAAAAAGGAGCCCATACATGGATTCTAGCTTTCTTTTCCTTTATGGCCACAATAACTTGCAGATTTTAAATACCTCTGGAGAGGTAGGGAATGATGAGCAAAGAGTGAAGGTAAAAATCAAGCTCTGTCTTGGAAAATTTCATGTGTGAAATGAATATTACAAATTGAAGCGAAAATAAAGCCCAGAGAGTTTGGGACTGGGGACATAGTTTTGGAAATTATCAGCATGTGGTAAGGCGTGTGGGGACCAATCATCCCATTTTGCCTAAGACTCTCTCCACTTTAACACTGAAAGCCTCATGTCCTGGAAACTCGGCAACCCTTGGCAACCTGGACAGTTGCTTCCCCTAAATACAAGACAGTTAAAGCATGTGGTTGACCAGAGAAGCCAAGATCACACCAAAGAATTGAGTTAGACAAATAGTTTGACTAAAGTGAAGTTTAGAAACTATAGCTAGTAACTGGGAGGAAGAAAAGTGTCAAATTTCTGGAAACCAAAGGAGAATGTTTCAAGAAAGGGAGTGTCAGTCAGAGAATGCTGGCTAATGTAAGGCATGACCTAATGAGAGAAGACTCCTGGAAATTATGGGGAAGGAACTACCCCAGGGTGGGCTGAAGAGTGAATGGTGGGAGAGAGCATCAGTGAGGGCTGCTAGTCATCCCGGCAACTTGGCTTTAAGGGTAGTAGGGGAACAGTACAGTCCTTTGAAGATGCGAGACAAAATGTAAAAGGGCTGTTTGTAATTCTGCTGGGTATGGGGTGTGCAGTACTTCTGACAGGCAACATTGAGTATCCATGTGAAAATTTTAGCATACATTTATTGTGATTTTATGCTTCCTACCAGGTGCTTTCTTACAATTATATTCAGCTTCTTAGGTGGTGGCATGAAAAGAGTTTTAACATGGTTTCAGTTTGTGAGCTTTTCCAGGAGAGGTTGCTAGGAGAAAAGAAGGCAAACAAATTAAAATAACTAAAAGAAAATTATTTCAATTAGAAAACAAACTCAAAGGGAGGTAAAAGGGGAAGAGAAAACAGAAGTAGACAGAAGGTTAAAAAGTAGTCATTGGCTTAGGTGTTTCCTTGAAGAGAAAGAATTGTAGCCTAATGGGTACTTGAGAATGCAAGCTGATAAAGCAGCAAGTGGCAGCCAGAAGAGACAGTGCTCTTAAGGTTTCAGATGTTCTGAGTTATTGCTATGCAATGTCAGTCCTGTGGCCACAAGTTGGGGAGGACGGAGGAAGAAGGTTAGAGGTGAGGATCAGACAGGCACAGTTTAAATGATTCATCTGTATGAATTCTAAAGCTACCAAGAATGAGAGAATAAATAGATATGACTGGAAAGAGAAAGGAAATGAATCAAGAACAAGTTTGAGAGGGTAACTTGGTCCGTGTCTGAGACTAAGGATATGGAATGCATAGTTTATTGTTATATTGTGAGCTTCAAGCAGGGAGTGACCTGCTTATGATGGAAATCACAAGCAGCACGGAGCCCAATCCTTGCTGTGATATATGGGGTATAACAGAAGAAATATCCCTCACTCTAGACTGCTTCAATGACAGTGTCAATTGCACCCAGATAAGAAGGTAATGAGAATATTCAAAGAATTGATAAGGGAACTTCATGATGATATATTAGGGTCTATGCCATGATTTTATCATCAGGTTAAAAATTATTGAGAATCTCAAGATGGCAATGGATGAACATTCTGTGAAATGTGGGCCCTTCTATATGTGAGGTCCTACTTGAAGACATGCACCACATGGGCTTAAAGCTGGCCTGATCTATTCTGGAATTTCTTAGACCTAGCAAAAAAAGATTGGGGAATAAGAACAGAATCGAGTCAGATAAAGAGGTATATTATATATTCTTATTTAGTGAACACTGACATAGACATACTGTACCCTAACCATTGTTTTAAATGCTTAAGGATTATGATTTAATCTTCCTAATACTCTTATGGTATTCTTTCCTCATTTTACATATGAGAAACCTGAGGTTCCTGAAATTTAAGTGACTTTTCCACTGTCATAATAAGTGGCAGCTTGATTCTAGAATCTGTGTGCCTAACTCTCAGGCTATAGGCCTGTCAGCAGTTCTAGAGATAACAGTTGATGGATTGAAAGATTTAGAATCAGGCTTGACCCGATAAACAGGAATGTGAAGTGTGATAGGATTAGTCCTGATTCGATCACTAGGCAAAGCAAAAATTCAGTTGCAAAGGATAGTTCTAAAATATTTAATGTGTAAATAGTCCGACTTTTCTCCCATTTCAACCTTCTAAAGAGGAAGGACCGTTTGTAATGAGCAAACTTCTTGGAATAGTGGTGTAGGAAATGCTTCTTCCACACTGGTATATTAAGTGGACTGAGTAGAGGACTTAAGGCATCTGTCCTCTTCAGCAGTTGAAGGTTTCGGTACTCATGATAGCAGGTGTGGGGTACAACTTTAGATTAGACCGAAAGTCTGGGAGACAGAACTGCACCTGAGGATACTTAAGGACATGACTCTGCTCTGAGGTGCATTCACATAACGGGCCACAGTTATATAAGATGACAACACAGTCAGCCAAGCAAGTACCACACAACCTTGCAAGGTTGTGTATTTTGTCTCATCATGTCCCAGTAAACTGGTAAGGCGCTAGAACTGCTATGAAGTAAGAACACCGTGGTGTGTCTGCTATGTAGCTCCTTTTCTGTGTTTGCTGTAACCTTTTAGTAGCTTTTTTGCTGGAGGAACAAAGACATGCAGCTCTTGAGTTCTGGAGCTGCAGCTCCAACTCTCGTGCTCAGATGTTTCCCTTACTCTGATGATTGTCTCTGCCTCATGTTCTTTTATTGGGGGATTAATTAACTCACAACTGACTGTATGGACTAAATGGACCCCTCTCCCGGTGCCCCTGGGGAGGCTTGGCCCCCGCAGCTCGTGAGCTTGAGAAACAACAATGCACAGGCAGCTCTTCTCTCCTTCCTCTTTTAATGCATATACTTTTCATAATTCACAAAGTTTGTTCACAATAATTAACCTAGTTTTATGGAATATAAGTAACTATTATCTAGAATTTTTCCATATTTATGTCACATAGCTCCTATTTCAAACAGTGCAGTATAATCACAAATAACTGGATTAAATTGTTTAATAAAAGTTTGAGAAACACACTTAAAAAATAAAACAATTATTTATGGAATGTCACAAAAGGAATGAAAAATAGCCCTAATACATGATGAATTTTCACACATTGTACTCTCATTTGCTTTGGCTGTGTATGGAAGAGCTCAGTGAACCTATAGTGTATTACTTCATGTATATGGTGAATAACTTGTTTATATTATCTATAACAATCATCTCAGATTTATACATTGTGTACAGATAATCTCAGAATGTGAAGTGTACAGGAAAAGATGTAGAAAAGATGCAATTAAGTTGAGTCCAACTGATTACTTATGAATGATTTTTTAAAATGATTCAGCTGCTTATATGATTTATTGGTCTATATAATCTATGTATATATTAAATTTGAACTGATTAATGTTCTGTCTAAACTTGGCTTTTGTTTTAATGGACTAATTATAAATACGCATTTTGTCAGTTTGATACAATCCAAAGCAGAAAACAAGGAACAAACTAATAACATAGGCTTCCTAATTTCTTGAAGGCATTCTCTGGGATAGGCCATTTCCTGTGTAGTAATGTGATCTTGATGACTATAACTGTTAGCACAGTTATGTATATGTGGCAATTTAGGATGGCACAGCAGACTGAAAGTGGAGGCCTCTTTACATTTTTCATTGTTATTTAAAAAGGAGTTTTCAATGAATTACATTTCATAGTTAATAACATTATGTAGATAGCCAAATTCTCAATGGATTAGAGTATAATGAAATATACAATAGAGCAATTATACAAACCCATTTTTTCATTATTTTAAATAACTATCTTATTCAATTTAAGTGTTATAAAAGCTTACAACTTTATACAGTAAAGTTGGTAACAAGTCTTTTATAATTTATTTATTGCTTAAGTAACTCACATTACCCATCTAGGTCTAGAACTGCTGGCATTTATAATTGTAACACAAACATCAATTCTTTTTTTTTTTTTTTTTTTTTTGGTACTGGGGATCAAACTCGGGCCCTTGTGCTTGTGAGGCAGGCAGCAGAACCACTGAACCAAACTCTCGGCCCACGAACATCAATTCTTGATGTTTTAAAAATTCAGTTTAGATAAAATTAGATTGTCCTTTCTCTGAGTCTACTATGATACCATTAGAATAGTAAAGATTTTTCACCCTTACAAATAACTTCAAATTTTAATCTTACCATCAATGTTGATTCCAAAATATTTAGAAAACATGGAGAAATAACAAGAGTGAATAAAACATAATATCTTGTTCTACAACGAAAGATAATCACCTAAGAATAAATTTAACCTAAGAAGTGATAGATGTTAACAATGAAAATTATAAAACTTTGATGAAAGAAATTGAAGTAGATACAAATAAATGGAAAGATACCAAATGTTCATGTATTTTAGGGATAATATTGTTAAAATATGTATACCACTTGAAGCAATTTATAATCTCTATAAAATTAAATCAAAATAAAATAAATATCAATCTCTATAAAAGTACCAATGACTTTCTTCACAGAAATAGAAAAAAAAATACAGCTGTATGAAAATTCATATGAGACCAAAAATACCTTAAGTATCCAAAAGAATTTTGAGCAAAATAAACAGAACTGGAGGCATCACATTTCCTACTTCAAAATATACTACAAAGCCACAGTAGCCAAAATGGCAGGGTACTGGCATCAAGAAAGATATGTAGACAAATGGAAGAGAATATGGAGTCCAGAAATAAATTGACATACAGTGGCACATTGGTTTAGGAACTTGATTCTTTCCATGATTCTGGTTGCAAAACAAATTGGTGACAACTGAATCTAATTTCCCCATAAAGTCAACATTGAACCGAACCATTGAATTTACAACTGGTTGATTTTTGATAAGTTTACCAGAAACAAACAATGGGGACTGGATAGTCTCATCAATAAACAGTGCTGAGAAAACTGGAAGAATGAAATTAGACTCACATCATCCTTCATTAAAAAGATACTCAAGATGATTTGAAGACTTAGCTGTAAACTCAAAACTATGAATCTATTAGAAGAAAACATAATCCTCTCTGTGACATTGATCTAAACAAAGCTTATTAGGATAAGGTCCCCAAAACAGATGCAAAGAAAGCAAAAATAACAAATGGGGCTACATGAAATAAAAAAGCTTCTGCATAACCACAGCAACAAACTAGAGTGAAAAGAACAACACTGATAAGGGGTTAGTATTTAAAATATCTAAAGAACTCAAACAACTCGATAGTAAGAAAAAAATCAATTAAAAATTAGCAAAGCCCAGGGATTTAGCTCAGTGGCGCTGTTCCTGCCTCACAAAGTGCAAAGTCCTAAGTTTCTTCCTGGTACCAAAAAACAAAACAAAATAAAACAGGGCAAAGCTCTGAGAATATTTTGGTACATCTATTTGGTAAAATGTTTGTGGGATAGACTGTGCACACTAATTGTATCTTGAATTTCTGGATTTAACAGCTGTCTCTTGCCAAATGTCTTCTGTGCTATTAAATTTATATCATATATATGTACACATTTTTTCCAAACTATGACAGCAAGTTTTATTGCATTAATTTAACATAATAAATTTAAACAATCTATTGTTATCAGACAAATAGATTTTCAAATTTTCTCCATTATAAATTTGATGGAAATTTAAGAAGTAATACAAATGTTACTAATCTTTAATTTTTTTATTTCCAAAGGAGGGGAGAAACTTTTGACTTAGAGGTAGTCTAGGAATGGAAATTTTGCCATATTAATACAAAAAGTGGAAGAAGTAGAAGAGGCTGTGGACTGTGAGACTTCGCTCATTCGTAAGGAAAGGAGATTCAAAGAAAGAATAAAAGATGAAGCTGAAAGGATGATGAAAAGAGAAAGAGAGGAAACAGCAATATTACAAAATCATTTGTGGAAGTTTAATAGAGAAGCAGAGCTATTAGGAGTAGCTGCCATATTGTAATTTGTAGGAATTTAGAAAAAGTAACTGGGGGAAGAAGATTTTCAGTTCTTCCATGTAGTTATGATTAGAATTTCCCATTTAAAAAATCTTTCTTAGAATATAGCAATACAGTATTTTTGTGCGCTTTTGAATATTGGATTGATATTTTCTTTAAAATAGAAAAGAATAAAAAAGATGTGTTTTTTTCTATAAAATAGAATACTACTCAGCCATAAAGAATGAGAAATTAGATTCATTCATAGGAAAATGGATACATATTGAGGTATACTCCTAAGTGAAATAAATAAGTCATACATGTATAAATACTGAATAGTTTCTCTGGTGTGAAAAATCTATAATAGTACATAAGACCCTAATAAGATAATTGCCAATGTGAAATAGGAAGAAAAAGGCTAAAGGTGTAGGGGAAGTGGGATGGGTAGGGGAAAGGGAATAAGGGAAAAGAAAAAATATAAGAAAATGAAAAAATAGAAATAAAGTGTTTGTAAATGGGGAGGGGAGGAGGGGGTGAAGGGGAGGGCAGGGACAAGGGGAAAAAATGAAAACCAAGACCTGTCATGTAAAGGTACAAGATCCCAATAATGAATGTAACTGTACTGTATGCCTAAAATGTACCAATAAACTCAATTAAAAACATAAAATAGGTATCTCCATATTGATTTCCATAGTGGTTGCACCAGTCTGCACTCCCACCAACAATGGAGAAGGGTTCCTTTCTCCCCACAACCCGGCCAACATTAAAGAATGAGAAAATAGATGAATTCATAGGAAAATGAATGTATATTGAAGATATACTCCTAAGTGAAATAAATAAGTCATACATGTGTAAATACCAAATAGTTTCTCTGGTGTGAATAATCTGCAATAATACAGAAGATCCTAATAAGATTACTGACACTTAGAAATGGGAAGAAAGGAGCTAAAGGTGTAGGGAAGGTGGGATGGGTAGGGGAAGGGTAAAAAGGGAAAATAAAAAAATGTGAGATAATGAAAAGATGGAAATAAAGTG
>NW_022900916.1:18864989-18869759 GCF_012274545.1 Fukomys damarensis | reverse complement strand
AACCAAGACCTGTCATGTAAAGGTACAAGATCCCAATAATGAATGTAACTGTACTGTATGCCTAAAATGTACCAATAAACTCAATTAAAAACATAAAATAGGTATCTCCATATTGATTTCCATAGTGGTTGCACCAGTCTGCACTCCCACCAACAATGGAGAAGGGTTCCTTTCTCCCCACAACCCGGCCAACATTAAAGAATGAGAAAATAGATGAATTCATAGGAAAATGAATGTATATTGAAGATATACTCCTAAGTGAAATAAATAAGTCATACATGTGTAAATACCAAATAGTTTCTCTGGTGTGAATAATCTGCAATAATACAGAAGATCCTAATAAGATTACTGACACTTAGAAATGGGAAGAAAGGAGCTAAAGGTGTAGGGAAGGTGGGATGGGTAGGGGAAGGGTAAAAAGGGAAAATAAAAAAATGTGAGATAATGAAAAGATGGAAATAAAGTGTTTGTAGATGGGGAGGGGAGGAGGGGGTGAAGGGAGGGCAGGGACAAGGGGAAAAAATGAAAACCAAGACCTGTCATGTAAAGGTACAAGATCCCAGCAAAGAATGTAATTGTACTGTATCCCTAAAATGTACCAATAAACTCAATTAAAGCTGAAAAAAATAAAATAGAAAAGAAGGGGGGCTGGTGATTTAACTCAGTGGTGGTGTGCCTGCCTCACAAGTGCAAGGTCTTGAGTTTGATCTCTGGTACAGAAAAAAAATAGAAAAGAAGAAAGAGAGATAAAAATTGCCATGTCATTTATATTAATAAAACAAAAGGAGATTGATATACTTTCAGTGCAATGATCAAACGTAACGAACTTATTTCTGAATGAACTGCATGGTAAAATGCTATGGAAAATTTGAAAGTTTGGCACAGATTTGTAAATAGCTGGCTAAGAAATGAGTACTTCTTTAGATTCATCAGCATTAATTTAAGATGTTTGTTTCCTTTTTATAGCATATTTTCAAATATGACAATCTAACAGTATCAAATTATTTTTATTAAATGTACTTATTCTTTCTATATCTATAATTTAATTTTTGAATACCTAGCCTATACATTTTATTTTATTAGAGATTATATATTATTTCATGAAATGTGCAATTTTCTAATACTTACTTCATAATACTCCTAGTACAATTTTTTTGCCTTAAGTGATATACAATGCTAATATATTGTCCTAAAATTAGTTTTAGGCAGTGGTACACATGTAGCATTTTCTAAAACTATAAAACAGAAGTTTAATTATTGTTTTTATATATGCAATGTATTAATTTTTCTATTCATTTTTCAGAATTTTTCCATAAATTTGTTTTTAGAGAATTTGATTATGATGTGTTTTATTTGTGTTTATTCTGCTTGTGCTTTGCGGAAATATTTGAATCTGTAAACTCAGTCTTTCGATAAATTTTGGAATGGAGTGGCCACTATCCTACAAATATTTAATCTGCTCCTTTTCTCTTTCATCTCCTTCTATATGCCAGTTTCACACATAGTTCAGCTTTGTGCTGTTGCCTTTGACACTCACTTTATATTTTAAATTTATTTCTTCTGTTTCAGTTGTATCATCACTGCCAATTTTTCTCCAAACTGACTCTTCTGGCATGGGCAATCCATTGTTAAGTCCATCTAGCTACTTTTTTCAATTTTTGGACATTCTCATTTTTAGTTCTAGAATTTCTGTTAGCTCTTTCTTACATCTTCTACTATTTTCCCCAAGAGTTTTCACTTTTTCATTTATTATGAACTTTTATTTCCATTAAAACTTTAACACTGCAAATTTACTACTTTCAAATTCTTTTCTGTTAATTCTAACAAATTATCTTCAGATTCTTCTATGATTATTTTTTTGGGAATCTAAGGGTTTTTTTTTTTGTTTCTTCTTTAAGAATGTTGAAATTTCAGGTTTTTAGATTTTTATCTGGATACTGTGAATGTCAACTTGTAGAAATTCTGGATTCAGTTATACTTTTCTAAAGAAAATCACTTTTTAAGGTAACTTGTTGATCTTAAACAGCAAACTATTGCCTGTGGTAAGAAACTGCTATAATCTCACTTTAATATCATGAATTTTGGCTCAATTGCTTGAATCTGCCATTTGTATGGTTTAGAGGTCATCCAGAGATTTGGATGCAGTTTATTCCCAAAACCTAGGACTTCCTCCTCTATTTTTATTTTTTCCTTTCTGGAATCCTTCTCATTTTCCAGTTGCTGTGGTTATCGTGAACTCTGTCCTTTTAAAGTTAGAAAGATTGCATATTACCTATTTTTGTTTAAACTACCTGTTATAGTACAGGTTGGGGCATGTCTTAAGCTGTAGGCTACAAGAAGTGAAAAACTCATGATTGTGTAGTTCTCTATCTCTGAATGGCAGTGTTCCTCTGACAGCTACCTACTTTTAAACAATTGTCTATTGAAATATATATGTAATGCTATCTATAAGAAAGTTGATCCTTGATCTGAGAGGAAGTATTTGGCCACTAGTGGAGTAATGGAGAGCAGAAGCCATAAATTTCTATTGACTTTAATACTTTCATGTTTCCCCCACACTTACGGATGTTCTATGGACACCACCCACAAACACATTCAAAACTTAGATCATTGTTTCCCTCTAAACCTGCGCCTTCCTCTGCATTTATTATCCAAGTAGTGAAATCCAACGGTCATCTAATAACACAAGATTTAAAAAAGCAACAACAAGAAAAGGGACAAAGAGGAAGGAGAAATGGGTGGGGTGGGGGAAAGGAAAGAAGGGAATGGAATTGATATGAGAAAATGAAAAAAAAAATGGAAACAAAGTCTTTGTAGATAGGAGTGAGAGAGGGGTTGAAGGGTGGGCAGAAGGATGGAGAAAAAAAAAAAAGAACCAAGACTGATTATGTAAAAGTGCAAATTTCCAACAATGAATGTCATTATATTGTGTATCTCAAATGTACCAATACAATTAATAAAAATAATTGAGAATCTTATTCCACATCTTCTCTCCCTCCATCTCTCTCATGAAATTATACAATTATACTCATGTTTATTTTCTCTTTTTCCTGGTGACCAGTGCTTTAGCATAGATGCTATTTTCATATCAATGTATATTTTTCACAAAAATTTTAATGGATTTTCATTATCTGTGAGATAAATTCTGAAGTGCAAAAGCTAGAAAATAAAGCCCTCCTTGATCTGTTAAAACTTGATCCTTTTTCTTCTTTCACTTCTCCATCCCTTTTATTTTTTAAATTAATAATTACTACTAGTTCCTCTAGAATTCAGTATATTTTATGTCTCTTTGCTTTTCCAAGTTGCTTCCCTGCATGAACCAGTTGATTTTATTTATTTTTTTTTCTTTTTGGCCTTAATTTTACTTTAAGAGCACGTTTACTGTCCTCTTGAAGACTTTTCTGATCTGGGTTAGGCATTATAAATCTTTAAAGATAACTTTTCTTTCAACATATCTATATCATGATCCAGGTCTTGGCTTATTTTCTGTTTCTCCAGTAGTTGGAAATAATGTAATACATGAACTATTTTATTTGGCTTTACAGAGTCCCATATTGCATCTATTTATTTTTGATCTTAAGAAGTAGAAATAGAATTAAAGCAATTATAATGTTTTAATTTTTCACTTTAGAGATTGATATCAAATAATTGTTTTGTTCAATTTCTTTTCTTTCTTTCTTTCTTTTTTTTCCCCCCACTTTGGTACTGGGGATCAAACTCTGGTCCTTGAGGTTGGGAGCCAGGCTGCAGCACCACTGAACTAAATCCCCAGGCCCTTGTTCAATTTCTTATTGTAATGGAAAAGGAGAAAATCTGCTCCTTAGTTCAAAGTTTCTATTTTTACCATCAACGAATTATCTTAAAGGCCTCCTTGGCCAGATAAAAATTCGTATTCAGATCTGAAAGTTCTTTTCTTTTGGTTTAAATCTTGGTTAACTTTATTGAAAACCTTGGTTTGGGGTTGAGTGTTAAGTTCAGTGCTGCCGCTGCCTGCCTTGAAAGGGCAAGGACCAGAGTTTGAACTTTGGTACCAAAAAAACTCCCCAAAAAACAAAAAACAAAACAAAACAAAAAAACAAAAAAGAAAAGAAAAGAAAAGAAAACCCTGGTAATCCGTGAATCATTTGCCTTCAAAGAGCAGCACGGCATTATCCAACGAGGGAGGGAGCAATAAGTATTATAACACCGGAACACCGGGAGAAAAATAAAGAAAAATAAGAGCCGAAAGGGAGACGGACGAAAGATGGCCTTGAAATTCACTGTACTTGATAAAACATGAATGGATTTACTGGCTTCATGGAACTGAACGGAGTTACGTTCTATCCTTAGATTCCACACAGCCCTCTACTGCTTGCTGTGGCAAGAGGAGATCATCAAAAACGCTGTGTGGTAGGGTGGTGTGGTGTGAGGGGAAGGGGAGCTACAGTGATACAGTTTCCCCTGGCAGTGCTCATTAGCTTCCTGTATGTGAAACGCACAAATCTTTTTGTTCTTGTTTTTTTTGTTTGTTTTGTTTTAGTACCGGGGATTGAACTTGGGTCCTTGCGCTTGTGAGGCAGGCAGCGGCACCACTGAGCTAAATCCCCCGCCCGCAATTTTTTTTTTTTTTTAACTCAGTCATCTCACACAGATTGAAGTGCATTGTGTTGTATTTTAAATACTTGTTAAAATACTGTTTTCTCCAACTTAGTTTCACATTCCTTGTAAATAAGATGTGTAATTTTTATTTTTAAGTCATTCACATAATATATTCTTTGTAGTCTCTCTTGA
>NW_022900916.1:18823055-18864934 GCF_012274545.1 Fukomys damarensis | reverse complement strand
ATCTTAGGGGTCTTCTCCTACCTCACTAAGTTTGCAAAGAGCTAGTGGCTCATTTTCTCTTATTTGCACCATTTATGATACCATAATTTGGAGATCAGATGAAAAGGGAAAAATATCTTTAAATTTTTACCTGAGGGATGATATGCCTCTGAACACTTGGTTCCTTGCAGGCAGTGTCAGTTTCACTGAAGCGTATCTCTGTTATCCAGCACACAGGAGGTGCACGTGGCATGTTGGAATTAATAAATGAAGGAGAAAAGTCTGGGTCATTGACTATTCAGTAACATCCCAACAGCTCAGTGGAAAGGAAAGAATCTGTCTGGGTTAGGGATTTCAATCAATCAGTGTAAGTAGTAAGTAAAAACTAAATTTTAGGTGAGTTAGAACCACAAATAATCTTCCTTGTGATAGTTAACTGTTTGTGTTAATTTGAATAAGAAACACCCTACTAAATTGGATCAGCATAGCTCTGAGTGCAGCTGAGGGGATTTACTGCAGACAGATGGCCAATCCTGGGGTGGCTGGTGGTCTGAATGATATAAAGGGGAAACAAAGAAGGCTCAGTTCTGTGCCTTCTGAGGGGCTCCAGCCTTTTCTTTCGCCGTGGATATCGTCTCCTGGCTTCCAGGACAGACTCTTCAGCCTTTCAGCGTATCCCCTTTGGCCTCCGGATGCGGACTTGCCTGGGACACTGCAGCGAGTTCCAGCCCTTCAAATGGATCCTTCAGATCTCCAACACTCAGACAGACTTTTTGTAGTCTTCCACGCAGGACCCTGTGGGCCACCATTATAGGCCAAACTTGTAAATTCTTAGATATTTGAATACCTTGCATTACATCTTCTTCTGTGGTACGTACTGCCTGATACCATCCCCCTCAGGTGATTTGAACTTTGGTTAGATCTAAATGTTTCAGATCACATCGAAACACAATCGAAGAAACACAATAGTCCAGTGTCACAACTGGACACTCAGAAGCCATTATAACCCAAGCTATAAATATCCGGAGGTTACTTCCAGAGAAGTTCCTGAGAGGACCCAGAACTGTCAGCTTAGTGCCTGCAAATGGTTGTGGATTTACACATTTCTAACCCCTGAGCTAAGTTTCCTGTCTGGAAGAGACAGAGACAAGGGCTTGGTGTTGAAGGTGGGATGCATAGCTGTGTAAATACCCCATGATGACTCGTGTTGTGCCCAAGTATAAAAGTTGTTTAATTATTGGCGATGACATTCATTCTCTTACTGATGAGTGAAGGAAGGTACAAAAGAATGTTTTTGTTGAACTGTGCCTATCGCTTTGATATTGAGCCCCTGTTGTCCAATGCCAGAAGCAGACAACACTGAACTTCTATGAAGGGTATTCCTAAAAATGAAGTAAATGGAGTTTGGAATGTACAGAAGCCAGGAAATCTAAGTAGTCCCTTCACTTGCTTTTCAAGTTTTGCTTAAATTGGCTTGCGGATTGATCTACAATGGATTGCACATGAATATTTTTGTCACTGCACATTTTCCAACAGCTGTGATCCCAATGGGGATTTCGTTAAGCAAAAGCTCCTCTGCGTGCTAGCGGTCACCAGGCAGCTAATGGGCTGAAGGCTGAAATGACAATAAAGTGAACACGACCATGCAGCTGTCGACCAAATTCAGGATAATAGCTAGCAGTCAGCCATGACAGGGTTAACTGCTGGTGTTCTGGTAAGTGTAAAGAAATGTTGAGGTTCTGCTCAAAGCACACAGCCAAAATTTGAACACTGCCACTGGGTCAAAGGAAAAACTGCCTCTGTTTCCTTTTAAACTGGTGATTATTTTTATGATGCCAATCTTGTTGGAGTGTCTAACATATGTATTATTATAATTTTTGTGATAATTATGTTATACTTTTCCAACATGCTTTTAATTTAAATAAGGGATCCTTGAGGAATATCAGTCTCCTGGTCTCTGGAGTTTCAGCCACCAGTGTCTGCAACTTTATAATTTCCAGACTCGTTACATTTACCCTGAGAAGAATTTTTACCTACATTTGTTGAGTTAAAGAACCATCCTTTCTGTTGTTTTAAACAAATAAAACAGTATCACTGCACTGTCAGACCAAACATGTGTAATTAACATGGAAAATGTGTCTCAGCCATATTGGTCAAGATAGATGACTTCCTTGCATGACTTATAAACAGAGGCATAAAGCCAGGATGTCAAAACCAAGTTGTACACCACAAAGGTTTATCTGGAAGGACTTTCAAATTACAAAGGAAAAAGACAGACAAAAGCAGCCTGCCATACTCTTAACAAGACGACTCCTTTTTTTGCTATCTATAGAAAAATAAGCCTCCTGTCCTGCTTTTTGACGTGTGTTACTCACACTACAAAAGCCAAAACAGACATCTCATTCTTCTGGAAATGTTCATCAAATGCTACAGTGGTATGTGTCAGAGCTTCTAAATTATTCTGGATTTAAATAGGTCTCTGACCGCCTTTTAAATTTTAGTGGTGACTGTGTGCAGATTTCTCTTTAGAATTCTCAGATCAGAAAGACCTAGTCCCAAGGGAAAGAGTTCCAACTGTGTCCCCTACCTCTTTTTTCCTAAATATGAAGAAAGACACCAGCTCTGACCTTTTCCTAGCTTAGCTTCCCTAGTTATTTGGTCAGTATTGCTAGCAGCATCATAGTAGACTTGCAGCTCTTGGGAAAGAAAGGGATCTATCCGCAAATGCTCCGCTCCTTTGTTGGGTGAAAAGAGCTAATTCCAAGTATACCTGAAAATGCTTTGCAATTTCAAGTGAATACCAATCCTGGTTTTATGACATCAGTTAGAACATAAGTATGCCAAAAGCAATTAAGTATGAGGAAAACTTCCTTGTGATTCTTTTATCTTTGTATACCTTCTCCATTTCAAAGGAGATTTGTTTACTGAGGCACCATATGTAACTCAAAATATGGAAAATCCAGTTTTATTGTGGCTCCACAGCAAGATTTCTCATTCCAGGGACTATAATGAATTTTCTAAGCAGAGTGTAGTAGTCTTGTTTATGAAAAATGATGCTGTTGGAAATTCTCGCTCTGTAAAAAGTTCCCTATTTCCATTCTAGTGTAAAACAACAGCAAGAAAGTTCATTTTTTTTTAATTAGCAAAGATTTTTTTTTAACTCAGTTCTAAAATACAAATAGCAGTATTAAATTCTGTACTTAATTTTCATGGAGTTTTATTTACTTCCTTTTATTTTATTTCATTTTTCAAGTTTTTTTATTAACATGAGTTTGTAGTACATAATTGCATTCTTCATGGGGATTGGTACATGTACAACCAAGAAAGTTCTTTAACGTTAGATTTATGAAACCTAAGTGCTAACGAACTAGATTTTAAGTAATTAATTCTTTCTGAAAAGCTTGGACTCTGAGTGGTCATGCAAACACTACCACCAGGGGTAGAAGTAGAGGAAAAGTGAGGAGAGCCAGAAGGAGAGAGGAAAAATATAGATAAATGTAGGACTATTTTGCCATGTTATTCCAAGGAGGAAATTTGTACTTGTCCTGGGGGGGACTGCCACCGTATGTACACGACGTGAGGTTGCTGCAGTGGTCCGTTTCACTGCGGATTGCAGGAATATTTTAGTTGGGATTTTGATACCTGTCAAGGAAGGGAAGTTAAGGTCCTACTAGCTATCTGTACTCATATGGGCGGGAAACAGAGTGTACTGACCGAATGGGATATGTGGGAATTGAACAAAACTCTGAGGGCTTTGCTTGTCCTGGCGAATGTAAGAAAACAATGAAAGGAAGAATTATCTCCACTGTCCATTCTTTCTTGGCAGCAGCCATAACCCAGCATTCCATTCTGCTGATAAGATCTGAAAATATTGATAGAAGAGAGTTGAACGTTATGGAAAAAGAACACATTTTACCCTGATGGGTGCCGTCCACAGAATCCACATAAGGACCACCCTTCTTTATCAGGTCCCCTCTTCATCTACAAGGGTGACTGAAAAATATCGTGAATGCTTAAAATAAAATTTATTTCAATAAAGGACACATGGCCGTTAGTCCCTCTCAGAATATTGCTCCTGGCTTGGAATATGCTTATACCATTGTTCCTGCCACTTTCCGAAGCTGTTCTGGAGGTCCTCTTTCCAGAGGTGTTTTAGGGGACTAATGGCAATGTGTTTTCTACTATCAATTTTTAAAAATGTGAGCATTCATCGTATACTTTTATCATGTCCCTTTTTGTAAGGACAAGCCTACCCTTGGCACATTGGCTGCCATCCTTTTCATGAGAATGGGCAGGTGAGCCTTCTAGGTCCACTGGCCAGACCCCAAAAGCAGGCAGTATCATCCTAGCTATTTATCTGTGTTCAGCTCACTTCTGAATACTGCAGCTGGGAAACACTCCTTTTTTTAAAAATCTGGATGGAAGACAACAAAAAGGGGTAAGCATATTAAACATCTGTAGAAAAAAATTAAGAACTTATCAAATCAGAAAGATTTGGTATTGTAGCCTTAAACCTATTTTAATTCCCTTTTAATATTAGGGTTAATGGCATTTATGTGAACAACTACCAATAAATCAGCAAATACAATCCAACAGATTTATTCTTTAAGCAATTGAGATAATAAAGTGTTAATTACAGTTCAGATATATTCTGGGTACAACTAGCCTGAGGATGTGTCACACAAGTACGAGACTCGCCCACAGGGATGTCATCGTGTTGCATATGTGTGAAAGGGTGAACACATCACCCTGAATAAATCTGGTCCCTTGGAATCCTGGGTACTAGAAGTTGGTAGCTGTGGCAACTGCAGTGTATGCTACTGGCGTTTCAGCTATTAAAGTATCTGACACTTGGCAGATGCATTAAAAAATGACAGCTCTCAGCAAGTTCACCTTATCCTGTATAACAAAGCAGAGGAATATTTTGTTCTGGCAGAAATAAACAACAGGTGCTGAAGTCACTATGATGCTCTTTAACAGGAGGAAGTATATTAAACAGTATGAAATAAGCATCCATGCTTATAATGAAGATGATGTCTTCTAGTTAATTCTGGTCTAGACTGATTCAAAGACCCTTGGGCCAACACACCTTAGGAGGGATTACACCTTTTAAAAATTACAGAATGCGTAAAGATTTAATAGGATACACTTCAACAGTAAAAATCCTTTAGGGATTCTAAAGCTCAAGACATATTTTTTCAGACATGGAGCTTTAAGGGTTATCCCATATGTTTAAGGCTGTGGAGATGCCAGTGTGTCCTTAGCTGGAATTTATATACCTTTCCTTTAATTTTTCTTTTCTTTTTGGTACCGGGAATCAAACTCAGGACCTTGTACTTGTGAAGTAGGCGGTGGAACCACTCAACTAAATCCCTGGCCCTTTCCTTTAGTGTAAGGAGCTGAATTTGGGAAGTATTTTATCCTAATCTTTTATTCACTTTTGTTCTTTTTTTTTTTTTTTTTTTTGGTACCGGGGATTGAACTTCGGTCCTTGCGCTTGCAAGCAGGCCACCCAACCCCTGAGCTAAATCCCCGGCTCTTCACTTTTGTTCTTACAATCAATTATGTTTTTGCTTTAGGTTCCTATTCACCAAGTACTTACGATCTCTAAGGGCAGTGCTTCCTCAGTTCTTTCTCCTCTCTCAGAAGCTAATAATGACAATAGCATGTCCCAGAGCCGACACATAATTATATCCCTTCCAGTATCTTTTGAGTCTAATTTTGTTTGCAATGAAAGTAAGAATACATTAGAGACGTCTTGATAACTGTAGTAACATTGACCAAAATATTTAGACTCTGGCGTCAGATATGTCAGATTCTGAATTCTAAATCCTGCATGTGTGGCCTTGACTTGATTAATTTCTCTAAGCTTAAATTTCCTCTTTGTGTAAAGAAGAGATAATAAAATCTTTACTTTTCAGGGTCTTTGGAGATTAAGTTAAGCAATTCATTTATTCTTCTTAATAAAATGTCACACTGTGATTATTTGAAAATGTTAGCCCCTTTTATTTGTATTTTCCAGGATAGATTACACTGACAAGAAAAGGATGGCAGGGGGCAGGAGGTGAGAAGGCTCTTTTGATATTTAGACTTCTTTCAGTGCCACTTTCTCGGACAAACTCTCCTTTCTTTTTTGTGGTCTGGTGCTTTGCTTCTTAAAATGTGCTCAGTGATCCAAAAACCTTGACACTTCGCTGGGAAGGGTTAGGCAGGTAGAACCTGGGGTCCCACTTTAGATCTTCTTATTCAAGATCTGAATTTCAATGAGTTTCTAGGTGATTTGTGTGCACTTTAAAGTTTGGAAAAGTTTTGTTCCATACAGCGAAGACCCTTCCATATTCTTTTCAGCTTTCTTGTCCTTCCTCCGATTTAATACTGTGTAGCATAGGGCCGGGATTTAGCTCAGTGGTTCCGCCTCCTCCCTTGCAAGCACAAGGACCTGAATTCACTCCCTGGTACCAAAAAAACAAAAAACAAAAAATAATGTGCAGCATAATACCTGTGTAATTTTTAGCACAAACATTTCCTTTCTAAAATTATGGCTGGCTCTCTACTTCCCTCAGAATAAGTGTTACTTATAGACATTATTTTAATGTTTTTAATACAGACAGTTTTGGTAGTATTGTTTCTTTTCTCATCTCAAACATCTTACTGTTCTTATGGTCTGGTTCTAGAGTTTGACTTACTTGTTTTTAGTGAAAATACTGAAATTCACCATTTCTCTCTTCTGATTTTGAAGTCAAAATGATGTCTATGTTAGACTTTATGGGAGAAAAACAAAAAGAGAGGCACATATCACTTCATCATTGTATAACTGTTTTTCTTTCTTCATTAAATTCTTGATAAATATGTCTTTAGAAAAAAAAGTTTAGAAGGAAAAAAAAACCAAAAACACCTGAGGTCAAATTTTGACAAAGCTTAATAGAAGAAAAATGCATTGAAATGAGTTAAAATCAGTTAGTTAATTTACTTTGGTCTTTTAGAAGACACTGGGTAATTATTTAGGAAAAAAGAATGATCGTAAGGTTTCTCCTAAATCTGCACACTTTTTCCCCTTTCAGTAACACTGCAGAGTTTCATATTGCCCTTTGCCTTTTAAAAAAGAGAACCATGACTTCAATGAATACAGGTATTTTCCATCCTGTTTTTTTTTTCACGTATAATATAGATGCCATCTCATAACAAAGCCGGAGGAGCACGCGTGTTAACAAATGGCTCCAAACACCACAAATGAATTTCGCAGTGGTCTGCCCTGCTCATTCTCACCTCATGAATTCAGAAGTGTCTATGCATTTGAACGGCTGCTGCTAGCGGATGATCTCACCTTCCGTGCGTCCATCGTCTCTGGTTACGGTTTTTCCACTGTAAATGGCTCCCTACGCTCAGGCCGCAGTGCCAAACTTCCTAGATAGGTGTAAATTACGGCCTGCCACCTCTCCCTTCTGCTTTATCTCCATTTATATTTTACACGGTGTGACACACAGGAACACTGACTAGTGAACGGTACCAAGGGGCAGTGACTATTTATTGTATTTTCCTCCTATTTGGGGAGTGCTGCGTCTGAAACCCATGCTCGTATGATACTGGATTATATGCATTGTCTGCCATCAGAAATAGACTTTAAAACAGCCTTTGTTTTCTAAAGGTAGCAGCAAATTAGACTTTCATTGCTAAATGAGAGAAGTGATTGCTATCTGCAGTCAGAAAAATATGAAAAATGCAGAAAGGTCAAAGTGGTAAAGGATACATTTCCTCTTACATAGTTAAGGGAATCATTCATTGTGCTGACATTCCTGCCACAAACTTTCATAGCAAAGAAATTGTTTTCCATTTTGACAGAAAGAGAAAAGACTGCTGTGTCAGCCATAATATCTAGACCATGGGGTATATAACACCAAAATCTCTCTCTTATTTGAGTCGTTTTAAGTTTATGGACATGATTACGGTTTACCAATTAACTTCTTTCCTCTCTCTGCACCTTTATATTTTTCCCCAATTTAAAAGTTTCTCTCAAGCGAAAGACCAGTTCTGTTCTCACTGTTCATGAGATACATGATTCTTTATTTTCACCCTAAAGACAGAGGCTGTCTCATGCTCCAACACTGATTAGATGCCAATGGTTTTTAAAGTTGCAAAACAGCCAGTAGTGGCAAAAACTGCACAGTTTTTTTCCCTAAGTGGTTTTTAATCAAAATTAAGGATCCAAGGTCTTGGGGCTGTCTTGGAACTAAAAATACTCAAGTTAAAAGGAAGGAAATGAACATTTATTGAGTGTCTACTATGTGCCAGAAATTTTCCATACACTATTTCTTTTAATCCCTATACCAACACCGTGAGAGCTATTATTCTCACTCTCATTCACAGCTTAACAACTGAACTTCATAGCTTCTGTCCCTTGCCCACCATCATACAATTATTATGCCTATATGACTCGAAAGTGTTGAGTCTCTCCAACTTTATTTCACACCCATGTCCTTCTTTTGCAAAAGATCCAGGAGGTGTATATGATTTAAGGGGGCTAAACTGATGCCTGGTTTAGGACCCAAAGCAGATTCTCTCTCTCCATCTATCTCACTATGCCATTGGAAATATAATGATGGGAAAATAACCCCTGAATTTGGCCTGAAAGGAGCCACATTTTGAAATCTTTAAAAAAGAATTACTCTGTTTGTATTTTGAGGAATGGAATCTATTAAATATTTCCTGTCTTTTACTGAAAAAAAAAATCTCTTGTGATTGCCGTGTCTCCTCTGTCTCTTTTTCTCCTCTGTGGCACGAGCTGATCAGCCCCCAGAGATGATGACTGTTACTCCTCAGGAATTTTGTGTATGGGTGTAGGCAAGACCAAGTTCTTTATCTACATGGAACTGGAGTTAAGGCCAGACTGTGCTGTACCAAAGTCCAAGTCGATACCATGGAAATTCTATTTCCTAACTACTAAGACAGAGTGTCCTAACTAATAAATTAGTGCAACTGTCCACAGAGAAAGCCTTAATGTATCTGTATTCCCGTCTCTATCTCCTCCTCCCACTTCTAGAATTGGTACATGATAGGGACATACAATGAACAGTTTTGCATATGTTCTTTCTTCTCTCTAGAATTTATGCAAAACAAGAACTCAATGCATGCTACATAGACAGAAACAGATACTCCATACAGCTATTACTGTGATTGAAGATGGAAACATGAAGTTTGCTAGGTAAGAATTAGATTGGGGGGGAGTAATTGAAAAAAAATGTTTTAACGCTGTGTTAAAACTTACACCATTCTGGCTAAAGATTCAGTTAAAAATGCTGAAAGCAATAATAGTGAAGTCAGTATTTTTTTTTTTTTTGGCCCCAGAATTCCCACCTTAGAGGCGTATGAAATAGGCCTTAGATTCCATATTCCCAGGCTAAGCTCAGACTGTCAGTGTTCTTCAGACATACCTTGTATTCTCACTTCTCTGTTCTTTGTAAGATGTTGCCTCCTGAGCAGCTGTTCTTTCCTCCTTTTCTACTACTCACTTCTCCCCATCTATCAGCACTGGGCTTGAACGGGGGCTTAATGATCAAGTGACAGGAAGTTCCTGCTGTGTGTGACTGAGGCATTTGAATTACCTCCCTATTGCAGATGCCACTTACTATACTAAATTAGTAATGTATTTATATCATTTTATTTTCTTTGCTTGTTGCTATATAATCAAACCATGATCCACATTTTACTTCATTCACTTGGCTTTCAGGACAGCTTTCCTAATTTTCCTCATAGCTCACCTTCTCTCTCCCTCTCCCTCTCTCTCTCTCTCCCCCCCACTTCGGTTTTACTTCATCAATCTAATCTTAAATATGGAGTAAGGCTCAATTTTGGGGCTTGATCAATATCTATTCAGTTCCTCAATGATCTCTTTTACGTATCACCCTTATACTTATGTACCCCAAATATATGCATCCAGCCTGGACCTTATCCCTCAGTTTCAGATGAATGTTTCTACCTGATGCCAATCATCTTCACTTGCAACTATTCCAAAACAGAGGTCAAGGTTTCCGCCTCCAAAACCTAGTGTATTACCTTAGTAATACACTAAGTATTACCTTAGTAAATGGAGATGCTTTTGTATTTACATTTCTTAGGAAATGGTGGCTGATATTTTACAATACTCACTTATTTGTTTTTCTCTCATATTGTATATTTACTCTTTTAGCAAGTTCTTCTGGTTTTATTCTTCAAAATATATGTAAAATCTGATCACTTTTTAATGTTATGTCATAATCCAAGCCATAATCCTCTCTTTCTTATGGTATTTGCTGTTCTTCTGGTTGATTCTTTGTTTCTGCGCTCGTACCATATAGTATATTTTGAACAGAGCACCATACTGGTTTTGACATTATATTAAAGCACAAATCAGATACCACCTTCACTTTTTCAACCCTTTCCAAATCCGTCCTGTCACTCATGGCAAGACAAAGCAAGAAAAAACCAAACCAAACCCACCGAGGTCCTTATAATGTCTTACAAGGTCCTATATAAATTGGTTTCCTGAACTCATCTGTTGCCAATTCCTGCCTCAGGAATCCACTAATAGTATCAGTGTTTTCCTTTCAGTAGTGTGCACAATTCTCTACCTCAAGGCCTTTGTTGCTTTCTCTATGGAGAAAGATCTTCCTCCAAAGACCAATATTGCTTGTGTCTTTACTTTCCTAATTTCTTTGTGCTTCTCCCATTGTCACCATCTTTACAAAACAGAATGCTCCATGATCATCCTACGTAAAAGTCAACCTACTCCCAGTACTCTGTTTTCCTTCTCTGCTTGCTATCATTTTTGTTTGTTTGTTTGTTTGCTTGCTTGCTTGCTTCTGCAGCCCACATTTCACAGTCAACAAAAGACCCAAGCCACAGTGTATACTATACAATCATTTTCAGATTTATTGGATCCTATGGTGCCTTGCTTGCATTTAATGGGTGCTCACTGTGTTTCTATTGATCAACAACATGAAGTTTCAAATCATATTTTATACCAGAATGGGGAGCACAGATTTTTTTTCCATTTCATGAATATTTCACAGTTAACAAGAATTGAAATGGTTGTATATCAGAAACAGGTGTGTTTCATCTGTGTAATAAAACACTAGGTTTAAAAGAATGGAAAATTTTGGTCGTCTATAGCAAAAGGAACTATTGAATCAAATCAACAGGGACATTGAGCCAAGGCCTATATTCTTATATAGACTGTGCCATACATCTAGGAAAATACTTATTAAATTTCTCTAAAGGCACCTTTGATCATCTTTAATTGAGTTACTAAATGTACTTTTTAATTAATGTCTTCTTTTCCCAACTATAATTGGACAAAATTTTTTCAAGGATAAGAGACAGAAAAAGATAAGGCACAGTGGCCTTCAACTCCCATGCCCCACAGAAAATTTTGTACTTTCTAAATAAAACATTTAAAATCTACCAAAGAGTTTTTCATTAGACAAAAGGAAAATAATTTTAAGAGCAATTCCTACTGTGGAAGTTGGTCTGCCTAACTTCAGCTTTATTCTTCATGTATTTTTCCCTTTACATTTTCTTCTCATTCAGAGCTCTATGATGCAAATTTCATTCCAAAAGTTCAGCATACATCCTGGAATTCCATGCAGAATTAAGAGCAATTGGATAGAATAACCTCTCTTGGATTTTGTTACTCTTATAATACATGTATTTCCCTAGGACGGTACATATACACTACACAAAATTTCCTAGGGACTGGGATGGTTTTGCTCTTTCTCTGGCCCAGTGCTGCAATGCACCGTGGTCCTCCTTTCCCAAGAATGGTGTTGTAAGTTGAAATAGACACAACTCAAATTGTTGTGAATTGTAGTCCAGTGAAAACCATTAGCAATTCTCGGAGGTCATTGACTTTAGAACCTAGAGATAGAAATTCTCATCTCACTTGTCACAACATTATTCTGCTAGGCGTTCTATAATACCGCTTGGAAGTACCTAAAAAAATTTTCAGCACCTCTGGAGTCAGCGCATAGAAGATTTATTGACAAAAGTATGTTTTGCATGTTTTTTAAGCGGTAGATTGGCAAAAATACCCTGGATATTTGAGCGCACTCTACTTTGTCCCTTTCGTCTAACCCCCCAGACCTCCCTAAGATATATGTGAAAAAGAAGCTCAGATCCTCTTGTGTGCATGATGAATGATTTGGGAACAGTCCAAGTAGCAAGGGAGGGATTTAGTACAGTTTCCTCAACTGTAGCCCCATTTATTTATGAGAAGGTTGTGAGAAGATTTGCAAGGAAAGTGAAAAAAATTTTCATAATGTGGCTTTTCATTCAGACTCATGCTTAGGAATAATCATCCCTGTCACTGCTTCAGTAAAGGGGGAGCGGGCAGGGGCAGGGAAGACTGCTGCAATCCATGTAGAGAGACAGAAAAAAAGAAATGACTGGAGTGGAGTAAAACCCAGAATTTCTGGGGTATGATTATTTCTTTCTAGCTTCCTATTTTATCATTAAAACTTTGCTAAAAAAGGGCTTTCCTTTAAATTTCATCAAATTTACCTTTTCTAATTTTAAGTGTATTTATCTGAGAGGGAGAGAGGAGAAAGAGAGAGAGAGAGAGAGAGAGAGAGAGAGAGAGAGAGACATAGAAAGAAATTGTTGAAACTCATTCTGTTATTTTCTCAGAAGGATTCTCAGAATTACATGCCAGTAATTTGTCTATCTTGTAAATGATGAAATCAAGGCTCTGGAGTTTCAGTAATGTTTGCCAAGAACAAAGTTAATGAGGGAAAGAACCCAAACTGAAACTCAGATTCCCTGATGCCAAGCCTGTGGTTCCTTATTGTCTTCTTACCTTCTGCACCTAGAGGAAGACGTGACCCACTTACTCCTGGGTACAGGGCAGGTCTGGACAGCATCCCTACCTGGCGCACCGTGTAGTCCCCATTCCCTGGCCACATAATTTCTACATTTGATTCTCTCCCTTCAATTTGAAGACAGAGTCATTTAAGGTAAGGAAATTATTCCTTCTACATTAAATAATTACAAAGATGCAATTTTAACCAAGTAGTAAGCAGAATTTCGGAGCCTTCTACATATATTAGTCTGCACGTTCAGTGTCTCTTTTGCCTGCACCTGGATTCTACTGTTTTCTGGCTTTATGTTGCACTTGTTTTATCTATAGATTTATTTCTCAATCAATTGGTCTTATTTTCTATGGATTTCAAAGTTAAACACAGATTGCAATACTCTTCACCTCTAAACACTTACATGTATCATAAACTAGGGACTAAAATATGTTGGCTTTTCCATTCAGGTAAATTCTCTATAAAGCAAAATGTATACATCTTGCATATTATTTGATAATTTATGGACAGGTTTATCCATTGGTGCAAATAAAGCCTCTTTCATGGTATAGAATGTGAGTGTGTCAAATCCAACATAATCTCCCATGACTAGTCTTCTACCATAGCAGAGACAATCACTGCTTGAGTTTTCACATCACACATTATTTTTTCTATTTTAGATTTTAAGGTCATGCAAAGAATTTACATAGCATCCAACTCATTTCTGTTAGACTTCTTTTACTAGCATTTATTACTAGAATGTTGTCATTATTTGCTTTTTATTTTTTACTGCAGTATCTCACTATATGAACACAGCCCAGTGTTCATCCCTTCTTCTGTTGCTGAAGACTTGAACTTATTCTCTTAGACTTTTAGCAATGCAGCTGATATGAATACTTGTATACAAGTCTTTTTGATGGTGATTTGTTTTTATTTCTCATAAATAAGTTCTTTGAGTAGAATTTGTAGTTCTTGGGATAGACATCTGTTGAGTTTCATAAGGGAACTGCTGGACTTTTCCAAAAGTGTATGCACCATTTTAAATTCTTATCAGTATATTAACTTCTGGTTGCCCCACAAGCTTGCCAGCATTTGATGTTTTCTGTTTTTTCCATCTTAGATTTTTTTTTTGCAGTATATCTAGTGGTATCTCATTGTCATTTTAATATTCATTTTTCTGGTGATTAATGGCCACGAATGCTTTGGCTCCTTGAACACCTTTCAATCACACTGTTGTATATTATTAAGTTTTGTTGCTCAATTTAAAAAATGAAATTGTTTCTGTTTTTCTCTGCTTGATTTTGAAAACCGAGAAACACTGAATCCAAGTGGAATCATTGTTATTTAATTAGTCATCTAAAGCTCAGTCATAAAAAAACCACCCAGATTAAACTAATGATAATAGATGAAGCAGACAGATATTAGCTATGACCTGCAGGTTGTAAAGAAGAAAAAATTTATTGTAATTCCTCCAGGAACAGTATAGAATTTTCTTCTCTGGAGCAAAACATGGCAGGACAAAATACTCTGAGTTTTAGTTTGCAGTTTAACTCTTGGAAATCTAAGACGACTATCTCATTTGTTTAATGCTTCTCTGAGTTTGTACTTCAGAACTGCCATTATTTTTGTACATTCATTCTTTCCTTGTAAAACTCAACTAGCCATCAAACTCATTAGTCTCCACATTATTTAACAATTTCTATAATATCTATGTCCAACTGCTAAACTCAACAACGAAGGATCAACTTGAGAAGGAGCAGGGAGGTAATAAATGTATTCCCTACTTCCCCTTATTACTATAAAGTTGGAAAATTATGACCACGTGCATACACCGAGCCAGAAGGGCAGAGATCTCCCTTTGTCTCCTTATTATTCACCCATTGTGCTGATCTAAGTTCCTTTAGTGGTCAAAGGGTGACAGAAGCAATACATCAGGCTTTTGCTGTAAAATGTTATCTGAATGCAGAAAGTGGACCTGTAGGACAGATAGAATTCTACTCTGTGCTGTGGGATTTATGATAAAATTCTATGACCAAATAAAAAATATCTGTGACTACATTTATGTGAAGCAATGGTGCCATTCTTGGGCTGGTTTAGGTAATCACAGGTGCACATTCTTTGTCATACTACTGATATGTCCCGGTAGACATTTGAGGATCTGTTTTGAATTTAAACTGAGGTTCCAGGACAGATTGGGCAATTCTTTTCAAATTCCCATTTTTCAATCAAAATACACATTGTGGGAAAACACTGGAAAAATACAGATTGTAATTCAAAAATAGTGCACTATACGTATATATGTGAAACATATACTTTTCATTCTATGCATTACTTTTTGTGATGCCTTTGTGTATGCATTGGCCCACATGAAGGGAAACCCTTAAATAAATAAATATAAATAAATTCTATGAATTGAAGCAGGAAGCTTAGCAATGCACACACAAGGCAAAGAAAGTGACTGAAGATCAGAGGCACTCATCAGGTAAGTTAGACTATGATGGAGTCTGACGTATTTTCAAATATACAAATTGTTTATCGAGGGAAGATCTGCTACTTGTGTTTTAATGAGAAACATTTTATGTGTTTTTTTAATTTAATTTACTGGTACATTCTAGGTAGACAGTACAGTTACATTCATTACTGGGATCTTGTACCTTTACATGCCAGGTCTTGGTTCTCATTTTTTCCCCTTGTCCCTGCCCTCCCTTCACCCCCCCCAACTTCAAACACTTTAATTCCATTTTTACATTTTCTCATATTTTTTTCCTTTTCCCTTATTCCCCCTTCCCAATCAAAATTGAGAGATGGTTGTTTCTCTTCTCTCATCATTTTAATTAACATGTCTGCTTTTCCATCACTGTAAATTTTCTGCTACTGTATGGTGCAGGCAATGATCCTGTGATGTCTGAATTTATTTGTGTTTTCACCTCTGCAGGATAAGAAGGAAATAAAGGATTTGGAGTACTTTTGTATTCCTTAGAAGGAGGCTAGCTCATGAAATATTGTAAATATTATCAGAAGTATACACAAATATGCATTATTGGAAATCAATCAGTTGGTCTTTTTTTGCTCCCATTTCTTTCCTTTTTTTTCTGGAAAATTTGGCAGGAGAATGTCAAAGAAAATCTTCACTTTATCCTTCTGCTGGAGCATGCTTAGGCCTAATATTGCCCAGATCCTGATAAGCAAGTCGTGAGGTAGCTATTGACCATTAGAACTCATACTTCACTCTGGCATGTCTTGGAATGGTCTGAAAAGGATGTTGGTCCTCAGCAGCTTTAGATAGAACTGTCTTAGTGCCATGATTTCTCTTTTCTCTTAATCAATCAAACCAAGCCTTTTTTCTATCCTTTCTTCCTTTTATACGATAAATTCTCAAAAACTGGCAAATTCAGAGCTTGGATTCATTACGCTCTTTGACTTATCCATTTTTCAGAGGCTCCCTTTAAGAGAAAGTAGAACATGCTAAAATAAAATCTTCTGCCCTTTTCTCATATTTTTTCTTTTCCCTTCTTTCCTTTCCCCTACCCTTCCTACCTCCCTTTTAGACCTTTAGACCATTTCTTCCTATTTCCCATTATAAACATACATTTTGAACCTTATTTACACTTTAAATTTTTCACACCAGAGAAACTATTCCATATTTATACAAGTGTGTCCTATATATTACACTTCAAAGTATGGCCTCAATGTGCATCCATTTAGCTATAAATGTCTCTAGTTTCTCATTCTTTATGGCTGAGTAGTACTCCATTTTATATAAAGCAAACCACACACATTTTCTTTATCCAGTCTCCAGTTGATGGGCAATTGGACTGTTTCCAAGTTTTAGCTATTACAAACTGTGCCGCTGTAAACATGGGTGAGCATATATCGCCATGGTATGATTCTTTAAATTGTTTTGGGAAGACACTCACAGAGGAATAGCTGGGTCAAATAGGACCTGTGATCCTCGTTTTCTGAAAAAAGAAAATGGAAAAAAAGTCTTTGTAAATAGGGAAAGGTGGATGGGACAAAGAGGGCAGGATATGGGGAAAAATAAGAACCAAAATTCATCATGTAAAGGTACAATTTCCCAATAATGAATGTAACTGTATTGTATACCTAAAATGTACCAATAAACTGAATGGAAAAAAATCTGCTGTTTAGGCAGTTAATTTATGCATTCTGAAAGAATGCGCAGGCCTTGGTTCTGCAACTGTTTTATAAGGTAGATTTGTCCAAGTAGCCGCAGCAATAAGTTACAGACTCACAGCCCTTGAGAGTTCAGGTGAGGCCCGAGGTGTCTGACTCGGTAACCTCTTTCTCTGTGGTAAAGGAAAGACTTGGATTCAGAGTGCCTTCAAGTCCTTACCCTCAAGGTAATGGCACAAACCTGCGGGCCAGGGAGGTTTTGCAGGATTTTTTAGTGGGCTTCTCACAATAACAGCCTTAATTTCTGTTTCACATGTATGTGGCAATTATACCTGTTTCTGACATTTGTATTCTTTCAGTACTATTTAAACTTATAGCACATTGCCCGCAGTGCAATGGAGACAATCTCATTATAACATATCTTAAGTGAAAAAAGTTCAATTTAATTAAAAATAAAATTTCCCTTAGAAAGGCCAACATTATATTTGTCAGTGCAAGACAAGGATGGGTTCTTTGGCTTATCTAGTAAGAATAGTTTGTACATGGAAGTCTTGATAGAAATTTGAAAAGATTTCCCCTGGAAATGATATAAATTTCACATTTAATATTTCCCTTAGTGCTTTGTGTTTTTATAATTATATGATGTTAAAAAGTAATGTTTTTCTCAGAAAATATTCTCTAAACACTCATATCCCTTCTGGTTTTCTCCAGCAAGCCACACAATTTTCTCTGAATATTATGATGAAAAGCACAGGGAAGACTTTCAGCAAGGTACACTGGTTGCTTCTTTTTTATAGTATTATATGGACCACTGTTGTTGTCATTTGTAATGAATTAAAGCTTCTTTCTTACCAAACATAAAACAACTAGTCAGTGAAGCAGGGTGCTCTGGGATGTCAGCACTCTGGGAGGCTGAGGCAGGAGAATCCCAAGTACTAGCTCAGCCTGGACACCTTATAAATCTAGCAAGACCCTAGGTTCAGTCTCTAGTAGCTCATGTACAAAAATGTCTGTGAGCATTGATCTGGACTGTATGTGCATCACAAAGTAATTAAATATCAAGATCAATTATAAGTGACATCCAGCCATAAGTATCTACCGTCTACTGCTGCCAGGATCCTGGCATTCAGAACAGTTTGGCGGGTAGATTCTGGGGCTTCTCTATTCCACACAGCCCTTCACCAGTCTCTAACTTCTCTGTCCTATGGTTGCTCCTTCTCTTTTTGGTTTGTTATTGAGAAAGTCTCTAGGCACTTTTCTCAAATGCTTTAAATGAACTTTAAAATCAATTAAATTGACACAACATAGAGTTCCTGTGTACTTTCTATTTGTAATATTAATAATAAGTAAATGTGGAAGAGGACTCAGAGTCCTTCTTTCTAATACATTATATTTCACTATCTCATAATAGAAAGTTTCTTTTTGTTCTGGTACTAGGACTCTAACTCAGGTCCTTGCACTTGCAAGGCAGGCCACGGAACCACTAAGCTAAATCCCTGGCCCAATAGAACTTTTCTTTAACTGCTCAAATTTTATCACCTGCAATTTATCGACCAATAGATATATAACCCTACCTGTTCCAAAAAGATTTGGAACAATTTAAACACTGCAAAAGCAGTTCATCTATTTTTCATTGAGGTGTACATGTAAGTCATTTACATAGATTTTAAAAAATATATACTTCACCAATTTCAAGAAAATACTAGTGGGAGAAACAATAGAGTTTCACAAACTGGAACACTTTAACCTTCTGTGTCATAAGGACCAGAGGGCTGAATGAGCCTTTCAGAGTTTCTTTAGCATCTGATGAGTGTGTTCGGATTGGTTTCATTTCTCTGCACCTCCACTAACCACCACCATCCTGGTTTAAGCCATCGTCACGCTCCATGGCTTTAGTGTTGACCTAGCTGGGCTTCTTGCTTCTGACCTATCTCAAGGATCATCTGTCCTCCACAAGCAGCCTGTTCCTCTCCTTAACATGACCCATTTTTTGAGATAGTGTCATGCAAGTTACTAAGTTGACTAGGCTCAACATGAACTTGTGATTCGCCTGCCTCAGCCTCCCATAGACCTGGGATTACAGGTGTGCGCCTGTACCTCACTTCATCTGCCCTCATCATCTGTTCTCTTTCCTGCTCACTAGGGTCCAGCTACAGCCCTCTGCTTGCTCTTCCTCAACCACTCTCAGCTCTCTTTTACACGTGGGAGATTTGTACTTGTTATTTGTACCATCTGTCAGATCTTTCCTATCTTATCTCCAATAGCACCTGTACTCAAAATCCTCTCAGCTTTCTGCATATATTCTTTATAGCACGTGCCATAGTCTTTATATCTACGAAAGCATATATGTTCTTTTCATCATAAATTTAGAGATGTTTAGCTCTTATTTAACTACTATATTAGCAGTCTTACAGTAGCGAGTAATGCTAATTAATGAATCATTCTTAAGGAGAGAATTACTTTTGTAATTGAATGACAGAAGATTATCTAAGTACCTCAGTTCAAGATTGAATGGGAAAACATCAATTTCAAGTGTATCAGTTGTCACTAAGTACAAAGGATGCAAGTATAACTGGCAGTCTTTCTTGGCAACTGTCTTGTCTCATTTCATTTTTGCTTTTCTCAACCAGTTTGGAATGAGTGCTATTGCTGTGTCTAGCTTGATAGTATGTCAAGCAAATGTTCACTGTAAAATCCTCATAGCGTGAAGCCTTCGTGTTTCTATATTTTTCTCTTTACCTAAAATACAAATGATTATTTATTTCCAGCAAAGAAGCAAGAGGAAAAATCTCTGTAAACTTCTAACTTTAGTGGACATTTCACATTTCAAAAAATTTTATTAATACAGATATTATCTCTAGAGAAAAAATATTCAGTGGGTTATTTTTGAATACTCCTAATGCCCACATTTCTATGTCTTGAGTTAGAAGAAAGGATTTAGGAGCTTGGCATCTTGGATCTGAAAGGTAGCCAAGATCTTGCTTAAAGCATTGCAACATACATTAATCTGTAGTAAAAGTCTCATTCAAGGTTTCAGTCTTCCTTTTAAATTAGTCATGTGTACCTGACCAATCTTCCCTTTTTTATAAATATTATAGTGGTAAAAATGATCTTTAAAACACATATTATATTAAATTTTCAGTTGAAGCAAAGCAACATTAGATGTATATTAACATTTTGTTCACATGCATGATATTTATGCAACCTTGGATTATTTGTATCGAAATTCCACTGGCAGAGTTTGCTTTTGATCTGTGAGCTATTAGGAGGCCTGGTTACTACAGATGAAAGGAGTTAGAACGTTCTATATCACAATGCAGTTTGATCAGTAATTCACAGAGCAGGTAATTTGCAATGACTTGCCAAGCCTTTGATTGCACTGGGTTTATAGCTATTAGCAGTTTCCCCTTTCAAATTTGTATGGTTCCATACTTCCTTTTTGACCTCTTTTTCATCATTTATGGTCTAATTTGGTAGTGAAAAAAACATAGCTGCTTGCTTAGCGCATGGCTGTCATTCAAACCCTACTGACTTACTGAGCACTCTGACATTTGTGATGATGAGAAAAGCATGAAGCAGGTGTACAGAACACTAACCAGGTTCCTGAAACAATGCTTTATGGGATTCACAATATACTTTTGGGCTATAAACCAATTCAGACTTGATTTTTCTCTATCAATTTAATCTTGGTGTTCAAATTCCCATTCAAAGAAGGAGGCACAGTTTTCACTAAAATTGAAGTTAAATAAAATGCCCAGTAATATTGTTAATATAGGATCTCATAGGAACAATTGGAAAGTCAGCAAATGCTTGCCACTAAAATAATACGAAAGTAGGGCTCACATGTCTACTTTGAAGTCATGCAATTAGGAGTAGTACTTGATACTGGACTATATAAAATTTAAGCCCTATAAAATACCTTTAGCAATGAAAACTTGCAGCTAAATGGCACGATTCAACCCCTTAGCTGTCTGAATTGTATGTATACCAAGTGAAAAAAAAATTGTTTTGTGGAGGTTTTTCTTTGCACATTAAAATTGGTCATCTGTTGTACAGGTGTGCCGCACATCTTGGTGTGTTAGTCTGCCCTCGTGTGCAGTTCGTCTGAGAGATGTGGAAGCCTGCAAAATTCAACATAGTCCAGGTCCCCAATTAGTGTGTTTGGGGAAGCATTCAAAGTCTGTACCACTGAGCATAGGGAACACGCAGTCAGTAATTCCCCAATTACCAGAATCCAACCCTGGTTACTATTATACCCTATAGAATCCATCATTTGGACCCAGAATGCTTCTCAATTTTCAGTGAAAAAAAAAGTCTCATGCATGTGTAAGATCACACATCTTTAAGAACAAAAGATTATTGTCAAGATCATCCATTTCCTGTCATCATTTTAGTATAAAAAGAGAATAACTTTGTCAGCAATGCAGAACAGACAAACATTACACTTTGACCTTCTGGATGTTTAACATAATCAGAAAATCATTTGAAAAGCTAGGAATCTAAAAGAGCTATTTTTGAATTGTTTTATGCTTTTTTTAAAGTGGTGGCTTCTAGTAGAGGACATAAAAACAATGCGCATTTGCATATTAAGTCAAAATCCTTTCTTGTCGTAGGAGCCTGTGGAAGAGTAGTTACAGGCAAAATGGAAAGAGACGACTGCAGGTCATGCTTGTAGATGAAGGCTACTCATGTCGAAAATGCATTTGAAGATCAGAAGAGAGAAGAGCAATCCATCAGGAACATGACTCTCAGCTCAGGGCACAGAAAGTTGTGTATGTCCTTTTCATACACAAAAGGGTCAGCACATGAAGTCTACAACATTAGTTGCATCTTTGAATACAAAATACACATAGCCATAAAATTCCCTGCTTGCTAGTAAAACACAATGATACAGGCAGCTTCACTTCTTGCTAGCTTTTTAAAATATTTCTCCTTTTTGTGCTGTCCACACCCAGTGCACATTCAGTATGCTGACCACGCACACTTAGCATATACTTTCTTCCCTTCCAAACGTGTTACACAGAGAGCAGAGACACGAATGAGCCTAAGACAGGAAGTTCAATTTCAAAACAAGGCAATGGTGATGCTTTATGAGTTTTACAGAGATGGCAAGAAATTTTATATCTGCTGTGTCCCTCAGGCTGGTTGTAATTTCAGTGCAGAGTGGAACTGTTTCTGAGAAATTATTGATCTTGACTTTTACCAGGCCTGCACTAAAGCAAAGGTAACAAATAATGTCATGCTTGAACTTGCAGAAAAAATATTTGCAGTCATGGTTGTAAGTTGGGACCAAACTTGAGAGCACTGAGCCCAAACCCAATAGCATCTTGACTTTTTTTAGTTTCACATAATATTTTTATTTGTTCAGTTTTATGATGAGATTTTGAGGTTAGTTAATGAGTACTTTCTGCTAACCTGACTTGATATTTTATCAGGTCTTACTTGAAAACACATGTTGTTTTGTATACATGTGCTGACAGCTACTTGAATGCACCACCCCTTACTTAGTGCAACCTTTGCTTATGCTTTCATCTGTTCAAAGATTTTGTAGATCTGTGGTGTAGGTTATTTAGAAAAAAAAATGAATGGATTGATGGGGTATAACTTTACAGGAAAAAAAATACGAGCATCTCATAAAAAAGTGCAAATACAAACCAAATGAGGGGAAATTGGTAGAATGTTTACTTATGTATACAAAACTATTTTATTCTATTTCTTCTCTTTAAAAGTTCATTCAGCTTTGGATCCAAAAATGTATTTGCATTATAATGTGAGATGTGAATGAATTCCTTCCACAAGTGGAAATACCAAGGAAAATCGTTTCAGTTTATGAAATTACACTTAGCAGGTTTATTTGTTCTCTCTCAACTTGAAACCCACAAGTTTTTACTAAGGCTATGGTTCATATTTCAAATAGTAAAAAATCTTCAGGTCTCTCTCTTTCCTTCCCCCTCAAAATAAATCTAGAAAGCACCTGGATTGAGAAGAACAACATCGATATATTGCCCATTAACTCTGAAAACTAGCAAACACTTACATAATAAAAATAAATAGCGTGTACTATAATCGATGAGGAGGCAACATCCCACATTGTTTATTGATTCATAAGGTTAAGATTAAAGTGGGATTCTTGCCTGTGTTTATCAACAGTTTTTTTTTTAAAGCAGTAAGTGAACCTGGAATCCCACAAACCAATCAATAAAGTTTAAAAGCTTCAGTGAATCTAACCCATAACAGGTCCTTGTTTGGAGAACACGTTCAAGAAACACATGTGCCTTTAAGAGGTCTTGAAAGACTTTACACCCATGGCCCATTACCATTTCCAAACACCCTGCAGCATTACCAGCCCAACATATGCTGACTGTATATCACCGTGACCCTCTCACTAAAGCTCTTTTGACTGGAGTGCTTTTAATACCCACTTTCTCAGCTGAGCTCAGGAGTGATTTGTTTTACATGCCACATTAATCCTTTCCACATTTTCTGGATGAGGCAACCACAATTCCACTTGTGAGGTGTTTCTAAAACACAGTTATAGGAATAAAGCAGCAGGGTCCCAGACTTGACAACTTCCCTCTAGGCAGCTGACAAAGTGGGCTATCGAGCCTTGGTTTAACTCTTCAAACAAGCAATTGTGCCCCTCCACTAGGGTGGGCCAGCCTTAGAGGCCAGTAGGAGGCCCCATTTATTGAAGGCCATTTACTCTCAATTAAAACACTGTAGGATTCTTCATGGACCTGATGCCTTATTGATACTAATTCACATTGGTAAGATGAAAATCAGGAAGAATTAGGAAAGAGAAGTAGAGTAAAAAAGTATAAAACACATCTTAGTAAAACTGAACTTTACATATCACAGTTTTATAATCACGAGAAAAAGGTTTTGTTTTTCTCTTAATGAATGGGCAATTACTGTTCAAAGCATAGGCTTTTATTATGTGGTAATTTTACAGTTTCAACTTTAAAGGCAACTTTCCCAACCCCCAAATAATATCAAAATCAATGAATTTCTATTGCATACATTTATGAACTTTTCTACATTTTTAATGTTCTTTGAATATAAGTAATGTAAGCTTTTGAAATTTCAAGTTGTCAACAAGGCTAACTGATTGGACCAACTAGTTGTTAAAGAAATGTTTTTACATGTCAGCACTGGGCTAATTTTATTAACTTGTTAGTATTATGCTCCCAATGTTATGTGTTAAAATCTACCTGTACAAGCAACTTGAAGCCTAAAATTATACCTTTATTCAATTCTAATTTATTGTTCTTCCCTCATAAATTTTATTTGCAGCTTCAATGGTCTGAAGAAAGCAATAAATCCAGGGTGAGGTGAGTTTTAGGTAGTTTCGATTGACTTCCTTATTTGGGGTTGAAATCAGTCCAATCCAGTTCTCTGGTGTCACCATCACGTGGCTCATAGTAGGTCTCATAGTAGGTGCTCATAGCACACGGTCAGTTGAGTCAAAGAGACCTTTTCCTTCCACATGGAGGATATCATCTGTTCCACAAGCTCATGTGATCAACCCTTTCCGTGAATTATGTGAGGCTTGCTGTAAAGCTTACAAGGCACTTGGAAGTTGATAAATGTAAGAAAAATTCTTTATCTCTTGTCCCAGATTATCATACTAAAATAATCAGGAATAATTCTAGTTGCTTCTCTGAGGGAGCATCTTGAAGGAGTGATGTCCTGAGGCTTCATCTCCACTGCTGAAAGCCCAGCTGTTAGACTGGGCCTGGCAGACTCTAGTCGCCATTTCATATTTGTAAAGTAGATGATGGATTGGGACACATCCTTTCGTATTGTGAGGAGGAAAGTCTAGTTATAAAACAACACAGCAAGCACAATTTATTGGAGTACTAGAATACTTACAAAAAAGTTGCTTATTTGACTCAATTAGATGACCATTATCCTTTGAAACCAAAATATTGAGTCAAGTGAAAAAGACATTGAGTATCATCTCTTCACTCAACATATGCTCTCTCTCTCTCTCTCTCTCTCACATATACACACTCTCACTCACATACATGCACATACCCCGCACTTACCAGAGACTCTGCTTTAAGAAATATAGGTTCATTCAAATGTAGAAGGAAAAGTTAATACTTAATAGATCGTTGCAGAAATAAAGCCATGTTGTGTATATGTTAAGAGAAACCATATCATTTTTAAAATTAATTTTATTGGTACATTTAAGGTATACAGTAAAATGGCATTCATTATCGGTAATTTGCACCTTTAAGTAATCAACCTTGGTTCTTATTTTTTTCCCATCCTTCTGCCCACCCTTTAACCCCTCCCTCCCTCCCCATCTACAAAGACTTTGTTTCCTTTTTTTATTTTCTCATATTAACTCCATTCCCTTCTTTCCTTTTCCCATCCCTACAATTTCCCCTTCCCCTTTGCCCCCTTTCTTCCTATTTCACATGATCTATTATACCTTTCAGTCCTTATTAACACTTTTAGTTGAAATTGTGTTGATTTAAAAAATATATAAATGTTTAAAGTGAAAACTAGAGTGTAAATGAATTTGTCAACAATTGATGAAAACTGTAGATCTATTTATTCTGTTTTATATTGATTTATAAGAAATAAACTTTAGTTTTGGGAGCTCTTGACACAAATGAGAGTGTACTATCAAGAAGTATTGCCCAGAAAATAAAATTAAGCATTGGCTTAAACTTCAGTTTAAATACTTTGCTTTCAGCATCTTTAGGGAATATTTTCAAGATTACTTTTCTCTCTAATTTGTGTTTATTTCAAAGGATCTAGAATTCCTTGGCCAGCTTAGAATTGTAAAAGCACTGTTTTTTTCCCTCTGCTTTGACAAATTTGTTCAGCTGAGTTTGAGTTCCTATGTAGTTTTATCCACTGAAATGGTCCGTTCCTCTCTTGCCATGGGGCATTTTTTCAATCTTAACAAAACCAAGTCCATATTATAGGTCTCCTGGCCAACATTCCAGGTAAATGAACAGTTTTAAAGAAAAATGGTGCTATTTTTCAAAAGCCTGACATTTAAAAAATACAACTCCAGAATTGAAGCCTCAATAATTTTTCCATGCTTATATGCTACAAGAAGCAAAGAGTTACACAAATGAATACATCTGGGATTGTTTTCCAGCTGTTATTCCCCACCAGGGAAAATATTTAGAAATAAGGCTCAGTCTTTGTTCTGGAACTACAAAGAGACCAGCCATCTTGATGCTTTTCCATCGGTTTAATGATTTTCCTCATATTGTGTGGTGGCTTTACTGCCCAGTTGCGTATGCCTTCCCATTCACCGTTGGTAACCATTTATGTTGGGCGTGTTCCAATTTCCAAGTCTGTTTTGTGGCATTTATAGCTTCCAGCTAATAAGACCATTCAGTATTTTAAATATAAATATTAAAATATATTTTGCCATAGAAATGTAGAGGAAATGATTCAAAATTAAAAAAAAAACAGCCTGATTAAAGAAGAGAGTAACCTTGACTTTAAACTGTTAAGATTGGGTGGTTGCAGTTGAGAAGTGATTTTTGCTTTAACGGTTCAGGAGATGTGGTGTCATATTCATGTATTTGTGTTTACATATCACGTGTGTGTGTGCATGCGTGTGTGTATATATATATATATATATGTACACACAGTACATATAGGTACATGTATGCATATATAATATGTAGTGTGTGTATATATGTATATGTGGATACTCACATATACATATATGAAATTATACATATAATTAAATAACAAGTAGGTACTAGTAGTTTATATGCTTTACTTTGAAATCTTCAACTTTATAAAAAACTCCAAATACATGCACATGTGTATTTTGCCATTATTTTCATTATCAGCTAGGATTTTAGTGTGTTTGAAGTTTTAGATTATCTCTTCTTATCCTCTGACAATAATGCAGAATGTACCTACCTACTAATTAACATCACCTGGGTTAGCGATGTTATGTGTGCAAATGGACAATATTTGAGCTCTTGGGAAGCACTTTTAAACAAGAGCGACATCAAATTAATAGCTTCTTATATGTCTTAGATTAACTCTGATTAGCTTTATTACAGAGACAACCGCTTACTTTCACCAGGAAAGCTACTCTTCAGATTAGTAACGTATTCGTGTGGACGTCCAAACTAAAATATTAAGTATTTTTGAATTATTAATAATAATGTATGTTCTCTTTTCTCTGAATTTTTAGAGTAGTAAGTGCTCAGCAGAAAGCAAAACACGGGGGCAGAAATTTAATCTCAAACATAACAAATACTAGAGAAATGTAACAGGTTCACAAATACTGTTTCTGAATTTTCACATGTATACACTAATGCTTCATATTATTAATATATAAGTAACATTTCTATTATTAATTTACAAATGCTGGATCAATTTTAATATTGATTTGCAATTTTTTAATTTTACAATTCATGGGCTACTTTTGCCAATGCACAGAAATATCTTCTATTATTTTAAAATTTTTGCTATATTCCTTTAATAAATAAATAAACCATGATTTTCTTAACATAAATACTTGGTCATTGTAAATAGGATCTTACTCTATATTTTGCTCTGTATCATTCTTTTTTTCACTTGCGAAAGTATCATGTATTTTTACTTTATTTTCAATGGCTGCATAGCATTATATAGAATAGATGATAATTTAATCATCCCCCCGCTGTATAATATTTAGGTTATCTTCAAGTTTTCTCCTTTTTAAAAATCACTTCATATTGGGCCAGGTATTTAGCTCGGCCGTACTGCGCCTGTCTTGCAAGTGCAAGGTCTTGAGTTTGATAACTGATAGTGGAAAAAAAAACAAAACAAAAACCTTTCACGTTAACTCTATGTAAAAACTTTGCCACTGTATATTAATAACAAATAAAATGTTGATAAATATTTCCAAGTTGCTTTATTATTAAAAATATGTCTCAAACATTCAACCTCAATATTTTATACTTTTCATTCATAATTTTGTTGTATTTTTGATATGAAAAATCTGATTATGTTTTTAGGTCATCAAATGTCTTTGACTTTTAATATCACCCTCCAGAATTTCAGAGTTTATGTTATAATATTTTGCAATAAAGTTTCCTGTGAAAGAATTTAAGCTTTAATTGTTCAAGAGCATATAGATAATGGTTATGGTGGAAGATGAGTAACTAAGATGCCAGGTGCCTGATCAGAAAATTTGCTGTGTTTTCTTTTGTTGGCTATCTATCATATTTTTATCTTTCAAGCTAACAAGAATTTTTCTTTTTATTTATGCAATTTATATCTCAGGATGAATGTTTTCTTTTATGCTTTTGAATTTTATGAAATACTTAGTAAAGCTAAGATGTTTGTAAATGATTTTTGTAGTTCATTTTATTTTTGCATATTTAACACTTTGATGTCCATTTGGGATTTATTTTGGTGGAAGGAAAGTAACTGCCCAGGTTTATTTTCCAAGTTTATTTTACTTTTTTTTTCCAGTTGGTCAATACTGTTTAAAGAATGATCTAGACTACATTGAAATGTTCACTTTTTTGTTCATTAATTTCCCATGTATGCTTGCCTCTATTTTTAGATTATCTATTTTGCGTCATTGATTTTTTTTCTATGCCAGTATCAAAAGTTCCTAATTATTACATGGTAAAATTTAATGCTATGTAGGACTTCTTAATTGTACACATGCTTGAGACGAAAGAGAAACAGTGTGTGTTTTCACTGGCATTGCACTGAGTTTTCTTAGTAATTTGGAAAGGGCTGATATTTTAAATATCATATTAACATATACTCTGAGATATAAATATATAGCTCTACTCAAGAGTGCTACTGTCTGTCAGGCTTGGTGGTGCACGCCTGTAATCCCAGCACTTGAGAGGCTGAGGCAGGAGGATCACTGTGAATTTGAGACCAGCCCGTGCTATATAGTGTGTTCCAGGTCAGTGTCAACTACATAGTGAGACCCTGTCTCAAACTATCAAAAAAAAAATTGCTACTGTCCCTCAGTAGCATTTTATAATCATCTTTATGTACATATTAGCTATTTCTTTAAATTTTACCTATATCTGTTATGTTTTTATTGATTTTATAAGTGGAATAGCTATTCCACTTATACAATAGAGAAAAATAATTCATTATTATTAAGATTTGTAATAATTTCTAATAATTACTTTTCCAAAGAAATATATAATATACAAATATTTAAAATTATGTTTTGTCTTTTGTTTGGCTTTTCTTATGCATTTATTGATTTGTCATGGTGATAATTGATACTCTTATCTTTATTCTGATGTTAATACTATTTAACTTCATATTTTACCCTAACATATACTCCTCCCCTATTGGTTTGTGGTAGAAAAGATATTTTAACATTCTTAAGGATATATATATATATATATATATAATTAAACTGAGATGAATATATCATTTCCATCTTAACCTATTAATATAATAAATCTTATTAGCAAATTTCCTACCATTAAATATATTTATGTCCATGAAAGACATTCTTAAGATATTTTAAAATACTATTAGATTCTTATGAGTTATTTTATTATCTTCATATTATAAATTATGCTGGAATGTGATTTTTGTTAAGTGCAATTTTATTTGGTTATATTGTATAAATAACATTGAAAATTAATTTTCTTTTTTGTATGGCATTTAAAAAAATTACAATATAAACTTCTTTTGCACTTTTTGGCTGTATATCTTTTACGTCAGTATGCTTGCTCTTAGAAAAATGTACAATGTATGTGATAAGTATAAACTGTAAGATAAATACAATAGAAATTAACTCTGCTTAAAAGTTTTAAAGAAGTAGAACATTTAGGCTGAATATTTAACCTATCGGAACCTGACATTGGTCAATATAAAGGCTTACATTTTATAAGAGCAAAAATATTAAAGTCAAAGAAATACAAAACCACTTGTGTTTGAGAAATTCCAGGGGGGGAAATGTTTTGAGTTTGAATAAACACAATCTGAAGCCAGAATAGTCAATTATGAATAAATTGTGAAGGATATTTCTACTATCTAATAGTTTTGAACATTTTACAAGAAATGTAAAGTTGTTTAGAGTTTAAAAAGTTAGAACACAATAGAATTAAAGCATTTACTTGGAATAGTAATGGGTTACACAAGCAATGAGTTGGAAGGTGGACAGTGTTTCAAAGTACTGAGAGACAATCAGGGCACAGAGTAGTGGTGAATGGGACAGAGAGAGAAGATGGACTGAGAAGGTGCTGAGCGATGGCCTCTATCAGATGCACTGAGTGAGTGAATGATACAGAAATTAAAAGCAATGATGGCAAAGAACTTGCTTAAGTGACAAGATGTCTGTTGGTGCAGGTGACAGAGTAAGGCAATGCAACAGCAAACAGTGGAGTGATCTTGGCAAAAATGATGAATTTATCTAATAATTATATAAGAATAGAGCCAGGCCCTGAGTTGGGCTGTAGGACTATTGGCTTCTCTGCCTATGGAGGAAGAAGAGAGATACCACAGGACATATTTTGTGTAAGTGTTGTAACATTTTTTCCACAGTAGTTACAGCATGCAGAAGTGTCCCCAAATGACACTTGTAGAGCATTAAGAGATGTAGGCAGGAGTCTACTCTGATGTGGTTGAAGCACTCGATATTCCTAGGAAAATGAATGGGGCTGGGGTTGGTAAATGGGAAGAGAAGAGCAGCACACTTGTGCTGAATTCTGAGATGCTCAGAAAAATAACTGAGTCTGGCTAGTATTTGGCCTCCTTAAATATTAGTACATTACTTATGCTATGGAAAAAGCACTTCTTTTACATGGGTAGCAACATACCATAAGCCAAAATATGAGTTCTGTGGTGAAATGTATGAAGACTCACAGGAAATGCTATAAAAAATGTCATTACATTATTTCAAGTGAGGTTTTGCTGCTAATCAGTTTGCACAACAAAACAGTTTTACAGATTTTAGAGTGACAGACATGGCTTGTGAACCTGAATTTGTTTCCAGATACTAGGCTTTTTGATGGTTGTGTTTGTACTGTTCAGAGTGCATGCAGTGGTCTAAAGAGGATAAGGAAGGAATTAAAATTGGAGAAGAAAGAGGAGTTAGTGAATAAAAGAAAAAAGAAAATCCAAAGTAACTTGGAATGAGTGGGACCTTTGAGAAATAAATGTTAATCAGAACAAGAGTGACACACTGATCCAACAAACAAATATGTCAACAAATAAATGAGTCATTAATAAAAACAATACTGAAAAAACCCACAAGAAATTATGGCACAATGTGCTCAGGAAGATGCTTAGAGTGGGGGGTGAGGGAAGGCCTCTGCTGAATTCATTACATCATAAAGGAGTGAGGGCAGGAAGGAGGAACAGAAACAGCAAGGCGGAGAGGTTCAGTATATTTTTATGCCACAAACTAGTTTTCTGTGGCCATCTGTAAAAGCTCATGACCCTTTCTCAGAAAAAAATATTTATAAATTCACGTCATCAAGAAAATAGAGTACATTGAAGTGCTATAGTAAAATATGTGAAAAATAGTATTTCTATAAAGTAATATATGTACTTTTAAATTAAATAATTAAATTCAAGAACTAGAAGATAGGCCTAAAAACTCATTATAAAAATGATACATGGGATTAAAAGTTCATGACATGAGATGACTTATTATTGTTACAAATACATGAATTTGATTATTGATAAGTCATGAGTACTGATGCAACTGTGGAACTTGGCAGAAGAAAATGCTGAATAAAGGGGCAAAGGTTTTCCTATCGTATTTGTATGCCTCTGATACAAGGGGAAGTTGGGGGATGGTAGAGATTTAGATATTTCTTTAGACTAAATGGAAGAAAGAGAGAGTAAAACAAACTAAGAAATAAACATATAGTATATTTTTGGGTGTTTTAGCCATTATATTCAACACTTAGGAAAAATGTTGCCATATATTTTGAGGGTGACATGGAAGACCATCATTTTTAGGGGGCTCAAAGTAGGAGAGGTCTCTATGAAACCCTGTCACTTGAACCATATTGTACCATTTTACCAGACATTCTCTGATAGGAGCAACAAAATGTAGACCATATAGTACTATGCAACTTGAGCTATCTGTCATATGATATTAAAACACAGATTCCATGCATTCTGGAGCAAGGCTTCCTTATATTTTGTAGAAAAAACTACACACTATTCCTTGGAGGGTCAGAGTTTTTCACTACACGATATCAAGTGATAAGTCATCCAAGATGGCATCATGAACTGACTCACATTACACAAATAATGTAATCAGCTGAGCAGGGGATTTGGCTCAGCGGTTCGGTGGCCCGCCTTGCAAGCGCAAGGACCCAAGTTCAATCCCCGGTACCCCAAAAACAAACAAACAAAACAAATAATGTAATCACAGTAAGGCAAATCTAGGAACAATTTTTCATAGATGAAGGTGGTATATCCAGAATCAGGCACAAGCAGGATTACAGAGAAAAATAAATTCCACAGCACATGGCCCAGACCTCTATTTCATTCACTTCTGCTGCCCCAGCAGATCTCTTCTTTTCCAGACAAACTTATAGCAGCTGTGAGGAATCCTAATGAGGAGCATGTCTCTCAAAAGGCAAATATCCTGGAAGCAATAAAAGGGAGAGGCTTCTGCCTCACTGCTTGCTGCTTCACTACTTCACTGAATGCTGCCTCACTGCCTTCTGCCTTCTATGAACTGTTTTTCCTTTGACCTGAAACCTCTGCAAACTGTGAGCCAAATAAACCTTTCCTCTTTAACTTTGCATATCAGGTATTTTATCTCAGCAATGAGAAAAGTAGCTAAAACAGGAGCAACGCATGGTTAGCCCTCTATATGGGTTTTTATATTAAGTCAGGATATATTTTAATTGCAAACTCAGTCTCAGCTTCACCATTGTTTGACAGAAAGATTCTTCCTGCTAAAATACTTTAAACTTGGCTAACTTGATCGGAAATGTACTCGTTGTTTTGGGTAAAGGCTATCAGTTGTTTTCTGTAGTGTCTTACATAAAAGCAGCACTATTACTGAAATACATTACATACTGTCCTTCAAGACAGCTAAATAATAGCTTAAAAAACTAACTGAAATTATATATAAGGAATAAAAGTATTATAAACAATGTGAAATAGAAAGAAAAGGGGCAAAGGGGAAGGGGAAGTGAAGGGATGGGGAAAGGAAAGAAGTGAATGGAATTCATATGAGAAAATGGAAAAATGGAAACAAAGTCTTTGTAGATCAGAAGGGTGGAGGGGTCGAAGGGAGGGCAGAGGAATGGGGAAAAAATAAGAACCAAGATGGATTATGTAAAGGTACAAATTTCCAGTGATGAATGTCATTATATTGTACACCTTAAATGTACCAGTACTATTAATTTAAAAAACAAAAATCAATGGTTTGGTATGAGTTTCCGTGTAACCATGGGACAAAAGGATGCAAACTGTTTATCAGGTCCATGTCATATGTTAAATGAGGTTGTGGTAGAGCATCTTTACAGAAATGGTTTTCTACCTCAGGTCAGAAGTAAATGATATTTTATATTTTTATTTCTGTCCTTAGGTCAATGTCCCGTCTTTGATTTATTTTAACTAGCCATTTGTTCACTTGCAATGATGTTTTATGTAATGACATTATCTCTTAATTATACCAGCTTGCGTAGCAGAGAAATTTAGTAGATTAGTCTACATATATACCTAGTATCTAATCTCAACAACATGTTACAGGTTTGGAAGTTTCTGTTTCCTATTCCTAAATACAGTGATGCCAAAGGTGCTTACACAGGCATCAAGAAAGGTGCCTGTCTTCTTTGAAGATATTTTCTGCGGAAATCACAGCCACCGAACAAATGATTTGAAAAGATTAAATTGTGCTTATTTTATGACATTCTAAAACAGCAGGGTTAAATGCTGGGCCAGCTGCCAACCGCTCAGCAACTATCCTTTCATGTTTAGCTGCCAGATACATCCACAGAAATGATTCTGGAGCAGGCATGTGCAAGGATGCCATTCTAGAGACTAGAAGTGAGTTTTTGGAGCTTCACCACTTTGAGGAATGGATAGCCAAGTCTATTTTGTGTGCATAAAAGTATTTTTAAAATTAGATTGTATTTTAATTACTGGAGAGACTGTTTTTCTTCTTCTCTTGTTAGAAAGACATCCCCTAACTAGTTAAACTACCATTTTCTCTCTCCTAAGGAAATATGGAATCTATTTTTCCATAAAAAATTCAAGATTAGGATGTGCGCTTAGCCATGTTATCTATAATAGGAGCTATTTTTGAAATGTATACATTTATACAAATATATACACATACATATATTTATGTATACATGTCTATATATTAATGGAACACAACTACATATTAGTGAAACACACTTATAACCAGGTAAAAATCATAAAGGAATCAAAAAAATGTATTTAGACACAAAGGAATGATTTTCTATGTTAATTTGCACTGCAACCACTTTCTTTTCAACTCCCACCCGTATTCCGCAGATCTCATCTGGGTTATGGCTGCTTATTCAACTCAGGCATCTTATCTGCAGGATGGAACCACTCCACTGGTTTGCAGAACCCTGCATGGAGCCCACAGAGAACCACAGTCTCATATTCAAAGCTCATGTTCTCACTGAGGGACCCTAGACACAAAAGTAAAATTCATGAATAATATGAATCATTTCAAGTACACTAGCACTTACAAGAAACATAAAACAGTATGCATTCAAAGACACAATGAATGGTACAAGCCAGTAAAGCTGGGGGATTTTGGACAAAAGATACTAGTGTTTCTATAAAAACTCTGTGAAGCACTTTTTGGTGAAGAAAGGCCCTGATGTAAATTGAGAGAACCGTGTGGATTACCCCAATCAGGAAAGGAGAGAGTCGCTGTATTCCAGAGAGATAATTTCCATGAAAACAGGAGACATGGGAGCTGTGGCACCGTGAAGGTTGCCCGGATCAGAGTTTTGCTTTTTTTTCTTTTATTTTTATAAAAGATATGAGAAGAAAATAAGGCCAGAGAACACATTTGAGCAGCTTGGAGATGCCAAGCTGAATAGCACGGACTTAATCATGTTTATGACATGGAAACGATAAAAGCTGTTGAAAATACCACACCAAGCTAATACAGCATTGTCCAGGGACTCACGTGACGCTGTACTGGGCGGCCTGAAAGGAAACTTGTTTTTCATGAAGCCTTTTCCTAAACAAAATTTGCTGGACAAAGTCTGTGAGGAAACCAGATTGCCATCGATGTTAATTTACTGAAATTAGTGGGCAAGAGTAGAACCTGGCAACTGAATCTCCAGTGAACATAGCATCACTAATTGGTGAAAAATGTGCCAGAACAGAATCCCCTTTGTACCAATAAATATTTCTAAGGCTTTGAGTATCAATAAGTAAAAAGTGCATTGCTTTTCAAGATTTAGCTTGCAATGAATACTACAGAAAAGGCAAGAGTAAGAAATTAGCTCATGAAATGAAGTGGGAGAGGAGATTCTGGAGCGATAAAGTCAATTCTAGTTTGAGCTCAAAGGAAACTGATGAAAAGTGTTTGGAACAATATTACAATATGACTTCTTAGAATGGATTGTTTCAAAAGGGCAAGATAAAGTATCTTGCACATTTCAGCTCAAGAAGCCTTAACATTAAAAATCTGCTGGTAAACTCTTGGTCTTTTTTATTCATTCTGATGGCAATATATTGTTTCAATGTTAAATAGAGTTTACCCTTTCTACCTATCTCCTATCCCTGCATTCGCAGATAGTAGCAACGTTTGTCATTCCTTTCTTTGGAATTTTTTTGTAGGGCAAAAACCGGAAGCTGCATAATGTAGTCTTTTCTTAAAGCTAGTGATGGCATCATATTTGGCTCTCATGGGGGAAGGAGAGAGAGCTGTGACTTTGAGAAGCAGAAAAAATGTGGAGTTTCCCTGTGAGTGACAGAGATCCAAAGGTCATATAAGCCTCTGGGACCTTGATGGGGATAAATGCATAGATTTCTAGTGTTTTTCTTGTAAGATGCTGAGAAAAGAGTATCATCTGGGATCCTGAGAGAAATGAAAGCTGGGTCTCGGTGCAACAGCCAGCATGAGCTGCCTACATGACCAGAGTCTTCCTTTTCCTAAGAGAGACAGTCCTTTGTGCCAGAGGAGTCCCCAGAGTGACTGAGGGTAACTTTCCAGGGTAGGAAGTCAAGTATCATGGTGTAACATGCTTTACACTATTTTCAGGTGAGGACCTCTCAAATCCTATTTAAATGCAAATGAAGTATAAGTGATAAATTACACAACAATAAGAAAGTCTTGCAAGTGTTATTGTTTTCTTCAAATAAAAAAAAACGCTTCTTAAATTTAAGAAGGCCTCATGGAATCGATGTCCTTGTTTTATAATTTATTCAATGTCTCTTTTGATTATTCTTTAATATCAGTAAATGAGTAATAAAACTTGTGTTGCATTATAATTTGAATCTTAATTGCACTGGGCAATTTTTGCATATGTCATGCTGTGTGAAGTGATTTTGAACTCTTGCCATAAGTGGTCCCAGTCAAGCCTGAAATACCATTATTATTTCTTTTTATTAGTGACCAAGTAGCTTGCATTTTTGATAAGTTTAGTAGGCTTTCTAACTGTCAACTTTTGCCATGTACTTTTACTTTTCCCAGAATTAATTTTGACATTCTGGTTTCCATTTAACAAGTAAGTAGCTTCCTTTCTTGGAGATATTATTTAATAGAGACCACATGTCCACGGCCATAAATAAATGAGATTTATTATAAAATAGGTCAAAAGTACAGTTTAAATATTGTTGCTATAGTCCTATATTATTCAAATAGGAGCAAACTGTTTTTGTAGCAATTATCTGAACTTGCCAAAAGCCAACAGAGACCATCATGCCTCAGGTGGGTATTAATACAAACTTAAATTTGTACTAATCTCCTCAGAGGAAGGAGGCATTAGCGAATGCTCTTCGGCAGCTGTTCATTTTACTGTACAGCCAAATGCTACCAACAGGCGGGGAATGCTTAGGAGACCGATTTGAATGAGCACATTTGGAAAGTTATTGAAAGTATAAACATATACAATGTTTGAAAAAGCTAAAAGAAGTATATACAGAATTCTTTCTTGGAGTAACACCTTTCTTTTTAGATTTTTCTTGGTATCTTCATCTCTAGAAATTCAACCTAGGCCCACAATCTACATGTGGCTCCTTACAAAGATAGTTTATGGAAATATCAATTAAAAATGGAGAATTATAAATAAAATAAGGTCTCATTTCTTGATAAAATTGAAATAATACTTCTTGGGATTAATACTATGTAGAAGGGATCCTCTGTTTAGGGACTTTCAGCTCAAGAGAGGTAAACAAAGAAGCTATCCTATTCTAATTTGGTGTAGAAAGATCAGGGATTTCTTCTAAGAAAAGAAAGGAAGAGAAGGAAAATTATATGGAGGGCAAGCGAGAGGGGCAAAAGATGTAAACATCACAGCCCAGGATTTATGTAAGGAGGATATTAAAAGACTGGCTTCGAACAAGAGGTCTGTGTTATTCACACTAACATTAAAAGTTGGAAAACTTATTACTAAGACATTAAGCACTTGAAATGAAATATTTGATCTTTATTGTAGCCTCTTCTCTTTATTATAGGACTTTTAATTTTTTATTTGGATACTGAGTCTTCCTAAGGCACTAGCTTAGTCAGGGCGGCCTCAAACTCATGATCCTCCTGCCTCTACCTCTCAGAGTGTGGGGATTACAGGTGTGTGCCACCACATCCAGCTTTATAATTTCTGTTTCATTCATGTATTCTTCATATATAACAAACATAAAGCATCAAGAAACAGTAGGGATCCTCTTTCAATTTCCTTTACACAGATTTTACAGTACCTTATAGTTGTGTGGTAATTTAATTCTGAAGAATGCCATCAGTTACTTTTAATTTATACAATACCTTGTTTCTGTGTGTACTCTTTTATCTGTATATCCTTGTTATTTACGGCAATTAATTAGAAAAAAAGGTGTGATTTTTTTTTCAAAAACTGCAAGAATTATATATATTTTTTCAAACAATGGAATTTTATTTCTTTTTTTTTCAATTAGGTTTATTGTTACATTTCAGGTATATAACAAAATTATGTTCACCATTGGGAATTTGTACCTTTACACGATGTATCTTTAGACCAACATGATGAAGACCATAAGTCAGCCCAAGCTACCATAACAAACTATCACAGAATGCGTAGCTCAAACAGCAGAAATACAGGTTCTCAGAATCCTGGAGGTTGAAAATCTCAAATCAGGGTGGCAGCATTATCAGGGGCTCTGGTGAGAGCTTTGTTTCTGGAATCCATGTGGCCATTTTCTTCCTCTATCCTCATCTGGGCGGGAGGGAGAGTGAACACTTCTTCCCCTTCATGTCCCTTCTTATAAAGACTCTAACACCACTATGAAGGGCCCCACACTAGTGAGTTCAGGCGAACTTAATTTTTATTTCCCAAAGGCTCCTTCTTTAAATACCGTCACGTTGGCAGTTAGGATTTCCACACTAATTTGGGGGGAACAAAATTCAATCCAAAGCATTGACTATGACTAACTTGACAAATATAAAGTTTTGTCATATTTGCTGCAGGTTTTATTTTTAATTTTTAAAAGAAAAAATGTTTCGAAGACCCCTTTATAGTTCTCTCCAATTATATCACTTTGCTTATCCCATAATACACCCATACTCTTTTTAAAAAATATTTTATTTATAGGCTTTGATATGTTACTAATCATTTATGTATCTCTAAATAATACTCAGCAGTATAATATGTGCTTTGTTAGGTTCTGAAAATGGTAGAATAATTCATAGTTTATAGCTCATTCTTTTTTGTTATGGTTGTTTTTTTCTTTTAAAGTCAGGGTCTCACTATGTAGTTGAGACTGACCTGGAACTCACTATGTAGCCCAGGCTGGTCTCAAACGCATAGCAATCCTCCTGCCTCAGCCTTCCGAGTACTGGGATTACAGGTGTGCTCCACTATGCTCAGCTATAGCTCATTCTTTGTGTTTTACTTTTATTACTTTCAACATCCCCTTCTCTCTCTGTCTGTGTGTGTGTGTGTGTGTGTGTGTGTATATATATATAATACTCATAGCTCATTCTTTTATTTGTGTTTTACTATTTTCAAAATTTCTTGATACATATGCACATGCAATAGAATACACACAATATAAATGTATTGTATATATGTTTTTATGGATATACAGGATACAGATGCATATATGTAAATGATACTATATGTATAAAATAGAGCACAATACAAATTAAATGATGAGCTATTGAAATTTAAAACTACATGTTTTAAAACTTTTGAATGTATTCCATTGTCAGAGTCTATTATTTCTCTTACTGAAAAGACATTAGGTTTCTTCTGAGTTATTGCTACTGAAATGATGTTAAGGGAAACATATACCTATTTTCTTATGCATGTGTGAAAGAAGTTTCCAGTGGTATTCTTTCTTAAATTAGGAATAGATATAAATCTAATAAGAGGATTTTAAACATCTTCAACTTCACTAAATGTTTCGAGTACCAAATCATCTTCTCTTTACTAGTTATATTTCCTTGTATTCTTGCCAACATATGGTGTAAGCGAATTAAACATTTTGCTATTTCAAAAGGTTGGCATAAAAGGATACCTCAATTTAAAATTGCATTTCCTGATTAGAAACCTATAGAACATATTGTCACGTAGTTTTTGCTCAGTTACATTTCCTAAGAATTGCCTAGTTATATCCCTTGTCTATTTTCTATGGTATTATTTTTTGTTAAAAAAAGCCAATTGTAGGTATTATCACAATATTCTAAATAATAATTTTTTCAATTACATGAATTATAATATCTTCTTTGAAAACTGTCTTTCGTATTCTTTACCCAAGTCCTAATTTCAATATCAAATAATTGTATTGGGCATTTTGAAATATTTAGTAATAGAATAAAAGTCTTGCAGTAAATATTATACTTTGTGCAATTTGACTTACATTGTTCCATATAGCTATCTTTTATTTTAATACTATTGACTACTATTCTATGAATACATGAGGTAAGATGAAAGATACAGTGAATGCTTAAATAAAAATTATAGTGAAAGACATTGCTACCAATGTCCCTCGAAACACATTCATCCTTGTAACACTCTGAAGCAATTCTGGAAGTTCTTTTTTGTGATTGTCTTTTCTTGGCTGCTTTGATGTCCTAAACTGGTTCAAAATGCTTACTATGATTCCTGCCAAAATGAAAACACGGTAAGTCCTCATTCACCTTATTCATTAGATCTGGCAAGACGTGACTTCTGGCTCTTCCCCAAAGTCAAAATGAGCATAGGAGGCAAATGTTTTGAACATTTGGACACTGACACAACCAGGGCAGTGCAAGTAAAGATGCTCACAAGAGTAGACTTCCAGAGCTGCTTAACAAACTGGTAAGAATAAGTATTTTTCCAAGAAAGGAGTATTTGTGAATGGCAGTGTGTGTTTTACTGAAATTTTAAAAATTTTAAGCATCACTGTATCTTTTGATCATAACTCTCACTATATTTTGTTGATTTTTACTTGCGATGTGACTAGTTGTTACTTTGATAGTATTGTGAATTTTTTTGGTTTTTAACTATTTCAGTGTAGAGCACTTGTCTTTGTCATTGAATTACAAGCATTCTTTATACAATTGTTTTAGGTAGCTCTTTGCCACATTTAGGAGCAGCATATATTTTCTTAATAAATTATTTGCCATTTAATTCTTTGAAAAGTGTTTTGATTAATGCAATTCTTAATATTAGTGCAGTCAACTTTTTTTCATTTGTTTACTCTGTGATATTAGCATGTTTTTGTATGTGTGAAAGAAAGCTTTCCTTAAATGAAGGTGGCAAAAATATTTCACTATATTGTCTTTTAAAACTTTAGTGCTATATCTTTTCATCTAGATCGAGTAATTACTTGAAATGATTTGATTGTTTTATATGATGATGAAAAATAGAATTTTCTTTGTTTCTTGTTTTGTCGTTTAAAGAAATATACAACTGAGCAGTGTACTTTATTAAAAGGATTATCAATACTCCTGTCATTATCCAATAGGCTCATGAACAACTTGGCCATGGTATCAAGGATTATATTATTTATGGCACCAGCAATATGGAGTTCTATTCATCAATGGCATCTTGGCTACAGCCACTGCCAAATGCCAAATCTGCTAGCAACAAAGACCATTGACAAGCTCCCCAAATGGCACCATTCCAGGGTGATCAGCCAGTTACCTCATGACAGCTTGATTACATTGGATTATTTTCATCATGGAAGGAGCCATATTTCCTTCTTAATGAAGTGACACTCTGGACAAAGATGAATCTTCCCTGTGTAAATTCTTGTACCAAAAATAACACGCATGGATTTACAGAATGGTTTATCCACTGCCATGATAGTCCACATCTCAATACTGCTGGTCAAAGAACTCACTTCATAGGAGATGAATTGTGGCAATTAGCCCATGCTTGCAGAATTCAGTGCTTATTGCCATGTGTCCTAAAACCCTGAAGACACAGTCTTGATGGTGTTTTAGGATGACCATTGAAAACTCAGCAACAGTGTGAGCTAGGTGGCAATACCTCGCAGAGTTGAGGCAAGGTTTTCCTGGAGACTCTGTGTTCTAAATCAGTGCTCAGCACATAGTGCTTTCTCCCATAACCAAGATTTATGTGCCCAAGAAATACAGGGGATAACAGTGCAAGTGGCACCACTTGCTATTACCCCTGACTCACTAGCAAAATATTCTTTCTTGTCCCCATGATATTATGCTCTTCTGGCCTAGAAATTTTAATTTCAAAGGGAATAATGCTTATAATTAGCAATAATTGTGCCTCGGATGAATCTCATTGTTTTTGATACTGTGACACAAAGCTCAAAGGAAATAATGCATATATATTATATATATAATTATATAATTATAAT
>NW_022900916.1:18758965-18822997 GCF_012274545.1 Fukomys damarensis | reverse complement strand
ATATATAATTCCATTGATCTGGAAGGTTACACCTCCTACAACCATTGTAGGCTCCTGTGCCTCTGAATCAAGAAACAAAGAATGGAGTTTCTAGTTGGCTGGGGTGGTTGATCCTGATTACTAAGGGGAAAATGGGTTCTTATTGTATTGACGAAGAGTACATTGGAATACCAGAGATCATCTGCACAACTCTTAGTACTATCATGCCCTGTGATTAGAGCCTATGATAAACTACAATAACCCAATGCAGGCAGTATGCTTTTTGATGCAAAGAGAGAGCGAGAAAAGTATTTACAAATACCACCTATCACCATATGACTATTTGCTAAAATCAGGATGATAAATGTTATGTATTCCTTAATTGGCATGAATGTGTTTACATGTGTCTATTTTATTTATATTCTGTCATTTCCCTTATACTGTCAACAGTATAATAATATATGTTTGTTAACATTATGTCACAATATTTAAATTACAGGATATCAAAGGGAAGAGCAATTATGACAAATTTTGCATCCTCTTCTGGAGAAAAGGTTAATGTATTTTTAGTTGTATGCAGGATAGAAAGTTGTATCTTTCTAGGAGAAATTTGTTATCAGGAGACTTTGTTATTGTGTTTCGAAATTAAATATGACTTTTTGCTCTCATTGAGTTTATTGGTACATTTTAGGTATACAGTACAGTTACATTCATCATTGGGATTCTGTACCTTCACATGACAGGTCTTGGTTCTCATTTTTTCCCCTTGTCCCTGCCCTCCCTTCACCCCCACCCTCCCTACTTACAAAGGCTTTATTTCCATAGCTTCATTTTCTCATTTTTTTTCTTTTCCCTTATTACCTTTCTGCTCCCCTTCCCACTTCCCCTACACTTTAAATTAAATATGGTTTAAGGAGACACACATGAATTCTAAATTAACAGCGGGTAGACTGTGATGTTTAATCTTATGTGCCAGCTTGGCTAGGGTGTAGTGCCCTGTTTGCCAAACAATAGTCAAGAAATTGTTGTTTTGAAGGTCTTTTATTACAAGTGATTAACAGTTAAGCCATTAGAATTTGAATAAGGCCGATGAACTTTGGTAATATAGGAAGGCTTCATCCAGTTATGACAGTTTGATGGTTGCAGGCAAGTCTTCTGAAGAAGTGGCCTTCCTGCATCCAAAGGGCAGTAGTGCAGATATCCTGCCGGCCTTTCTTGTCTGCTGGCTTGCCCTACAGATTTCAGAATCAAGAACGCAGCACCAACTCTTACTGTAATTTGCAACCTGCTGGCTTCTTACAGATTTGTCTTGCCAGCCCTTATAATAGCTGCCATTTCATCCATTTTCTCTCTCTCTTTCTCCGCCCCCACCCTATCTCCCTCTCCCTCCCTGCACCGACCAATATGCTGTTGGAGCCAGAAACCTTGCTGTACTCACTTAATTCTAATGATCTTGATTTTTTGATTGTGAAGAAGAAAATTTTATTTCTTATCTTGTCTTATCCTAATTTTTAGGGAATCCAATAACACGTTAAACAATCAGTGTTGATAACAGGATATTAGGGGAGAAAGTCTTCCAAATTTCATAATTTTGTATTTGGTTGTGGCATTTTGTACCATATGTACTGTAGTTTTCCTTACTATATAAGGAAGTTTTTAAAAAATCATTTCTAGAAGATTGTTTTAATAATTAGTAAAGGTTGCTATTTGGCTTATTCTTTTTCTGCATGTGAATGAAAATAACCAATTTTTTGTTTATTTCATTAGTGTAAGTAAGCAAACCAGTTGATTTACAAATATTGAACCAATCTGATGTTACTGGAATAATCTCCTTCTCACCAGAATATTTTACTGTTTTTATATTTTTTAATATTTGTTTTGGATATCTTTTGTTTGGGACAAGGGGAAAAAATGAGAACCAAGACCTGTCACATAAAGGTACGAGATCATAATGATGAATGTAACTGTACTGTATACCTAAAATGTACCAATAAACTCAATGAGAAATAAAAACTTTAACATTGTGCTTTATAATATTATTAATTTTTGCTTATAGTCAGTATACGGTGACAATTTATAAAACATTTTATATTTTCTATTCTCCCTTGTATTTCTGAGGGTTTACAGATGTGTATTTTTATCACTGATTTTTGAACTTGTCATTGTAGTTATGGAATGTTGTCAGAAATGTGCTGGTTTTGTCTGAAATAGCAGTGGCATAGTTTTGGATTCGAGAAGGCTTCTGTTCCAGTTGCTTCCTTTTAGAATACTCAAACACATTTCTAGGCACATCCTGGGCACACAGGAAATATGCATTGCTATGGTGCTAGTGGGGGTTACGTTTATCCTGTCTCAGCTGCTCTGACCTTAGGGATGCCTGCTGTCTTAGACGGAGGAGAAATGTGTTGGCCCCTGAGGACAACTTCTTTGTCAACAGCATTGAAGATATCTGTATTCTTAAAGTCCTTTTCCCTTCTACAACCACAGCTAAGAAAATGAAAAGACACAACACATATTGTGGACAAAGGATTCGTATGAAGAATATATAGAGCTCTTACAAGTCAGTTACAAAAAGGACAAAAAAATCCACAAACCATTTGGACACGTACGTCAGAAAAGATTATAAATGTGCTCAGCATTGGAATAAAATTATATCCACAGTGAGACACCCCTGCACACTAATTAGAACACATAAAAGTAAAAGAAATTGATCATATCTGAATATGTGTAAACATGGAGTTAATGGGCTCTTGTACAATGCCCAAAGTGTTGCAAATGGTACAACGACTTGGGAAAACAGTTTGGCAAACTCTCAAAAAGAAGATAATATACTTTCCTAGTCTCTAGTCATCCCACTCCTCAGTACACAGCCGAGAGCAATGAGAACGTATGTCCTTACCAAGACTTGTTCCTAAATGTTTAAAGCTTCTTTATTTGTAGTGGCCCCAAACTGGAAAGAACCCAAATATCAGTCAACAGATGAAATGCAGCAATAAAAAGGAATGTTATCCAGCACCAAAAAGGAATTAGCTATTGACATACAAGAAACAATGAGTAATCTAGCATTCGTGGCCGATTTCATGGTTAGAGAGCAGCTATAAATAAAGAAGCAATTAGCTATGAAGACACTGGCATCCAAGAGTGAAACAAACTAAAATGTGCTCCCTGCTTATGGAACTTCAAGGACAATTGATTTTTCTGATAAATAGTTATCCTCCTTAGTGAATCCAGAAAATACATATAATAGACTAACCTAAACATTCTGTGTTTATAAACTTTTCATCATGAACCTTAGTATGTACACTTCCAATTCTGCCGTTTTCTTTTGATGCTAAGTAAGTGAGTGATTCGGGTGTTATCTGTGTACCCCATGTGTATAATAGGTTGTGATATTTTTTATAGTCATCTTTCTCATGAACAATATTGATTGAATTGTATAATTTTTTTCCCCCAGTGGTACTAGGGCCTTTGAACTGAGCTATATCCCTAGCCCTTTTTATCTTTTATTTTGAGACAGGGTTTCACTAATTTACCCAGGCTGGGCTGGAACTTGCAATCCTGCCTCAGCCTCCCAGAGCACTAGAATTACAGGCATGCACCACTAGGCTTAAGTTGCACACTTAAAAAAAAATGCTACATTACCATGTTCAAAGTGCCATAATAATTACAATGATGTAGACTTAAGCAAAACCGATATAAGTAAAATTGCATACTGATTAGTTTCCTTTCCTTTTGCTTTTCTAACCTGTTCTTTGCCTGTAAATAAGCAGGCTCCTCTTCCTTTTGCTTTCATCTCACAGTGCCTCTCAACTCAGTGAGGCTCATTTTGCTTCCTCTCTGCTCACCCTGTACTAAGCCTTTAGAGTTTCTGGGGCAGGAAGCAAAGAGGCTTTTTCTAAAATCTGAAGTCATAATTTCAGGTAACTTTCACTGGTGCTCTTTTTGGTCCCCAGCTTCAGGCACATGTTGAGTCCACTTGCTGGCCATTTTGTGGTTGTGCAGACCAGCGAGTTGTAAGTGGGAGTGATGGGTGTTACTCTGGAGGTCCGAGCACCTAACTGTTGGTGCAAGGCTCTCCTGGGAATCCCTTTTTCCTTTGGAATGATGATGAGAAAAGTCTCTGAGTGATGATGGTGAACAGAAATACCTTGCTGCAGAGATAAAGCCAATGTAAATCAGAAAAAATAAAGCCTTTGTTGCATTAAATTGCTGTGATATGGTTATTCATAATAATAGATTAAGGTGGCCAATGTTGACAGATACAGTAACATACTGTATTATCATCACAGCATTCTCTGTAGTATCCTAAGAACACAGACTAAATCTTTGGTTTGGATTCCCAAGGAATGACTCCAATGATAGAATTTCTATCACGGTGAAGACAGGGAGTTTCCATACTGGGAAATAACTGAGGCAAACAGAGCCTTTATGTGCTCCTCAAAGCATATTATATAGGCAACTCCGTGTCCACCCTAGTTACAAAATCAACTGCTGATGATGGTCTAACTTAGGAGCACTTTTGTGTTTTAGATTTCTGATTAAAAATGAAAATGCAAGGCAACTGAAGGTGATATCATTCCCAAATCCCTTTCTTTTCACAAAACTTTCTTAGTATTTTGATTATCAGACATTGCAGTGGAGAGAAACCATGGACTACAGAATTCCCTTCTTAAAGCACAACATTACGAGAGGATGGCTTTGCTCTTGTGTTAACAAATGCAATTAGTATAGAACGAAGGGGTCAGAGGGACCTACTCTGTAATTATTAGAAGTCTTAGAAAGAAAATCTAACATTTAGGTTGATAGCATTGTTTGAGTTTCCCTGAAAAGGAAGTTTATGAAACTTAAGTAGGAAAAATACATTGTTAGGGTGATGACAGCAGTTCACCAATAATTCTGTAAAATATGACTAATAGCATTGGAACAAGAATAAAGGTTTTAGATTTTGGGGGAGGGAACACACACAAAAACAATGACTGGGTATTTTTGTTATAGACACATCAGATATAACTTCTTAATATTACCTGCCAGAAACTCGAAAACATTTTTTATGAACAACTTTTAAAGACAATCTTAAGTCCTCCCTGAATAAAATGAAATGTCAAATCAGCAGAGAATTAAAAAACATATTTATTTTAAAAAATGCAAGCAAAAGGGCATCTGATGTTTTACAGACATTCCAACACCTTCAGGAAATTTGAACTCACACCAAAGGATCTGATAGTCATTTGAGTCTCCATCTGTACTAGAACACATGTGCACACAAAATGCACATTGAATCACTCCAATGGAAAAAAAATCCCTGGTCTTAAATTATAGAAGCTTTCAACCATTCTTCTTAACCACAAAGTCTTTGGCAGTTTGAAACATCAGTGACTTGTGCTGCTCTGGTCACCAAGCTTGCTTTGGTGCTTGAAGCCACAATGCTGACTGTGGGCATCTGTTGCTCTGGGGACTTGGTGACTATAAACTAAATGGTCCAGAAGAAACTTAACATTAAGGGGCTCTTGGGGGAGCAAATGAAGGAGACATTCCTTGTTTCTATTTGTCTTGGACAGCTGCTTTTCAGTTTCTACTAAGTCTAATTATTTGTTTTGTGTCATCAGCTTGTTGTCAGTAAATATGTAAGCTAAAAATAATTTCATATTTGTTTTTAGAACCCAGAAGCATCCCTACCATTTTCAAATTCCTAGTGGTTTATATAAACGCAAACTTTTAATGTAATTTTTAAGTTTAAAATACAAGGAAAGTTTAGACTTCATTGGGGTCAGTTCAGAAATAGATTTGGGAGCATTATGTGTTACAAACATTACTACTACTTATTGCAATGTTATTGTGCTAGGTATGCATTACCTAACGTGTCTACTATGTATCACCTCATTTCATCTTCACAGTAATCTTGCTGTTAACAACCCCATACTTAAGATGAGCAAAATTAGTCTTAAGGATGCTGCCGTCAAGCACATTGGGAATTGGCAAAAGATAAGATTCAAACAGTTTCAACTCTCAACCACCATTCTGTGTTGACTTTTCAGAGATTCCTTTCTTAGTTCCTATTAAAATGAAGATCTTTTCATCTTGAAAATAATCATGGCTTCCACTGGAAAAGAGCGGCAGATAGTGTCCTACTTGTGAGTGTAGATTCTGGAACTAAGCTGCCATTGAGCCCCAGGACTACTGCTTCCTAGCTACGGAGTCATGGATGGGTCACACACATCGCCTGTGCTTCCAGTTTTGCATCATTTAGCCATGTTGGAGATATTAAACGAGTTCATTTTTATCAAATCAAATAGTGCTCAGCAGATACCATGTCATATAAGTGTTAGTACTAATATTATTATATATCCACGAATATGATGTTCACATCCTGGATTGACTCATAGCCCACAAATATGCTATCTCAGCTCAACCACCCAGGAACAAAGTGCTTTTCAGGAGGATGGTTAAATAAGAAAAAGCTGCACTGCAGCTGTGACTCTGGGACATCCCAGTGCAGAGCAGGACCCCTGAAAAAGTGATGGTGTGTCCCTTGAGTCATAAACTTTTCAGCTCTGACCCCCTATCCAACCCCAAGAAGAAATTAATATTCACGACACAGTCCTCCCATTCTGAACTTGCTCTTACATTTCAACAGCTCTTTGGGCCATCTCAGACCATACAGTTCAAATTTCCTGCTGGCCGGTAGCACTAATACCTGCACTTCCCTTTTACCCCTCCCCGCCATCTCTGGGCTTTTTTCAGTGAGAGGCACTCGCAGATTCAGGGTGAAGAGTGAAACCGTGAAGCAGCAGTGGGGATGCCGAGGCCAGGAGTGTGGGAGGACTCGTTAATCGGGATCCACAACCACTGTGGTTAGGACTTAGGGAAGAGGGGCGCATTCTTTCTCCAGTATGGATGTGGAAGTGCTTGGCCTCTCTCTTCTTCTCTCTTTTCCTGTGGTGCCTCAAAAAATGTGCGAGCCCTGGCTTCTTGCCAGTGGGGCCATTTCTCTGTTGAAGGGAAAGTGTTAAGTATTTTCACATTAAATGAAGAACTTTAGACATCTCCAGGATTATGTCCTTTAAGGGCTGGTTAAACTTCAACAAAGAACTATTTATACTTTGAGAGAATCTCTTCCTCCTTTGTTGAATTGCTGTGGGGATTTTCATTTCTCTTTTGCAGTACCACTCTATTTTGCCTATTTTGTCTAGCTCTTCCTTTTAGAGGTATCATGGACAAAATATATTCTTTTTTTTCAAAATCAAGTGTCACTTGATTTTTATTCAATCTCATTTGTGTTCTTTATATTCATATATTTTTAAAACTTCAGGTATATGAGTTGGCTTTAACTTCCTCCTCAGCATACCAGGGGCAACAGGTTTTGGTGTACAGAAGTCATAGGAAATTTATCTCAAAACCGTTTTTTTCTGAGTGTGTGATTTGATATTTTATTTCAAACTTTGTAAAATGCCCTGCATATCTTCAATATACACAAAGTTTTGACAGGAAATAAATTTAGGAGGAAATATTTAGTTAAAGGTCAGTGCCTACCCCTAGATTTATGTGGATGCATACTTATATCTTGCATTTTGAGTGGTCAATAAACCACATTCTTTGCAAAGGTAAAGAGATTATAAACATTAGCAAGATAGAGTTTCATTCAATATTCTGTGTCCATTAGCCAGCAGAGTGCCTTGAATATACTGGGTGACATTTCTAGCTAATATGGTATTGAACATTGACTTTCTTCATATTCTTGGATATTATGCCTGCAAGATGGAGATCATGAATACAGCATGAAGATTTAATTTTCTGTGGCTTCCCGACCCACCTGCAATTCTGTCAACAGACATCTCAGAGCCTAGTGGCTCACTTGACCCAGTCTCTTCAACATTTATTATTGCTAGACAATTCCCATTGAATACCACAAGAGCATTAGCATTATTTCCTGTTCATTCATGTTTGATCAGTTTTCTGGGGTAACATAAAGTTCATATGCAACACTGTGAATAGCGGCTCATGGCATAACAGAGGCTGTAAATAATGTCATTCCTATAATTCAATTGTCTGAAGAATCAGATTAAATCATATGGCAGGTCTTCTATGAGAATTAGGATAGAAATTTTAAACAGTGAAACTGAAAAATCTCTCTAAATCTGTCAATCTGTCTTTCATCCAGCTAGTTAGCTAGCTAGCTACTGATTATCTAATCTTTTTGTCAGATGACCATCCCAGGTTGAAAAATTGCTTTTTCTTGAAGGACGGTGCTTCCCCTCTTTATGAGTTGCTCTTTCCTATTCCACACGCTCCATGCTTGGGCCTGAAGATAGGGCACATGCGCTTTTTCCTCTTCACCACTTCCGGATGACCCATTGTGTGGCTTTCCTTCGTTCCTAACTCCTTCCAGTTACCATGCTCACTCTGTGCGACTATACATTATTCTGTCTTGGACTCACTCGCTGACCTCTAGATCACTCCCACTTTTTCCTTCCAGAGTGTACTTTCAGGTAACAATTGCTTTTTTCTAACTATTCCCCATTAACTCTTGATGATTTAGAATCCTATGTAGCTGCTCACACGATTTTGCTTCTCAGTTTCTTGTCATTACCCCAAATTATCACCTTTCATTTATGCAAGGTAATGGGCACTGCAGCCACATCATATGGTTTATTTTGTACCGACATCTGTCAACTGTTCCATATACCTCAGTTTGAGATACATCTTTCAATAATTGCTATTTCTTGTCTTTCCACTTCATGCCTATTTATATCTCACAGGCTGAAATCAATTGTTCATCCTTTTGCTTTTCATTGTTCCTAATTGTGCCTTTGCATTTCATGACCAATATTGTAATAACTTTCTCTCCTTGCAGTGTTATCTGTCTAGCAAAACTTTCTTTCTTAATTCACCCTGACTATAGCTATTTCTCTGCCTATACTACTTTGATGCCATACAGCTAAGCATGGTTGCAGAAAAACACAACCATAATGACTGTCGTCCTTTTAATTTATGACCTCTAGTCTCAAGTGGGCTCTTAATGCTGCCCGATAACCGTATTGTATTTCCTAATCCATTCATTCTACCACTTGCCCTGAAAATATCTCCTACTTTTTCTTCTTTCTCCAAGCCTCTAATATTTATTCCTAACTCCTAGCTGATGACCTTGCTTCTAGAGAAAATGGAAACAATCAGAATGAATAAGAATCCACCAAAATAGCTAACCACCTACTTGTGTGAGTTCCTCAGAAAAAGAATGGCTTAGGTGCAACTGTTCAAACAAGTCTTTCATTTGGTAGAATTGTTGCCTTTTTTCCTTCAAGATAGTTTTCTTTTTCCTGTATCATTTACCTCCCATTTAAATCAACCGCTAAACATGGTCTTACTTCAACTATGTGAAAAAATATTTTATTAAATCCAATCTCAGCACCATTTATCACTAATTTCCTTTTACAGAAAAATCTTTTAAAAATTTAGGTCTAATCCCCAATTCTCTTCCTATTTTCTTTCTTAAATCCTCTCTAATCAAGCTTTTGAACACAGTATATGAAATTTTATCAAAACATAATGACCTCTATATTAAATCCAATGGTTACCTCTTAGTCACCATCTCTCTTGACCACCGTCAGAATCTGATACAGCTTATTACTCTCCTATCTGACAGTTTCCTGATGTGGCTTCTAAGATTCCGCATTCCATTCTCCAGTGTTTGTCTCTCTCTTCTCACCCTCCCTCCCTCCCTCTCTCTCATTAGTCCTTCTTGGTCTTTTCTAAGGATTCAACTATTCTCTCTGACCATAAAGTGCTGGAGTTCCTTGGGCTCAGTCTGACTTCAGTCTCTTCATTTTTCCTTATACTTGCTATTTTGATAGTCTTACCTTGTGATTTCAAAAGTTATCTTTTTTTTGTAGGCAATTCCCAGATGGATATCTCTAGCCTGGACCACTCTTTTCAGTTCCAGACCTGTCCACTTACCTTTCTTACCTAAACTGCTCCTCTCAGTCTGCACCATGTTAGTAAATGGCAACTCCATACCTATTTTCTCAGGCACAAATTCCTGGAGTTAGATAGAACCCCCGTTTCTTATAACCAGCTTCCAGTCTGTCAACAAGTGCTGCTCACTCTTATTTTCAAATACAACTGTGCTAAAATCAATTTGCACTTTCTTCATGGCTACTAATTTAGTCCAATTCATTACTTTATTTTGAATAACTGCAATAACCTTCTATTGTCCTCATTTATCCTACTGTCACCCAACACTTTATATTCAGTATAGTAAATTTATGGGGCATAACTCTATGCAGGTCAAACATCTACGTAAACTCTTCAATACTTTTCATCTTTCACAGAGTAGAAGCCACAGATTAGCAGAATGTCCTTTCAATGGTCTACGTAGTCTGGTCTATTCAGTGCTCTGTGATCATCTCCTACTGATTGCTCTGTTCTAGCCATGTTGACTACGCTGGCTTTTTCTCCCATACTCCCCACATAATCTTTTTTTTTCCTGTCTTCTCTTTATGGTTGTATTTAAATATCTGTCTAGTTAAACATTTTCTGGACACTATATTTGAAATTTCATTAGTTTTACTTCGATATTCCTTGTTTATTTTTTCATAATACCTGTAGATGTCTGCTTTGCCATAATTTTTCTTGTTTATTTGAGTTACCATCTTTCAATAACATGTGTGCTCCATTTTGGTTTATTAACTACTGTATTTACAAGAAGGATGCATAGCATAGAGTTGGCAGTCAGCATACACCTGTTGGATGACTACTTGGACGAATGAATGAGTGTAGCAATGTTTCTGATTACATGGCCAAAGTCATATCTGAGATTCAAGAGTGGACGGAAAATCACTTCAGCAGAGAAAAAGGGAAAAATGTCCTTTAAATGTTTTTTTAAAAGATTACATTGAAATAAAAGACTCTACGTAATAATTATGTTAGTGCATTCAAGAGCCATAGAATTCTTTCCTATACGTACAGCTAGATTGCATACATGAGAATCATCTATTGTTAAGAACAATTGTTCTTCATAAGAGTCAATGGAAGGTTGAAGTTTAGTGTATCTTCAGTGTATTACACAGTAGTTAAACATCAATTTATTATTTATTATTATTATTATTATTATTATTTTGAAACAGGGTCTCACTATGTAGGTGAGACTGACCTGGAACTCACTATGTAGCCCAGGCTGGTCTCGAACTCACAGCGATCCTCCTGCTTCAGCCTCCCGAGTGCTGGGATTACAGGCGTGTGCCACCACGCTGGGCTTTAAACATCAATTTATAATGAACAGAAAATTCAAAAGGCTCAGTCACCAGTAATAGAATCAAAAGAAAATGATTTTGAACATCTTGCTTAGTGATTTCATTAATTTTATTGTGTTATTCATTCACGGGTTAGAATGGATTATCTAACATTTAGGGACAAAATGAAGTACCCTATGAGATGTGAAGACCTGTACCCCATGACATAAATTTTATGCTTGGGTTTTAAATAGAATCCTTGACAATTTGATTTACCCTTATATGTTCATTTTTTATTGTAATCAGTTATTAGCATTATCTGTACTTGTGGAGTTTTTCTACCACATTCTTAGTCTGTATTTCCTCTCTCCTGCAGTAACTATTAAGTTACTTCAGAAGGTTTGATCTATTTTTTTCTTTTTCTTTTTTTCTTTTTTTTCAGTGAGAATAAAGCAACCAGAGACAGCTTGAAGAATTCCAAATGCTGTCAAAAAATTCAGACTGAATTAGCAGAGGGAGGAGAAGGGAAGTGGAAAAGAGCAGCCGCATGAGTTCACGGGTCTGGCTTTTTATCCTGCCTACTCTGGGGGCTGCAGCAGTGGCCTTGCTTTCATGCCAGAAGCAGCACAAGTCCTAATTAGAATATGGAATACTGCAAAGAGAGGGGAAAGGCCCCATCTGCACAGCCACTTTAACTACAAGTGCAGAACCTGTTTTACAGCTGAGGCACAAAGACTGTATTAATACATGTGGTTAGTTCCTTCCTCGTGCATACTGTAGACCCATTGTGTCTGCTTTTCCTAAGTGGAGCAAACACAGACATACAATATTTCGTTCTCTTTTTGCTGTTACACTTCCTTTCTTGCCAGATGCAGCAAACCCCTTCCTAAGCCATTCTGTCTGTACTGCTCCGCACACTGACACCAGTCAGCTTGCAAGTGAGCAGGGCTGTCAGTGCTGGATATTTTCTCTTCCATTGTCACTGGTCTAATGACATCCTCTGGTTTATGTGCTTTTCTCTCCAACACCATTATAAGCTAGAATAACTCACTCAGTCTGGGTGTGAGGCACCCCTCCTATAATTCATGCCAAGTGAAGGAAATCCCTAGACTCGAGAACGAGTAGTGTAGCGTATGTACAGCGTACTAGGCAGTCTCCATGTGTAAACTTTCCATTTAATATAAGGAAACAAAGCGTCTCAATGTGCTTGGTACTCTTCTGCAGATAAAGAAGTCAGTAGGGATGGGAGGCCCCTAGTACAATAGTGCCTTTATTCTTAAAGTCACCATGGGAATAAGCAAGAGCTTTGTGTATTTGGTTGACTTCAGAGTATAAAATGTTACGGGAGCTTAACAATCGATTGTTAATTATTACTTAAGCACAAGTGTTGACTGAATCATAACACTAACAGATCTCTTTGGGAATATTCTTTTGTATAGCAATAATTCATCCAGACTGTATCAGGATTTGATTAAATGTGTTTGCTCCAGTATGAACATGAAAATGCCACATCCATTTTTGTATTTGCAGAGGCCAATAGGGCTCAGCACATACTAGGTGCTCAAAAGTATGATTTCCTGAGAGTTTGGAACCTCTTTGGATTTTGTTTTGGCTGCTAAAGCCAACCGAGGAGCCATATTCTGGCTGCTCAAAGGATAATTGCTAAAGAGAAATGTTTTAAGATTTTGTTTGGTAATACTGATCTTTGAACCTTGCAGTTCTTTAGACTTTTTCTTTGTTTAAAATGGATCAGGCCCTTAGAATCGGAGAGCAAGTATAGAGGAAATATAGCCACTGCTTTAGTCTGGATTTGCATCTTTTAAATTTTGTACATTATTTTTTTAAATTTCATTGATGATAATTTTGTAACTCAAATGTTCTCTGGTTGCCTTTAAGTGAAGGCAGTGTGTAAACACTGGGCCAAGGACCAACAATAACATAAAATAACATAGTAGTTTTGTGTGATCGAATGTAGAAATCACCATAGAAGAGCAGCACAAATACATTAAGATGAGTTCAATTAATAACAAAAAGAATAAAGAGTAGGTAAAACAATTTAATGTGGAACAAGGTTTCTTAAGAAATTCCTACAAAGTTATGAGGAAGAATTTTAGAAAAATATATTATCTCTGTAATTATACTGAATTTATTTTAAAAATGCTTATTTTTCTTAACTTGGATGAGAAGTTTAATTTGGGCCCAAAGGAAGAATTCAAGATTTTTTTTTTTTTACAATTCCAGACTACAATCTGAAGAGAATATTTTAAGAATTTAACTATGGTATGTAGAAATTATTTTGCTTATGCCAAAAAATTACTTTCTTATTTGCCTTTGCTAAAGAATTGCTCTCCTATTTTGGCTTTTTAGATAATAAAGATGTCAAAATTAATAATTATCAAGAGCTTGGTAAATTATGTGCAAGGATTATATTAAGCCAGCTACCTCATTTCTGTTAATAAATACATAATTTTAGTAAATGATCTCAGTATTTTACTGTAAGAATGCAAAATGAGACAATAGTCTTCTTTGAGTGGAAGCTGGTATCCCATGCTTTTTGAAACCGCTGCTCTCTGAATTTTCATACATATTCTTTGGTTAGGGATAATTGTTAAGGAGTTATCTAACATATGAAGCACACACATGTGGACTGATTCTTTGTTCAATAAATACGGATGGGAGTGGACAGAAAAACACGAGCCAATATCAACCTTGAATCCCATTATAACCACCTTACTACGGAGTTTTTCTCTACTTAAATGGCATAGCCTAAGGCATGTGGCTGGCTTGATGCTGTGTGTTTGTTATATGTTGCTATGAATAGCTGTTACCTTGAACTTCAGACTTTGCTTGGGGCACAGGTGTTGCCTTCGGGACATGTTCTGGAGGAATCTTATATCCTTGGGTCACTGTGTAGTGGATGGCTTCTCTGGAGAAACTACCTCCCTCAGATATCTGGGTCTGGTAAATAAACTTTTATCATCCAAAGATCAGATTTTAAAAGTTATTGCTGTAGCACAATACAATCTATGCTGACTAATAAAAGCCCCTTATCACATGTACATATTAATACCTTATTCTGCTCATTCAATTTGGTGTGAAGGACATGTTAGCTTGCATAAACTTGTACTCTCCTCGATGCTTGGGGAATACTTAATGTCTAGCATATGCAGAAACATTGCCAAATAGCTGACTGCATAGTGAATTAATGGGAAAAAGAAATTGATGTTCCTAAATATACATAATTATAAATGTGTGCATATATGTGCATCATATATATTTTTAAAGAAGCAGTCATATAATTCAAGCTGATTTGATTATATCTTCCAAAATTTTAGAAATAGTTCATATAATTTAGCAAATTTCTACTATATAAAATAACCTCATAATTCTCATGGCTTTAAGATAGAGCAAGTACCCTTTCTCTTAAGTGGTCATCAAAAATAAACCGGGCAATTCAAAAGAGTTGAGTTAGAAAGTCTTACGAGAATCTGACCGATTAATTTTGGATATTGTGCCATTTTCTTGGCCTCTGATCTCCGGAAACGTTGGCACGCGGCTCCAGTTCCTGCTCTTCAGATTTGTTTCCTGAGTAGAGAAACCCTGGGCACTCCTCTGTTTTGTTCAGGTGGTTAATGGCATTCCAGGGTGGTACTCACCAGGGCAGAGCGCTTTCACGACTCTGCCTCTGTCTGGCCTGCCATGCCAACCTTTGTTCCACTTGTGGTCTGTGAACCCACACTCTGGAGAGGTTAGTTTCCTACCCTAACTGCCCACCCAGGCGAGGAGCTTGAATTTAGCCTTGCTTTCCTTGTCAATTTCATCTTTTTCCATTTGCTTTAATTCTACTCTGGTTTTCATTGAGTTGAACCCAGCATGGTTTTCCCTTAGTTAACTGCTGTGTTGATCTAGGCATTAATATCATTGTCAGCACAGTTGTGTGAATAAGTTTTATTACTTATGTTGGGCTTCTTCTGCCAGTAGGAGGACTAAGGCCATAATAGTAATCAAATACCTCAGAGGGCCATTCCTTCCAGATTTGTCACTTGCCAATTCAACTGAAAAGGATTTCAACTTGCTATTTGGAAGAGTGTTTACTATATATGAGTAAAAATATCAGTAGAATCTGAGTGAAAAGTACAGAAAAAAATTTATCTTGTCATTCAGAGATAAACACAATTAAAACAAAGCTACCTCATGAGGAAGTCAGAGCCTAAGGTCAACAATAGATCCCTAAAATAAGGCCTGGTCCAGTGTAGTATCCCGGGGGACTGTGGTGTAGGACAGGTACTAGTCACCCAGCAGGGGCATAGTAAGCGAAACTGAGGTTGCTCTGAATTTTTGGCTTCTAAAATCACTGTAGATTATTTTCTGTTCTCAGAAGCACATCAAAGAAGAAATTTTGCACAGAGCAAAGAAGAGGAATAAGACCGGGATCAGTTTATGATTAAATCAATATAATATGTACAAAAATTGGGCTAGGTTCACCAGATAGTTATGCACCTGGAGTTCAGCTGTCACCATGTGATTTTCTATCCTCCTCCTCCTAGATATTCCCTTTATCTGCTGTTAGATTTTGAATTCTTTGCATTCTCATATCATCCGTTTTTGTTGGCTTACTTATTGATTTTATTGTATTATATTTTATAAGATTTAACAAAGAATGGCAGGCTAATATTTGCTTTCATTAAGTTTATTAGTACATTTTAGGTGTGCATTATAGTTACCTTCACCATTGGGAACATGTACTTTTACACAATGTGTCATGGTTCTTATTTTCTCCCCATTCCCCTGTCCTCCCTTCTACCCCTCCACCCTTCCCTATTTACAAAGACTTTGTTTAAATTTTTCCCTTTTCTCATATTTTCTCCTTTCCTTTCTTTCCTTTTCCTACCCTTCCCACTTCCCCTTCCCCTTTAGACCTTTTCTTCCTATTTCACATTTTCTTGTAAACATTTTGATCATTATTTGAGAAATTGATGGTCTGAAGGTATTTTTATCACAACTCTTGATTGATTTGTTAGCTGCAGTAAGATTGTCTTAGGTTATACTTTCTTGTTGGTATTCTCTGAGAGCCAGTCTCTCAAATCCTCTCTGGCCAGATATCAAGAAGGGGAAAATCTCTTAAATGCCTGTCAAGTCTCTGCCTATGTGACAGCCTTCTGCTGAAAAGACAGGGAAAACTGAGTAGGAAATCTTATCATTTAATTTGCAGATGTCCTTTCCATCTTCCTGTTTTGGTTATCTGTTTATTTGTCTCCTAAAAGTACGTGTGCACTTAACTTTTGTTGGTATCTGCCTGCTCAGAGGCCCTCTCCAGTTTTCAGAGCCTAAACCTATTGATATACAATGGGACGGGGGAATGGCAGCTGCTTTGGGTACACAGTTGTGGCACCCAGACAACAAGAGCTTCTCAAACAGACCTTGTTCAACCTTTCTTTCCTCTGCTACCACCCTCTCTTCCAGGGATAACTGAGGGCATCAACTCCTAGGCCTTTGGAAGTTTCTGCAGGGCAAATTAGGCCAAGGACACTCATTCATGTTCTTTTCACACTGCAAAGTTGTGTTGCTATTTCCTCTTCCTCTTTCTGTGTCCTATGGGTTAAAGTCTTTGAGACAATCTCTTGCTGATGGATGATCCACTTGTTTCAGGAGAGAGCAATATGGAGTGGCAAAAGCCACTTCATAATAAGCCTTTCCCTTATTACAACATGGCAATAACATATTTTTAAATGTAAATGAGTTTTGTAATTTAAGAGGGAGTTTAGCTCATTAACTCATTATCTTAAGCAAGATTACTAGATCCACTAGAGTAACTGCTTTATGTTAGCAGTCTGCTATTTATGCCTCCTGTTCCTTTATTTGGCCCTATTCTTTTTCTTTCATTGAAATATGTTGTAACATTTCTAGAACATATTTGACTCTATCTTATGTAATCAAATGTTTTAACAAAAGATGTGACTCTTTTTTAAGTAAATTGAAAATTTGAGAATTTTATCATTCTTACTTTCTGATCTTTGTCTATATAATTTGGAAAGGGCAGTTGTCTTTGAACTATCATTCTTATATTAAATGTCTTATTTTGAGACAATTTTTATCTCTTTAACATTGAGTTATGTTACCATTTTTATCATCATTATTTGAAATTTGTTTTACCTGCTTACATACGATTTCTTGTAACATAACTTCCCAAGTCTTGAGTTTTTCTTTAAGCATTTCTCAGTTAACTAGTAATTCTTCAAACAGAGTTTTTTGTTTTTTTTTTTGTTGTTGTTGTTGTTTTTTTTTTTGTTTTTGTTTTTGTTTTTTAGGAATGCTGGTGTGTTTTGCAACCTTTGCAAAGATAGGGCTATTTCTTTGGTGGTTCTAAAGCATATTATGGTGCAGTAGAAAATTGGGGCCTAGCAATTTTCTTCTCAATACTTCTGAAATGTTTGTTTTTTATTGTAGTATCCAATTATGTTAGGTATCACTCTCAGTTCAAAGGCTGTGCTGTGTTTTAAAAATAGAGCTTCATTTTCTATAAATTAAAAAAAATTCTAACACTGAATTCCTACTCCTTAGGATAAGTACAAGGTATAGTTTCATCATTGATTTTTGTCTGTTTGTGTGTGTGCATGTGTGTGTGTGTGTGTGTGTGTGTGTGTGTGTGTGTGTGTGTGCTGGGCTGTAAACCAGAGCCTCATGCATGCTAGACAAGTGACTTACCACTGAGCTACATCCTCATCCCAACTTGAAATATCTATCTTTCTCATACTTGTGTCATAATTCTGTGTACTTACACACATTAGGGAGTAGAAGGAAAGATATGCTGGTTTCCATGGCACTGAGGGGTTTCCCTAGATCTGTGTTTTTTCCTGCCAAAATTTGGAAAGTCCTGGCCTGTCCATTTGTGTTGTTCCCCTGGGGAAACTAGTCCTTGTTCCTATGAGTTGCTTCTGTGATGTCAGTGATAGAGGGCTGTCAGTGCCGCCAAGTTCATTTTTTCCTCTGATGCTTCCCTAGCATGCTTGGTAAAAAGAACCTGTGATTGCTAACTTTAGATACCAATTCCCCTGGGTTAACTGATACCCAGATCTCCTATCTATCTATCCATTCATCTATCTCCTATTTAACTACCTCCCGTTGGATTTGTTTCTCTGGAGAACCTGAGGAATAATACAAGACCTTTCCACGCAGCACTAAGAGACCCTGCATATCACCCTGTATGATACAGTCACGGTGCTTTTGTCTGGAATTTTGTGAGCTCCCCGAAGAGCTAGTAGAAAGCCTTTGGTTCTCCCTGTGTTCAAATCTATAGCTGTCTCTCTATTGCTGTCTCTTCACAGATCAGAGACACATTTTCCTAGTGTGAAAATAATTCTCCCTCTTCTTCCTAAGTTTATATCCATGAAGTTTTGGGTTCTTCAAAAATCCTCAGGTTCTCCTGCAAGCGCCACCATTTTGAAAATGTTAGCCATTACAGCTGACTGATTTCTCTTTTCTACCTTGCCTTATATCCACTCTGATATGATTGAGTACAGAGTTCAATATCTTCTTAAAAAGGAAAAGAGAAAACAAATTAACACCTCAGCATGGCATCCAGTCCCATAGCTTCAGAGAGAATTAGGATTCCCTTAAAACTTCTATTTTTTACAAGAAATATATTTTTAAATTCAAATTATGGGGATGTTTTTGAATTTTGAAAAATTAGCAGAAGCCCATTTCAGATGCAGGTTCCTATTTTTGTGGATCCAGCACAAATGACCTCTTAATCAGTTATCAGCTGGAGATTTAGCTGACATTCCTAAGCGTAATGAGCTGATATAAATGTAAGTTCTTTGGTTCTCTATTTAGGATACATGTCTGTCTTTTGGTGAAAAATCAGATTAGCATTAATGACAACCTTGGTATAGCATGAATGATATTTTTGTACGACTAGGAACAAGGGGTCTTGTGATCATTAGTGTTTTATTACTCCAGAGGAAGGGGACAGATCATGGAATGTTATGGCTTTTAAAGTTCATCATTCTGTATTACTGTCTTTTAAGAATTCTCTTAGAGGGCCGGGGATTTGGCTCAGTGGTTCTGCCACCTGCCTTGTGAGCACAAGGACCCAAATTCAATCCCTGGTACAAAAAAAAAAAAAAAAAAAAAAAAAAAAAAAAAAAAGAATGCTTCTGAAGGCTGACCCTCCCTTTTCATGTGCTCCCTTGCAAATACTACTGACATGTGGTTTCCATGGTGTGAAAGAGAGAAATAGTTTGGTTCTGTGGGAGATGATCAGGCAAAACAAATTGGGGTAGAGATGAGAGACTCTGAGACTAAGAGCCTCTTGTTGGAACTTGGAGTTGAACAAGTACTGCCTGGAACAAAACCAGAGCCCGAGACAGATAAAGAAAATAAAATATTTGCAAATAAACTCTTGGGACGATAGGAGACTTTGAGGTCTGGCTCTTAACTAGCACCTGGAATTGGTGCCTCCCTGCTTTAAATGAAAATGATTACAAATTTGACAAATATGTCAAAGTCAAGCTCAAAAGGGGAATTTGATTCAATCTTAAATTCCTAATTCTCTGAGAACCGAGAATACCCTTTACAACTAATTTGATTTCAATGATATTGGGACTAGACTTTTTTCTTTTTCAACTTTGAAGACATTCTTGACAAGGAAACATCGTTCTTATAGATAAACTATAAGGAAAAATGTCCAGGCTGTTTCAGAACATGTAGAATATATCCCAGCCATGTCATTACATGTGTAGTGTAATTTCTCTCTGCTTCCACGGCCTCAAGTGTAAATTGGAATTATTATGTTTATTCCGTATAATTAAGTGCAATGTTTTACCAAAAACCCTTTATTAAATATAATCTGTTACTCACATATTAGCGATTGCCATGAATATTTACAGTATTCTTCAAGGTCTTTAAGGCTCTCTGCTATGTATAAAGTTCATCAACACTGTAAATAAATGTTAAACTCGGTGTCAAAGACAGGCAGCCAACTATTAAAACCTTTTTCCCTTCTTCCAGAGTAACAGAAGTGTAGTTGATATAGTTTTCAGACTCACTGCAGTTAAATGTGGCCAGACAGCTGAGCTTATATGTCAAGCACCACATGCCAGTCCTCCTCCTCCATGGTTTCCTGCTTCTGTGCACCAGAACCTACTTGGATATGGTGACAACATGGAAAGAAGACACTTCACATGATGTTGGAGGAAAATAGGAAAGAAACCTGGATTTCTGAACCATCCTATGAATCAGTGAAAAAAAGTGTAGATTAGGTTGTGATAACGTATAGGTTCGTATGTTTACCAGCAGAATTCCATATAGAGCAGTTCTCTCACTCAAAATTTCCCCCACACTCAAAAGACGTTTCTAGCCCTCACTCTCCACATCGTGAGAAACCACCGAGCTGCTTTTTAACACATGGTTTGGCCTTTTCTAGCTACATCCATGTAAATGAAATCATGCGATACAATATGTCGCATTTCGTATCTAGGTTCTTTCACTCAGCAAATTATATTTAAGATTCTCCTAACTTATTCTCGTATTGTTTTATGCTATAATGTGCTCCTTTTTATTATTAATACTCCATTAGAGGTACCACACTCTGTGTATGTCTGCATTGGTTAAAGGACATTTAGTTTCTCTTTCATTTTTAGTAATTACAAACAATACATTAATACCTATGTATACATTTTGTGTGTGCACTTTTATTCCTCAGTCTATATACTGAAGAGTGGCATTGCTGGGTTCTGTGGCAGAAGTGCTTTGGACTTCACAAGAAGCCACCAGATGTTTTTTCCTTGAGTCAATGTGGCATTTTCACCACTCTCACCAGCGGCAAATAACGCTTGCAGTTGTTTCACACGTTTTCCCTCACTTAGTATTGCTAGTTATTTAGATTTTAGGGTACAGCATCTAAAAGAGACCTAGAGACCTCCCAATGATCTCCTTCATTTAATAAAAGTAGAATGATATCCAGAAAGGTGAATTCATTTTTTTTAAGATCACAATATAGCAGTGATAATCTGGACTATAAAAAAGAGAGGATTCTTCTGTGGCTCTCAGACTTGTGATCTTTTCTTTTCCTCCCATTTTTTCAAAGAGCCTTTGTGACCTGATCCTTCTCAGAAACAATAGAGACAATTCCTACGCCGTGTCATCTGCAATGTGTTTGAGGCCTCTCTAAGCTATGTGGATCATGCAATGAACAGGTAGTAATTTTCCCAGCGTATTTTCCCAGCTCCTTCGATTTATTCTGCAAGTTCCAGTCAGCAGCTGAGTATAAACAGTATTTATCCATTCATTTGGTAAATATTTACCAAACATCTAGTCTATGCTGGACCCTCAGCTGGGCACTGAAACGATCATAATAAATAAAATAAAAGTCTTGCTATGACCTTCGCGTTTGACTCATTTGAAGATGTGTATATTGTGAAAGGGAGAGGAGACATTTCTTTTTCAGCAGTACATTTGCATTTCTTAGCCCAAGCACACGACTAGGACTATGCACTGGGTAACACAAGCCACATGTGATGGGTTTCTTTAAGGAGAAAAGATAATAATCACTTCTAATTCTGTAAAGAGGTGCAAATATTTTCAGCAAATTGTTGAGATATTTCCTGTTGTAAAGCAGTTCTTAGAGACTTGGAAGAGTTATTTGCTTACGTCAGTTTTTAGGAAGCAATTCGCAGAAGAACAATTCAATAGCAAAAGCTAATATTGTTCCTCAAGCTACACCCTTTCTCCCTTCTTGTAGAAAAACACTGAGCAGACTTCCTATTAAATACAATCTTTTCCTAAAAGAAGGTGAGTGTCATTGGTTTTTGAACAATGGAATACCATCTGGAATGATAATTTATAGAAGAGAACCTGGTTTGAAAATGAGATTATCATTAAACTGACATTTTACGTGAAGAAAATGAAGAACATTTCTCTAGATTTCAACAAATAAGACGTGCATAATCTCATTTAAAACAAAGATTTTAATTATATAATGTTATTTAAAACATAATGTTTGAACTGAAACTTGTTAGAATAAAGCAATCCTGATAACTATTCTGCATAATATGTACATATGCATTTGAATATAAACATATACACATATGTAGGGAGAGTAGAAAATATTATATAATACATGCAATGTTTATGAGACCTGCCTTAATCTTTAGAAATGATTTTATGTGCTATAAAATGTGAGACATTACAAATAAAGGACAAAAAAACTTTAAACACTTTATTTAGTATTGGATACTAAATATCTGCTTAACAGGTGTGCAAATTTGTTAGTACAATACTACTTCTGAAACTATCAATCTACCTGGTGAGCAGTTAAAATGTAGTTTCAAACTTTCTGAAAATATTTTGCAGTCACTATTGTACTTTTCATGCATTGGACTCATGATACTTTCTTTAACATTGTATATGTGGAACAGTAGAATTCTAAAATTTCATGTGTAAAATAATCTCTAGAAATATTAGTTGACAGAGATAGATAACCTTGGGTAGATCTATGTGTAAAGATGTCAGCAATTATTTTTATATACATCTAATTAGCAATATTCATCTTTTGTGTTTCACTGGGCTGCGTGTGACAATGTAATATCCACCTGCGATTCTGACCAAGACCAAGGATTAGAAAGACACAACTGAGTATCACATCACACCTACTCACGACAAAACCAAAATCCTTACTACACATAATGAATGAGAAAGTTGAATATATGAAAGCGTCAGAAAATAGGAAGAATTAGCGGGGTAATTGAGGAATCATAAGGTTAAAAACTAAAATGAGCAGCAAAGAGTAAAATAAACATAGAAACAAGTTATGCCAAGGGCACACACTTTAGAAGGCTCTTCACATATGCATTTGCTCATAGTCATTTTTCTCTCTGTATGGAAACATCACTTAAAATTAGTCAGTGGGAAGCAGGATATTTTAGACAAGAGACAAGAACATGAACTTGACAGAGATTCACTGCAGAAGTATGTTGGTAAGAAATATTCCAGTTTCAAATTCTTCTTACTATGTTCTGATGGATTTTTAAAAATCACATATTATTAATAGTACTGTGCATTTTCCACCAAAATCTTTACCTTTGTTTACCTCTCTCTCTTCCCCTCTCTTCATACAGATATAGATTTATAGTTGTACAATCACTATATAAAATCTAGTAAATTACTATTCAAGAGTGTTTATTCAGGAAAAGAAACAGACTGCCGAGTTTTATAAGCTACATGAATTTTACATATGCCACTATATTAAACTTATTATTTAGAAATTATTTCCTGAGTCTCTAGATATCAATTTATGAGTGTTTGGTATATTCCAAAAGTATCTCCAGTTGTAATTTGATCATTTTGTCAAATGTCTAGGAGGATACATTTTCTATTACCAAAATGTACTGAATGCCTTATTTGGAAAATGCAAAAAGTTGCTGTAGACCAACAAATGCTTTTCTACTGCAGTACTTAAATGATTTGTTTTCATTGACAATTCATACTTTTGTGTTCAAATTCTAACTTTTTAGTGGAATAGTGAGTAGCTTTCACACTTGGTTAGTACACATGCCAAATCTTATATCAACAAATTCAAATTATGAAATGTGCCAAGTTTGTGAATTTTCATTAATTTATAAATGCATACATTTTTACTCTCACCAGTAATTAGAGAAGAATCCATATATTATGTATTATGTTATGGTATGTTTCCATACTTTCTTAAGTACAGAAGAGAAAATTCTGAAGCTAATTGTATTCACGCATCATCAGACATAGAAGTGATAACTGCTATGGGAATTGTAAATGGGGAGGGGAGGAGGGGATGGAGGGAGGGCAGGGACAAGGGGAGAAAATGCGAAGCTGTACTGTATACCTAAAATGTACCAATAAACTCAATGAGAGAAAAAAAGAAAAAGTCTATAATGTAAGTATGTGAAATGGTATTGAACAAGATGCTACAGTATATGCACCCTTGCTCCAGGTAAATCAATGTGTAACTAAATGTTTTCCTTGTCTGTGTTGCTCTGCGGAACCATCACTAGGCCTTTGTGATCTCCTCTATGGATTTGATACTTTTTGGAAGTTGCAGGAGGCATAACTTCTTTTCCCCTGCTTTGTCCCAGTTTATTACTTGTTTACTCTGTTCTGCTAGCAATTTCTGCAACTACTAACTTCATCTTGATGTCCGGCATTTTTACAACACTGCTAAGCCTCTAAAGTGAAGCTGTCAGACGCCGGAATTGAACTGTGGGCTCTGACTGGAAAATATCAGAAAAGGACAATTAGACCTGTGGATTCAAGGTGGACCAGGCCCACTTGGGTCAGGACTCCATTAGGTTGCAAAAGTCATGGTGGTGGAAAGGGCTCACACTTAGGGAACAAAGAGACAAATTCCACTTCCACGTTATGGTAATAATTCCTATAATAAGCAATTTTCAACTTTTTCACTGTGGCAAATATAACAGCTGATATTCTAATACATTATCTTGCTATGAAAATCTACAGGGTCAAGAGTGTGTTTTACTAGTTACTAGTTGTAGTTCCATAGGGATGGCTCTTGTCATTGAGGTTTAGAGTAAATTAACAAATGGGCACCCTGAAGGTCAGCAGTAATGATTCAGACACAGTGGCAAGTACTAGGACCAGATTTCAATTACTAAAGAAACAGTTAAAGTGAAAGGGCCAATCAGAAGGAACAAAAGTATCTGTCTGGTCAGTTACTGAGAGAGATTCTGGTAGATGACATAAACTATGTACTCATCTACTAAAACTATGGTGGGTCAAGGACCTGGTCTTAAAGTAATGGAATACCTACATTTGTAATTATATCTTATATTTATAAAGAACCAATGGACCTACTGTTTAGAAATGAGTCACAACTCATACTTTCTTTTACTTAAGGGTAGGAGTGGTTGAGAACCTCAGGTCTAGCTGGGACCTTTAGATGAGACAATGTGAACAAAAACACCTCTTCCATGAGGTGGCATATGGTTAATATAGCTACTTGTCTCCTTAAAAGTCAGGGATTCTTATATCCAGGAATAATCACAATCATCCACAACCAATCCAAGTTTGTCTGTAAAGGAGTGCCTTGGTTCTCCTCTCTTAAATTAGGCAAATGTAACCTAGAGTGGATGACGAAAAGCACAATCTACATCATACTTTATCTTGTGCAACAGCAACACTGCACAATCCCACCCGCCTCATGGGACAAGGAATTTCTTTCTTATTTGCTAATGCATTGATAGAGAAATTCAAAAAGGACTTTAATCACATGCTTTTAAGCTAAGGAATTGGTCTAAACTGTATCCATTGTAGGTGACACTTAAAATATGTGACTTGAGAAATTCTCTCCTTTGTGTTCTTTTTGCTGAAGAGCAAATTGGGCATAAAGAAAAATAAAGATATTTTCCACTCAAAGCTGTGCAAGTGAAGCCATCATATCACAAAACTGTACCATACTGTCAGGAGATGATCTGCCAACACTGTTTCTGTACTGAATTGCAAACATTTAACACAAAGTGACACCAGCCAGCATCTTCTGACTCCCTGTAAACTGTCAATAAGCTAGGACTAAAATGTTTCTACTACTATTTTTTTCTCCCAAAAGAATACCATTTATACTTCATGTCTTGTGGTTTAAATTCTCTATCTAGCCATGTGAATATAAATCTTGTTATATGTGTGTATTTGAACAGCTCCCTTTATTGATGTACTTTGAAGAAAAATCTTCTTTAGAAATCTGAACAAGATGTCCAAGAATGCAAAACTGGTTCTTTGTAAACCGAGTTGAACTTAAAAGTAATGCTGTGAGGAAAAGAGCAACAAACTGTTTCCTAGTGGTTATGTACGATTGTTTTATTAGGTTTGATAAGACTAAACAGACCAAAAGCATGACAGTCTTGACACCTGGCTTACGAAAGATGAAATTCCTGAATGGAAATTTTTCTTATTGAACTTCTCTGAAGAGTTTTGGCTGGAAAAAAAAAGTATCTTTTCTAAAGCCAATACATTCTCGGCACCCCTTCAACTGGCTGAAAAATGAGGTACTAAATTCTTTTCTTAATGGGAAATCTACTGTTGTTTTAATACATATTTTTTGGAACCTTTTTGTTAAAAAATTTCTGTCATCACTTTTCCTTTGTGGAAATAAATATGATACCATATGGAAAAAAAAGGTTATAGCTCCATATGTATAGAATAATGGTCTGAATTTAAAGATGAACTAATTCTAACCTCCACTTAGTGATTAGAAAATACTGAAAAAACATATTCAAGTTAATATGTTTCATAGTTGTTATGTATCTCATCACATTAATATGGCTACTCGGTACCCAACAGTATTTAGATAAAGTTAAAAGCATTTATAATAAATATAATAAAATATTTTTACACACCTTCATTGCTTATCTTACTAGTTCTGCTGTGTGATGCACAACAGACTAATTAGTGAACTTCAGTTCAGATATTTATATACTATTCATTTCAAAGAATGGATTTCTATTCTTCTACCTATTATTTTAAAAAAATGTGAGAGCGAAGTCATAAATCACAATAGTTCAGATGTTGAAAAATGTAAGTGCTTTTTTGGTCTGTCAATGTATCCCATGAATTTCTAGGTTTGAAATTTGGAATAGAAGCACTTCAGGATTGAAAACAAGAAGGATTAATTGTGCAAAGATATGCAGGATTGTTTAGCGTAAGATTAGAGTACAGGGCAAGAAGCTGGCTATTCTAAAAGATTCAAAACAACAAAAAAAAAAGTATTTTGTGACTCTGGATTACTTGCTTCACTCAGCCCAAGACTGAACAGTAGGAGTGAGTATGGAGCCGCTGCTCAGGGAAAGCAGCCAACTGGTATACCTAAAGGTTTGCCCCTTTAGCCCCTTTAAAAATGTTCCACAAGAGCCTGACATGGTAGTGGTTGATGAAACAGGATTTATGAACCCAGAAAACTGAGCCAAATGAAATTCCATCCTAGACATGATTAGCATCTTCTGTCTGACCATTTCAGATGGTGAACTCAATTCCATCCAATATATCCCATTTAATCTTTGATCCAAACATAATCTCCCTCTATCTTTTGCTCATTTTTTTTTCTGACACCTAGGGAAACATTTATCTCCCTTTCCACATGGTTCTTCCCTAAAAATGAAGATAGTTCTAACATTCCTTATTGTACATGTGCAACTGAAGACAGAAAACATACTCTTTTCTTTCTTTCCGTATAAAAATGTGAATTAATGTCATATTTATTCCATACCTTTAAATGAGTTGTTATTCACTCCATGCTTTTAAAATATATTTTAAAATGTGTCACTTAATATATCCCAAACAGAATTCAGTTGTAAGGATAGGAGCACCATTGTCCTTTATACATCAGTGACAGCCTGAAATGATTATATTTCCCACATTTACAGTGAACCATTTCTCTTCCCACGTTGTCAGTCTTGTTTCATTACCAGAATTACCTCTTCACTATTAATAAACTGTCTTTGTATTTTCTTTATTTGTCATTCTCCTTACCTGTGTATATATACACATGCATAAATATATGTATATGTAGAAAGGAATTCTCTGACAATGTAAAATAATGAAGAGTGAGACACTAGTTGTGGTTTGACCTAGATGAACATCAAATGGCATGATATTTGGGAGGATGTAGGTAGAAATGATTGTTATTCACTTGTCATATATAGAGTAATCATTTAATAATTTATGTATGAGACAGAAAATTAGTACTTGTATTACAAAGTACAACTCCTTTTCAATTTGAGATTTTATGCTTGGCAATTTTCAAACATTTTTGTTTGAAGGGCTAAACAACTGAGAGTTTGATCATTTTCAATGCACTCCTACTCCAATATTTTATTCAACTTCAAATTTTTAATGAGATACTCAAATTAAGTTTCTGCTCTGGGACCTCAAGGAAGTGTTTCATCTTTCTCTTCAGGTAAATAAAATATAAAGGGCTCACCAGTGGTTTCGTAATTCTTCATGGAATTATTCATACTTCTGCACATTGACAAGACTCAGATACACTCATTTGAAGTTAAAACTAAAAGGAGGAAAAAAACTCCTAAAGATGGGTAATTTTGACTCTTTACTGTCAGAATATCTTTGGGAATAGCCATGTTTGGTAGGTCCAAGGAACTTGACAGTCTTACTAAAGATCCATCAGCCATCACAAATGCTGTCAGAGCTTCAGATATATTGAATATTTCAATAGTGTCATTGCAAAACATGCATACATATAATATATATTATTTAGCATTGAGAGATTACATATAATATATATTAATATATAACATACATGTAGTTTCCCAGTAGTAATCAGTTTGTGTAGAACATGAGAAACTCTTACAAGTCTTTCATTTTATTAATCATACAATGGAGTCAGCTCATGAGAAAAAACACAACAGCATAAGACTGGTCCATTTTATTTTTACACTCCAAGTACAAAGGATTTAAAAACCAATTTAAAGTGAGAAAAAATTATTGTATTTTCCTAGTGATTAATTTTAAAAAAGGAATAGGATAATCTAGAAGCCTGGCCCCAAACTGTAGATGCTGCAGTGTTAGCAGATCATGCTACTGTGCTTGACAGGATGTTAAATGAGACTTGTGCTGGCTTAGTTTCAAATATACACTGAGAAGAGAGATGGATACATGAGGCATGTCATTATATGTAGCACATATTCATATAGAATACCTAGTGTTCCAGTTTACCATCCAAGAAGCAGCTGAAGAACTCACAAGGGGTTGAGGTATGGGTAATGTGTTTGGAGAAGAGAATCTTTGAGCTTTATGTGCAACCATACATCCTCCACCAAAGGCCCCTGGGTCTGTGCCACTTTCTCAAGTTTTCATAAGGTAGCAGGAGAGCTAAGATATCTATGTCCCCGCAGCTGAGGTCATGGAGAGCACCAGTGGGCAGGAGAAGGGCAAATCAAGGGCTTAGTGACAGAGCTTGCATAGAATCTCTCATTGGCAGCATCCTGGAGCAGTCCTGGGGTTTGTCAGAGTAAAGGTTGTGTCCCACCGATCTTTGCGGGCAGCCTAGGGTAGAGGGCTGGTGTGAAGTTATCCAAGGTGATTCCAGAAGGTATGACAGGGGTCCTGAGGAGATCTCACCAGAGAGTAACAAGCCAGGGTCTATCTAGACTCTGATAGAAAAATGCAAAATGTCTGCTTGGACAGCAGTTGGCCATGGGACTTCAGAAAAATTCCCAGAGGCTGAAAAATCACTGAAAAACCTCTGATAGTGTCTCACAAGCATCCAGTTCAGTGATGTGCCAAGACTAGTGGGTGTAACTGACTTAAAATACTCTCTTGCCCCCTTTTGAAGGCTCAAGACAAAACTTCTTTACACTGAAGGGATTTTGTGCTCAATCCAATTCACAGTCCCAAGGAAATCTTCCATATATGCTAATTATTTAAACAACACAATTTCATTCAATAAGACAAGTTGACCAGTTATACAAGAATGAGGAAAAAAATCAGGGGGCCAAGTTTTCATCCATCGATGGAGAAAATTCCCACACTGAATAAATTTACAGGGCTGGGGGTTTTGTTATACTGTGATTAGTCACAGTCTGTCATTCAGGTTACATTAGAAGATACTTCCAGTTTCTCTGAAAACCCCTCATAGGCTGGGAGAGCCTTGGAGGGTAACAGCCTCAGGGGGCTCCCGGACCCTATGTATGAGGCTCCCAGTCGGGTAACACCCTCCTTCCCAAACCTGCCAAGGGCTAGCGATGACCCTCCCCACAGGATACCACCCATTTCATCACTGTGCATTGGAAAGTAAAACCCTAAAAAGCCAGGAGGTCCTCCTCCAACATGCTGGCTTGCATACAATCTTTGGGACCTAGGGACTTGCAGTGTGAGAGACTTTCTCACAAGTGATTCAGAGCTAGACTTATTTTGATTTAGAAATAGATGTTTTTAATACCAGAACAGTATAGTTTTATTTACAAAATACTTTATTCTTAAATGTTTGTGGACTAAAAGACAATGTGTGACAGACACTCTTGAACCAAACATGCCGGGTGGAAAGGCATCTGGATGTGGTATTTCCATAGTGGGCACAGGCTCTGGTCCCTGCTTATCTCCCTCTGTGGTCTGCGCTATGTGCCTTCCTGTCTGCTATGTAGTTATGTACAGTACAAATACCATGAATACTTCTGATCTTGCTTTACTTTCCTTCCTGGCAAATTCTCTGTGACTGGTTATTTTTGATTCTTAATAAGTAGGAGTTTTATGCCTCTAGAAATATACTGCCGTTTTATGGCTCTGCCTGATGAGTGAATTTTTCAGCAACCATATGGTATAGCTGGCTCTGACTCTATCAGACTCTAATAGCGCTCAGAGTCTGGGGAACAGCTTGCTCATTCCCATCTTTCCTAAACTCCGCTCTATTGATTGCAGTCTTTGATAAGACAAGTTGTTGAGTTTTCAATCTCAGCCAGAAGGTTTAAATAAGAGAGTTTGAAAGTCATCCTTTGATTGGACTTTGTTTTGCAAAATTGAATTTTTCTAATGCCATAGGCACAACATTTATAAAAATGCTTTTCATTTTCTTGTTTAAAATCTTGAAAATAGTTGTTTCTCAAACCTCTGTTTGAAATGATTTAATTTCTTGGGGCAATCATATTCTCCATTTTCATTTTAGTTGATCAGAACATTTTTATTCTACTATAATATCACAGTTGATACTTTAGTTTTTTGAAATATGCTTATGTTTCACAATTATTTCAGATGCTATCAGGTGGTATGACTGTATATTTAGCAATTATTTTAAAGGATAAAGAAGTAAAACATTAGGCAATGTCATGTTTATTTTATAAGGTAGAGCTCTTATATTTTTAAATCCAATTATTTAAATTATATCTATTACATTTGTAGCATCATGGCATCCTTAGAGAAATCTAGTCTAATATCTAGAATAAGATAGTATGACTACTATTAATAATAATGAATATTGCTAAAACTTGTTAAGTGGTTCCCATTTGCAGAGTGGTATTATAGGATTTTAGAGGTCTGATGTCAATTAATTCTCACATATAACAAAGTAGATACTACTGCTACTTTCTTTCAATGTGAAATTAAAAGGAAGTATGGAGAAATGAGTGGAATTACTTTTTTGAGAATTATAAAATCCTGAGAGAAGGAAGCCAAGAACTTCAGAAAAACAGCAATTCTGAGAGTCCCTAGACATAGGAAATTGACAAAATCAACCAGTAAGAATTTTAAATGGTGATGGGAAAAATGCAAAACAACAGGTGTCATGGAAGCCAAGAAAGAGGGCATTTCAGGGCATGGTACCAATGTTTTACATTCTTAAGAAAAACTTTGTAATCTGATAGTTTAAATGGTTCTGTTGGGCTTATTGGCAATGAGATTGCTGGCAATCTTGATGTGAATTGACTGGGGCAGGAATCATGTGGTGAAAAAGCAGGAATAATAAACAGAACAACTCTTTTAGAAGCTCAGTTGCAAAATATAGGAGTAAAAATGAGTGCTGGTTTGAAAGGAGGTAGGCATAGATAGATGTAGAAATCTATATATCTTGTACATGGACATAAAGTGAAGAAGCTAAGTTTTCTGGAATCATATAGTAGTTTATAGGGAAGGAAGTGCTGAGAGAGCTTCAAGAAGGCTTAAGTGAGTTTTTCTGCGAATGAAAAAGCAGCATACTATGGAAATGTGAATGGATCAGTAAATAGTGCTTTGTTCCTGAAGTGGCCTTCCTGTTGCAACTGAGACAAGGGGACCCACTGAGCTTTGCATGTTCACATCTCTCCAGCATTGACTACAGGCTGCCCACTGGGGGAGGCTATAAGCTGTAACCACGGCAAGGCACTCCCTGCAGCTGAGGGAGAGGCACAGGGAGGGATTTAGCCATGAGCAGTTGAAACTCCCAAGGGCTGAGGGTAATGAGCTGAGATAATGATCCTGGAGAGGATCTCTGAGTGGAGAGTTACAGAAGTGATTGTAGTCCACTCCTAAGTCACGCAGGCCCATTGTTGTCTTCTAGGAAATTGTCCCCATCTGGGAAGAACTGCTCCAGAATTCTTGTTGGCCCTCCTTCCTTGGAAATTTACAAGAAAAGTTAGTAGGATTAACTGCAGCCCCCGTTGCTGCCTGAGATCTGTAAACAGTAATTAATACTCATCACCCTTTACCACTATATATTCCAGATTTTCTGTTCTCGGAAAACCTCTGTGCTTATTGGGTTGTTTGCCTAGTGGACTCACTAGATCTTTATCCCTCATGGATCTGAGTACCTGGTTACCATAGCCTTATCACTGCTTTTTCAGGGTCATTAGATTTGTTCATGGAATCACACTGCCTTACCCAAGTAAGTTCCAGGGTACAAAATTTATCCATGCTCATTTTGGGCTTAAGTCCTACTCACCCTGACTATTGTGGTGTGCTTCTTGCCAGAATGGCTGCCAGGAGAGTGACTATCTTTCCTGATGTTTTCACAAGAAGCCTCAAGTTACTAATAGGAATTTCCAAGTTTGAAGTTCAGTGTGACTCTTCCTGTGTCCATGGTGGAACACGGAGCCCAAATTTTTCTAAGGAATTCTACTGGGAATGAGGGTAAGTGTAGTCATTCTTAGTTCTGAAATTTTGGATCCCAGCCTCATTTGAGATACTGAGGATATACCACTGTAAGAGGTTCACTGCTACAAGTTATATGCTCTATCTTGGAGGATATACCGCTACTTCTCTGTTATAGGCTAAATTGAAGGCCTCATCTATAACTCATGTCTCAAAGCCCTAACAGTATCTCAGAATGTGACTGCATTAGGAAATAGGACCTGTAGAGCAAGAACAAAATCAGAGTTGTTAATAGTCCAATATCTATTACTATAGTGAAATATCTAAGATCAGACGATTATAAAGAAAAGAAGTTTCTGTAGCTCACAGTTCTGGAGGTTCAGGGACTAGTACTGGCATCAGCTTAGTTCTGGTAAGGACCTAATGGCAGATGGTATCACAGGGATGGGAGCATGTGAGAGAGGAGAGCACATCACCAGATAGGAAGCTAGAGGGAGGACAGGGCCAGCCTTCCTCTTCTTATTACACGGCTCTCAAAAGAACTAATTCAGGGACCACATGGGATGTCTTAATCCCTAAGTTCAAGACCAGCCTGGAGAAAAGGAAATTTGGATACCAAGAATTTAAATACATCCCCTGAGAAATAGAGTGAGCCAGCGAAGGAGTGGTTCTAAACGTGTCTGGATGGAGTAGAATATTTGGAGTTATGTTTAAGATTTTGAATTTTAATGTGACATAATGAGAAGCCTTTGAACCAAGAGTCAAGGAGTAAGGAGTCAAACATGATTGTCATTAAATCTGATTTTTTAAAAATGTATTGCCCAAAGGTGATAGTGAGAATGGCTTGGAAGGGGACCAGACTGCAGCCCAAGGGCCTTTTTAGTGATTGTGAGGATAAAGAAAAATTTCAAGGAGAAAAGAATAATTATGACAAAGTCAAAATACACAGGACTTAATAGTGGATTAATTATGACCACCAAAGAATTATAAATTGTCAAGGAAGACACACAGAACCAGATTCTGGCTGGAAAATTAAAGGATGATACTGAGTTCTAGATACACTGGAGATCTGAAGACTAAAGATCTGAAGGAACCCAAGGTTGAGTCAGCCTCTGTGTCCATGATGGTGGTAGCAGGGCAGTCGGATATACGGGTGCAACCCTCATATACAAAGACTAAGCTAGAAAAATAAATGTGGGAGTAGTTAGTCTGGGGACTGTGCTTAAAAACCAAGGAAAAATGAGCTTAAATATAAATAAGAGTAGAGTGAAAACATCAGAGCACCCAAGGAAGTGATAGCAAGAATATTCTAAATTTGGTGGACGATCCATTTCTAAATAATCCTCAGATAGTTTCGCCTTCCCTTTGTGTTCCCAATTCCTATCTCCGCATATCGCACATTCTTGCCTATCCACTTGATGAGCCCTGAATCCTATTGATATGTGGCTTTCAGCATTAAACTACAACAGAAATACCATCAGAAATCCCTGATATCTGTGGAGTTAATTCTAGAATGCCTTGTGTTTATTCTAGTGATAGATTTACTCTATTTGATAGATTTATTGAGGCATAGCTAATATACAAGAAACTGCACATAATTAGTGTGCCATTTGATGAGTTTTAATGATTAAGAATTGTGAAATTAATACAACAATCAAGGTAGTGAGAATATTCAACTCATCACCTCCAAAAGTTATCACTTGCCTCAGTCCTTTGAATTCTATTGGTTTTTGGTTTGCTTTTTTAATGTGTGAAAGCATGTAGCATAAAACTTGCAATTATTTTTCTTTTTCTTTATTGATACATTTTAGGTATACAATACAGTTACATCATCATTGGGATCTTATACCTTTATATGATATATATTAGTTCTTATTTTTTCCCCATACCTCTGCTCTCCCTTTACCCCCTACACTCTTCCCTATTTACAGAGGTTTTATTTCTATTTTTTTCCTTTTCTCTTCTCATCTTTTCCCTCCCCCTCCCCTTCCTCTTTACCTTTAGACTTTTTTTTTTTTTTTTTTTTTACTTTTGAAACTTTTCCGTGAAATTGAAAGGGAAGCAATATTTCCACATTCATTCCTAGAGGCTATTATTATTTCGATTCCCAAACCAGGGAAAGACCCAACCAAGAAAGAGAACTACAGGCCAATCTCACAAATGAACAAAGATGCAAAAATCCTCAATAAGATACTGGCTAACAGAATACAGAGGATCATCAAGAAGATCATACACCCTGACCAAGTTGGATTTATCCCAGGGATGCAACGATGGTTCAACATACATAAATCAATAAATGTAATACACTATATTAACAGAGCCAAAGACAAAAATCACATGTTCATCTCAATAGATGCAGAAAAAGTATTTTACCAAATTCAACAACCATTCATGATAAAAACCTGGCAGAAAATTGAAATAGATGGTCTTTATCTCACCTTGATAAAGGCTATCTGAAAAACCAACAGCCAACATCATACTAAATGGTCAGAAACTGAAAACCTTCACACTGAAATCAGGAACAAGACAAGGATGTCCACTGTCAACAATCTTGTTCAATATAGTTTTTGAAATATTAGCTACATGAACTATACAAGAAAAAGAATAAAAGCAATAAATATAGGAAAGGAAGAAGTTAAACTGTCATCATTTGCTGATGACATGTTACTCTACATAGAAGACCCCCAAAACTCCGCCAAAAGACTTCTAGACTTAATTGAGATACTGTAGAGTAGCTGGATACAAAGTCAACACTCAAACATCAATAATCTTCTTGTACACAAATAACAGAATCACTGAGAGAAATTAGAGAAACAATCCCTTTCACAATAGCATCCCCAAAAATGAAACATCTAGGAATCAATCTAACAAAGGTGCCAAAAGACCTCTATATTGAGAACTACAACATTCTTTAAAAAAGAGATTGAAGAGGATATAAGAAAATTGAAAGATATCCCTTGTTCCTGGGTAGGAAAAAACCAATATAGTGAAAATGGCCATACTTTCAAAAGTGCTATAAAGATTCAATTCAATCCCTATTGAAATCCCAACAGTACATTTCACTGAACTAGAGAAAACAATACAAAAAATTCATTTGGAACCAGAAAAAACCTAGAATAGTAGAAGTTATTCTAGGCTACAGAGACATGACAGGGGATAACATAATCCCCAACTTGAAACTATACTACAAATCCACTGTGATAAAAGCAGCATGGTGCTGGCAAAGAAACAGACCCAAGGATCAATGGAATAGATTAGAAGATGCACAAACAACTCGAGACTTTGACAAAGGAGCCAAAAATCCTTACTGGAGGAAAGATAGCCTCTTTAATAAATAGTGCTGAAAAAATTGGATTTCAACTTGCCAAAGATTAAAACTAGACCCCTATCTTTCACTGTGCACTAAACTAAAATCCAAGTGGATTAAATAGCTAAATGTTAAAAAAGAAACACTGGAAGAGAAAGCTTGCTGGAAGATAAATTAGGTAGAACTATTGAAGACATTGGCATAAGAAAAGACTTTATGAACAAATCTTCAGTAGCATGGGAACTAGCACAAAGAATCAACAACTGGGATCTCATCTTTTTAAAAAGCTTCTGCACTGCAAGAGAAACCATCAACAAAGCTAAATGACAACCTACAATGTGGGAAAAAAAATTTATCAGCTGTTCCTCAGACAAAGGTCTACTATCCATAGTATATAAAGAGCTCAAAAAACTCAGACCCCCCCAAAATTTACAAACCCAGTTCAAAAATGGGCATCTGAAATGAATAGACTTTTCTCAAAGAAGTAAAAGCAGCAAATAAACATATAAAAAATGTTCAATGTTGCTGGTCACTCAAGAGATGCAGATGAAAACAACACTGAAATACCACTTCACCCCAGAAAGAATGGCAGCTGTCAACAACAAATGTTGGTGAGGTTGTGGGGAGAAAGGAACCCTTCTTCATTATTAGTGGGAGTGCAGATTGTTGCAACATTTGTGGAAATCAATATGGAGATACCTCAAACAACTAGGATTAGAAATCCCATTTGACCCAGCAATTCCACTGTTGAGTATCTTCCCAAAAGAATTAAAAGAATTATATCACAGTGATATATGCTCACCCATGTTTATAGTGGCATGGTTTGTAATAGCTAAAACTTGGAAACAGCCCCATTGTCCATCAATTGGAGACTGGATAAAAATGTGTGTGTGTGTGTGTGTGTGTGTGTGTGTGTGTGTGTTGAATAAAATTGAATATTACTCAGCCATAAAGAAGGAGAAACTAGAGACATTTATAGCTAAGTGTATACACATTGGGGACATACTCCTAAGTGAAATTAATAAGATGCACATATGAAAATATTGAATAGTTTCTCTGTTGTGATAAACAAAAAGTGTAAATCAGAATCAAAATGTATATACCTTCCCAGTTATCAAATGTTTAGGTGCACAATACAGCATTATATTGTCAACTGTAGACACGGCATTGTTAGCAGACCTCTAGATACTCAATTTGTGTGACTGAAACTTCATTCCTATTGAAGATCAACTCTCCATTTTCCTCTCTCCCCAGCCCCTGGCAGTCATTCCACTTCATGCTTTTATGAATTTGGCTATTATTAATGCCTCATATAAATGGAATTATAACTGTAATTGTCCTTCTGTAACAGTTTTATTTCACTTTGTACAATGTTCTAGTTCTCCAGATGCATTCATGTTCTTGCACGAGACAGGATTTCCTACTTCTTAAGGAGGAACAATATTTCATGGAATGTATATATTCCAAATATTAATATTCACTTGTATATCTATAGATATTTAGGTTTGCCAGATATGTTGGCCATTGTAACCAATGCTGCAGTAAAAATGGATAGGCAAATATCTCTTCAATATACTGATGTCAATGTTTTTGGATACCTTTCAGGAAGTGAGATTGTTGACTCATATAATAATTCTGCTTTTAATTTTTTGTTGTTTTTGGAGAAAATTTTGTACTATTTTCCATTGGCTCCACAATTTTATATTTTTACCAACAATGTATAACAGTTCACATTCTCAGCATTATTTGTTATCTTTGTTGTTTTGGTAATTAGTCACAAAAGCAAGTGTGAGGTTGTATCTCAGAAGAGAGATGATTTATATTTGCCTCTTATTAGAGATAATGACCTCCTTCTTATACTTTGTGTGTGCATCTTTTTCAGAAAAGTCTATTTAGTGGGAGTCTATTTATTTGACTTTTGCTATTGAGTTATAACATTTCCTTATATATTTTAAATATTAATCTCATCAGATTCCTAATTTACTCGTAGGTTCACCTTTCACTTTGTTGAGTCACCATTTCTGTTTCCTATGATGTGTGGAAGATTCTTTTTACATTTTCCCACTTGTCTAATTATGCGGTTGTTGATTGCACTTTTGGTATCACATCCAAGAAATCACTACCAAACTCACCATCTATTTTTCTGTTGTGGTTTCTATCTATATGTCCTCCAAGGGCCTCGTGTTCTCACAGTCTGGGTTTTGGAAGGTCATTGGATTTGGACACTTACAGCTGACTTGCTGTGAGGTGGTGGGGTCTGATCAGAAGACGTGGGTCATTAGGATGTGGTCTGGAAGTATTTATCTCCTTTCTTGGCTCCTACTTTCACTTTTTTTGGTTTCCAGTCAGCCACAACCAGAACAGCTTCTTCTTGGCCATGACCCTCCGCCATGCTGTTCCACCTTAGAGACAGATGTTGGATGGAAATACTGACCAAAGTAAACCTTTCCTTCTTGAATACCTCGGTGTCAGGTATTGTGTCCCAGAGATGAAGGAGGTAACTAAAACAGTCTCGTTGAAGAAGTTTTGTAGTTTTGGGCCTTATGTTTAGGTCTTAATTCAAATTGAGTTGATTTTAGTGTGTGTTGTAAGGTAAGGGTCCAATTTATTCTTCTGCCTTTAGATATCCTGTTTTCTCAGTACTGTTTTTTCAGAAACTCTCTTTTCTTGATATGTATTCTTGTCTCCCTTGTTGGAGATATGTTGAATGAATTGTACAGATTTATTTCTAGATTCTATTTTCTTTTCTGTTGTTCTATCTTTATATCAATACCTACTGCTTTGTATCCTTACAATATATTTTGAAAGCATGAAGTATGACCCCTTTAACTCTGTCCTTTTTCTATATTGCCTTGGTTCTTTTGTGGAACCAAGGATCTTTTGTAGTTCCATATGAATTTTAAGATTTAAAAAAATTATATAAAATATGTTAATGGGATTTTGATAGGTTTATATTGTATATGTAGATTGCTTTTAGTAATATGAACATATAAAAACATTAATTTTTCTAGTTATTTGTCTCAAGAATTCTGTCTAGGATTTCCAGTATTACATTAGACAAAAATTACTTTCTCATCTATGGTCTTTTGTTGAGGTAAATTTCTTCTCTCCCTACTTTGCTGAGAGCTTTTTTTTTTTAAATCATGAAAGGATGTTAAACCTTTTCAAAAGGAGAAAGTCTTGCTTTAAAATCCAGATGTTTCCTCCCAATCCAAAGTATTTCAGAAAGCTCCTTTTCTTTTATGATTTTATTTTTCAGTTATGTTTATGTCAGGAAAAGGCATTGTTATTCCCATTTTCTTGTGCTTCAGCTTGTCTATTTCTCTTAAAACAGGATGTGCTTCAGGTTATGAGAGCTACTAGAATGCAGGGTCCAAGGCACACTGAACTTACAGCTCCAGTGTTTAGCTCAGGTCATGGCAAATAAATTGTGGTCAGCAGATGTTTGTGGGAATAACTAAGTGTGTAAAAATGAGTTAGATGACTAGGAGCACAATATGAGACAAAAGTTAACTGATTATGACACCAGTAGGAATCAGTGATGATATATATCAATAATTATCAGCAAATATATGAAATTAGGCACATTTTGTAGCACTGTAAAAAGCACATGCTAGGATTCTGCGGGGGGGGGGTAATTTTTTAAAAGCTGCATGATACCTTTTAGATGCATCAGTAAGAATGCCTGAGGCTACAAAAAATATTTAAAAAGAAATGAATCTCTTGACATAATAATGACTAAGCAAAGAAGTGAACATTTTTCTATTAGTCAAATGTCAAAATATGTAGCAAAAAATTTTCAATGATTTTAAAAACAACAAAACCAAAACAACATTGCTAAGGTCAGAAAAGAAATACAACCAAATAATAAGGTTTATTTCAAAGGGAATTCAGCTCTTTCCCATATTCACCAGCAAACTGGCAGCAACTTAGGTTTCAACAATTTATTTTGCCAAAGATGATAAATGAATGTATCAGAAATGTTATCATAAACAAAGGAGGAAGATAAGGATGCAAAAGTAGAAGATAAAATGATATTAGAGGCAACTGGGAAACAAAGATTCTGTATTTGAGCAAATCTGAGCAAATTTTCTGAAAAAAAAAAGGCCAGAAATTGGGACTTTTTCATTTGCTCTTTTCTTAAATAAATTTTCTTACAGATGTAGAAATACATTTATTAATAAGAAATGAAAATAGAATATTTTGAGTAAGACAAGTTTATGTTGCAGGATTTATGGACTACAAACCATGTGAAATTATAAACAAGATGGTACTGCTTTTGTTTCCTGACCAATGTTTTGGAGGTATTTGGAAGAAACTTTTCCATTATCTAAGAAGGAAATGATTAGTCTGCTTCTGCCCATTACCAGATGTTAAGATGATTTTGCAGTTTATTTAAGGTTAGTCTTAAACGGGGAGGACACTCTTTCCTCTTTTTGATGCACCAATAATACGATTGACATGAATGAAATTGCTTACTATTCAGTTACACTGTAGATTTGTCTCCTGTATCTTTTTCGAAGTCACCACAAATAAATTGTGCTCCGAAATATATTATATGCCGACAACTTTATGACGTTATTCAATTCTCCTCTCTTGCACCCTCTTTTTAATAGTAAAAGAATTTTCTGCAGTCAGCTTTGTTGAAATTGAAAGACATGTAAAATATTTTTACTGGACCCTGTACTACATATTGCTTTTAGATAAAGTGACTCACACTATTAAAATATTTCTTCTCCTTTTATTTCCTAGCTTTTTTTATAAATACGATTCAGAACATTCACTTTGCAAAGAGTCAGGATTTGGGAGTGTCTATGCTTTTTAAAAAAATTATTAGTACAGAAATTTTGCATACAAAAAGCAAGGAAATATATGAGAGGCCTAGTAAGTTCACCTAGCCCGCAAAGGCAGGGCTACGGGTACTCGTTGGCAAAGTCTTACCCCAAAGCCAACGTAGTTTAAGGGGCCCCTCACTGTGCAGTTGATCAGTGGGTCGGTCCTGTTAACTCAAAGCTCAAGATGGTGACTTCCAAATGGGTTTCAGAAGCAGTTACTGCTTGTCTACTCCACGGTAACCGCCCCGGCCCAGTGATTATTGGTGGCAGTAACTACTGCAGATGGCCCTCTCTGTGCTCTCCGCTACCACCGGTCATAAATCATGGATTTTGCACAACAACCTGAGTAACTGTGTGAGTCTTGTGCCAGGTCACGCCCCTGCTTACTGTCCCGATCGCTTTCCAACACCATGTCCTAGCCTAGCTGGCCTGTTCCTGCTGGAATGTCTTTCTAAAAATACGGTTACATTAAAGATAATTTAATGCACACGTGCATTATTTACATTCATATCCTTAAGTTGCCAAATTCCTTCAGATTATGTCTTTTTAAAAGTTTTTAGAAGCACAAAAAATTCTACTTTAAAATGAGGTAGAAATTGGGTTAGTTCAATGACTGTGGGGAAATAATACAATCACTATTCAATCCACAGAATTTCGTTTTCTCACTTTATATTCAGTAAATAATTTAAACTTATCCAATGTTTATTCAACCATTCATCTGTGTACAATGACACCTCCTTGTGCGTTATGCCCTGGGTACGGCGCTAAGGCTACAAAGGTGAAATAAAAATCTGCAGTCTCTTATGTCCATGAATGCAACATTATTAATTGATAAAAGAAATGAACTATCAAAATGTCAAAAGATAAAAATGAAGTGCATTGCTAAAGTATAGAAACACATTAAAAAAGGAAACATACTGCATGATTCCAGCTACCTGGCATTCCAGTGAAGGCTGATGGAAATGGTACAGAGATTAGTGGTGGGTAAGGTTTAAGGGAAGGAAGGGATCAATTGGCAGAGCATAGGAAATATTTAGGGAAGTGAAACTGTTCTGCTGACAATTTAAGAACGCACAACATAGAATGAAATGTAATTTAAACTATAAACTTTAATCAATGAGAATTTATCAGTATTATATAACTGTAACACATTTATGTCATTAATAAGAGATATTAATAAAAAAGTAAAGAGGGGAGGTAATATAAGATAATGCTCTGTGATCATGGTTTAACTTTTCTGTAACTCTAAAACTGCCCAGAAATAAATTTACTTTTAGAAGCTCTATCATTTTTGCTCCCCAGGATTTAAAAATGTTGTCGAGGGCCAATATCTAAATATCTGTATTAATTTCCTAAGCTTCCTGTAAGAAATTACCACAAACTTTGTGGACTTAGCCAACAGGAATTTATTTGCCACAGTTCTGGAAGCCATAAATCTGAATTCAAGGTGCAGACCTGGCCACCTACCTCCACTGTCTCTGAAGAAGGATCCTTTCTTGCCTCTTTTAGCTCCTGGTGGTTCCAGCAGTTCACGGGCTGGCAGAAAATCCCACCTTTGCCTTTAGTTTCACATGGTACATCTTTCTCCCCATGTGTTTCTTCTCCTTGTGTCTAAAGAGAGCTGAACTGGATGGAAAGCTTAGCTGTATAATCCAGGACAATCTCATTGTGATATCCCTAATTACATCTGTAAAGAGTCTTCATAAACAAATTCACATTCAGAGGTTCAGGGGTTATGACACGAATGAACCTTTTGGGGGGCTACCTTTCAACCCATTGCTACTCTATTTGTAATATGACTGGGACGACATTAGTAGACAATGAATGCAGTGCTCTATCAGGGATGGAAGAAAGCTTCAAAGGGAACGAGGGGAGGTGAATTTCAGTGGTTGAACCTTCAGTGGTTGAACCAGAGTTTGCAAGACTGAGGAGGGAATGTTTTGGCAGGAGTGAGAGGCAATGAAATGCCATCTCCAGGGAGATACTCCACAAGAAGGCAGAGAGACAGGAACAAAGAGACGTAATTAGGAGATAGTGAGGACATCAGGGTCTTAAAAGAGAAAGATGGTAAGGGCTAAAGGAAATGAGTGTAGTCTATGGATATGAAATACCACACTGTAGCCAATTGTAAAGGACTTTTGAATTTTTTGCTTAAAATTTTTTTAAAGATGAGATCATATTTGTACTTTAGAAATAGGATTGTTGACGGTAGAATTAGGGCTTTAGGAAGCAAAGACTAATGGCAGGGAGATTAACAGGCTAGATTTTAAAAACTCCTATACTGGGGCTTCAGGAGTTAGGAGTGAGTAGAGAGAAAAGAAATATGAGATATTTTGGAAATAGCACACGATGAGTAACTGGACTCTGTGAATAGGGAAGAATGTGAAAGTGACTCTTCAGGTTGTGACTTCAACACTTCCTTTGGTGCCATTATTCAAAACAGGCCCTTTGGGAGGGGGTAGATCTATGAAGGGTGTGGAAATCTGAGTTCATTTTTAGATGTGTTTATTTTGTAATGTCTTGTCCCTAGTATTTGGTTTAGGGTTTTAAAAATTTTGCTTCAGAGCAGGAAAGAGCTCTGCAAAAAGAAACAAGCTTTAAAATTTAAAAATCTTTAAAATTTCCAAACAAGACCCTTTTAGTCATTTCCGCTCACAAATGACCAGCTCCATCAGACTCTAGGGCTCTGGGAACAAAAGGACTCAGAGAATCACAACTACTAAAACTCATTGCTAGTTCACAGAGGTAAGGAAATATTTTCTCTTTCTGAGAGCATACAAGAAGGCTGAAATTACTACTACAAAGTAGCAGCCCAACCTTATTACAAATAGTCTGTAAAGAGAATTAGAACAGATGCTTTCACCAGGAAGGGGGTCTCCATGACCACAGAACGTTGCTTTATTCCTTCTCATTTTTATCTTAGAGCTGGTGCAATGGAAGAAGAAAACTGTGTTCTAACGTAAAAAATAAACATACTATCACTATGACAGGGACTGATTCAGTATGGAAACATTGACTGTAGAGGCATTCTGGCTTACTTCAAAAGACTTTCAATAACTGCCAAAAAGTTTATTTGGATAGTTTCAGTTTCATGTGTTTAATCAACTAAAAACTCAATCCAGAGTGGAGAGTGTGACAGGGCATGTGTTCAGAGGAGGGTGTGCATGTGTTCCTATTTGTGGGAGCAGAAGTAAGTTTGCATGTGTGGATGGTTAAGCGTGAGCAAAGGTGTGTCTGAGTGTCATATTATTCTTTTCTATTTCACTCTGTTCATTTCTTTAGCAGAGCCCACACTTAATTAACATAGCTGCAATCACCTCAAGCCTAAGTTTCCATGGTTTCTATGACACCTCACATGCTCTAGATCTTGCATTAGTATTCTCCAAAAGATCTCTGTAACTACAAGCAAGACTACAAGGTAGACAAGTAACACTGGTTTAATGCTGGTTAATGGACTTCAGCATGATGTCCTAAACTTTCCTTTGAAGGATTGCCCGCTGTATGGTTGGTTTCAAAGCACAGTAGGCACCAGTAATTCTGTACTTGGTCATTTAGTTACATAAAAGCAAAATCATCTGAACTTGAAGGAACTGATCTCAGGCTTTTTGTTGTTACAAGAGGAAAATTCCCCATAGATAAATGTGCTAACATTTAATTGATGACAACCTATCACTTTTGGTACCATTAACATTTTAATGTAGAAAGCAAGGAGGTCAAACATCACCTCATCCAGGGTTACCAGTTTTTCTGAGCATATTAGTTACTTGGAATATTTGGTAAGATTATGGCTTCACAGGCTCCATCCCCACTGAATATCAGTGTAAAATGGGTGACACTTTGTGTGAACTTATTAAGGTTGAGTAAGTATAAAAAACAATGAACTAGCCAACCTTCTGTTTTACAGATATCAAGACTAGGATCCAGGAAAATTATATGTCCAATGAAGGATGGCTTGTTTAATAGCAGAACTCCTGACTCTTTCTCCAAAACCACCATTCTAGTCTACCCACGTCTTAGACACAGAACATTCATAGAAATTCTGATTTGGGTTTCACCACAAAAGTGACTCTACAATGCATACAGGATCACAGTGCATTCGGTCCCGATTTGAATCCATGTCTTGAGACAGTTTGGTGGTTATACAGAATGCAGTGTCAATAAGGCCACGATGGTGATATTTATCCCTTTAATGTCATATCTCAAAACAAAAGCCAGCATTTTGGCCATGCTATATCCAACCATGATTCCAGCCAGCTGCCCTGCAATTGTTTGCTGGTGTTCAAAACAGGATGATCAGGTGACAGAGCGTATGACTCAAGTCCTTGCTCGACGAGACATCACTCCAAGTGAGTGTGTACTTCAGTAGCAGCATCTGTGCCGATGAAGAATAACTTATTTTTGTAACCAGTGTCATTATGTTCTCATTTCATGTTCGTTTTGGTGGCACAGTTTGGTAAAGGGATACATACATTTAGCCCAATCTACAATATGTGATGGGGGGAAAAGAGATAAAATATTCGAAGGAAACTTTGGTGCTCCATGAAGTAACCCTTGGCATACGTTCTAAAGCAAGCACACCACGGCATGGGTCCTATGTGGTTCTTGTAGAATTTTGTCTTTTTCTCTATTATCACCTAGTCTCATAGTGCTTGTAATGACAGAGTAACTGTTATTGTGTAGAGTTGCTCTTCATGTGTAAAGGTGTATTTTCTTATTATAAAAGCAATACAAATTTGCAAAACAAGAGTTTGCAAAAGACGGACACAGTCAAAAGCTACTAATCAGTCACTTTCCCACCACCCTTCAATAAATCCTGCCAATAACTCAGTGTGTAAACTTTGTTCAATTTTCTTGGCATTTATGCACATCTTTTTATATACACGAATGTATGCCTGACTAAATTACACCATACCGACTGTTCCTTTAATAATTAATAATATTTAATTAATCATGATCCTTTTCCATATTAGTTACAGTGGACTAGGGCTTAAAACACATTATCAGATAGACTCAGTCACCACTTTGCAAGACCACCTGATAGGGAAGGGGATGTGTTATCACCGTAGGTAGCTGTGGTGACCCACAGACGCTTCACCTCTTTCACGGCAGCCTTTCTACTCCGGTCCCCAGTCAGAGCAGCTGCCACACTTCCTTCCTTTCTTCAAACATCATGGCTACAGCTAACTCTGTCTCGTTCAGTGACTTCACATTCCTTATCTGCCCTTTGCTTTGGACGTCTTCTGCTTCTTCCTCATCGGTCTAGTTTCTTTGGGTTGATAATATCCTAGGATGGTTTCCTGGCTGTGTCCTTCAAACCGATTTTCAAGCATCAGCCTGTGGGCTTTCCCTCTGGTTTTTAAAGACCTATGATTCTCCAGCCCCGAGTTTATCTAAGGCTTCTGCTTCACAGCGTTCAACTGAAAGATTTCTCTGTTAGGCTGTTAACTGGACTCTGTTTCCCTACATGCTCTCTAGCTTTCTATTTAAACCCATCTCTCTCTTTACTTCCTGTTTCACATCCTCTCAAATCTCCCCTCCCTTTTCTTCAGGTATAGAAATGCTATCACTACAACTTAATTTTTGATATTTCATTTGTTCTTTGTTTCTCTTTTATTTTCTTTATTTTTACTTTTAAAAATTAATTTTCTTGGTACATTTTAGGTATACAACATAATGACATTCATCACTGGAGATTTATACCTTTGCATAATATATATTAATTCTTATTTTCTCTCTTCCCCTGTCCTCCCTTTAACCCTTCCACCCCTCCATATTTACAGACTTTGTTTCCATTTTTCTCACTTTGATTCCATTCCCCTTTTCTTTTCCCTACCCCTTTCTCTTCCCCTTCCCCTCTGCACCTTTTCTTCCTATTTCACATTATCTATTATATATTTTCATCCTTGTTTATACTTTCACTTTCTCACACCAGAGAAACTATTTGGTATTTACACATGTGTGTCCTATCTATTTTTCATAAGTGTACATCACCTCAGGGCCAGGGATTTATCTCAGTGGCGTCACCTCCTGCCTTACAATCTCACAGTCCTGAGTTCAATCCCACGTACAAAAAACAAAAACAAAAACAGTATTGCATCAATGTGCATCCAGTTAGTTATATAAATGCCACTAATTTCTCTTTTTTTATGGCTGAGTAGTAGTCAATTTTATGAAAAAAAAAAACCCACATTTTCTTATCCAGTCTCCAGTTGATGGACAATTGGGCTGTTTCCATGTTTTAGCTATTACAAACTGTGCTGCTATGAACATGGACACATATACATCGCTGTGATATGATTCTTTTAATTCTTTTGGGAAGATAACCAGCAAGGGACTAGCTGGGTCAACTGAGACCTCTAGTTGAGGTATCTCCATACTGATTTCCATAGTGTTTGCACCAGACTAGACTCCCACCAACAGTGGAGAAGGGTTCCTTTTACTCCAAGCCTTGCCAACATTTGTTACTGGTTGATTTCATGATAACAGCCATTCTTTCTGGGGTGAGGTAGAATCTCAGTGTTGTTTCCATCTACATATCTCCAATGATCAGTGATGTTGAATATTTTTTCATGTTTGTTTTCTATTTCTACTTCTTTGTCTGAAAAATGTTCATTTTAGATGCACATTTTTTGATTGGGTATGTACATTTGGGAGGTTTGATTTTTTAAAGTTCTTTGTATCTTCTAGATAGTAGACCTTTGTCTGAGGAGCAGTTGGTAAAATTTTTTTCCCATATTGTGTCTCTTCACTCTTTTGGTGGTTTCCCTTGCTGTGCAGAAGCTTTTTTTTTTTAATAAGAAGAGGTACCACTTGTTGATTCTTTGTGCTAGTCCACATGCAACTGAGGTTTTGTTCATGAAAATTTTTCCTATGCCAATGTCTTCAAGAGTTCTACCTAACCTCTCTTCCAGCTGGTTTAGTGTTTCTGTTTTAATATTTAAATCTTTAATCCATTTTTATTTCAGTTTAGTGCATAGTGAGAGATATAGGTCTAGTTTTAATCTTTGGCAAGTTGAAACCCCAGTTTTTCCAGCACCATTTATTAAAGAGGCTATCTTTCCTCCAGTGAGGATGTTTGGCTGCTTTGTCAAAGATGTGGTAGCTGAGTTTGTCTGGAGTTGTTTCTGCATCATCTAATCTATTCCACTGATCCTTAAGTCTGTTTCTTTGCCAGTAACATGCCATTTTTAAAAAAAATCAGTAGCTTTGTAGCAGTTTTAAATTGGGAATTGTGATATGCCCTACCTTGTTTTTGTTGCCTAGAATTGCTTTTGCTATTCTAGGTTTCTTCCTCTAAATGAATTTTTGGATTGTTTCCTCAAGGTCTGTGAAGTATGCTGCTGGTATTTCAATTAGGATTGCATTAAATCTATATTGCAGTCTTGGAAGTATGGCCACTTTCACAATATTGGTTCTTCCTACCCAGGAACAAGGGATTTTTTTTCCACTTTTCTGATAGCCTCTTTAATCTCTTTGTTCAGAATGCTATAGTCTTCAGAGTAGAGGTCTTTGATTTCATTTGTTAAGTTGATTCTATTGAGAAGGGGGTTATTTCTCCACCTCCTTTTTCAGTGAGTCTATTTTTCATGTACAGGAAATCTATTGATTTTTGTGTGTTGACCTTGTATCCAGCTACTCAACTGAATTTGGTTATTAAGTCTAGAAAACACTTGGTGGAGTTTGGAGGTTTCTATATAGAGTATCATGTTGTCTGAACATAATGACAATTTGACTTTTTCATTCCCATCTTTTTCCTTTTATTTCTTTCTCTTGTCTAATTGCTGTGGCTAATATTTCCAAAACTATACTGAACAGGAGTGGTGATAGTGGACATTCTTCTCTTGTTCCTGATTTTACTGTGAAGGATTTTAGTTTTTGATCATTTAATATGATATTAGCTATTGGTTTTTCATCATAGTTAGTTATAGCCTAGCTATTCTAATTTTCTGTAGGGTTTTTATAATGAATGTGTGTTGGATTTTGTCAAACACTTTTTCTGCATTTAATGAGATGATCATATGGGTTTTTTTCTGGTCTTTATTAATATGATATATTAAATTTATTGATTTGCATATGTTGAATCATCCCTGCATCCCTGGGACTAATCCCACTTGGTCAGTGTGTATGATCCTCTTGATGACCCTCTGCATTCTAGTTGCCAGTATCTTATTAAGGATTTTTGCATCTATGTTCATTAGTGAGATTGCCCTGTAGTTCTTTTTCAGTTTGATCTTTCTGTGCTTTTTAGTTCAAGGTGATGCTTGCTTCCAGGAATGAATTTGTGAGTATTGCTTCCCTTTTAGTTTCATTGAAGAATTTATAGTAGTGGCAGTAGTTCTCTAAATGTCTTGTAGAATTCAGCAGTTAAGCCATCAGGACCTTGGCTTTTCTTAAGTTTTTAATAAAGTTTTCACTTTGATTGATTGATACTGGGTTGTTTAGAATTTTTAGGTCCATTCAACTTTGATATGTATCATAATTCATATGAATCTAGGAATCTGTACATTTCTTCTGTGTTTTCCATTTTATTGATGATCCTCTTGATTTTGGCTGAGTCTGTTGTAATTTCACCCTTTTCATTCCTAATTGCTAGTATTTGGATCTTTTTTTCCCCCTTATTTTGATGTTTGGCAAAGGATTTGTCAATTTTGTTTGTTCTTTCAAAGAACCAACTCTTTGCTTCATTGATTTTTTTTCTATTATTCTTTTAGTCTGTATTGCATTGATTTCTGCTCTGATCTTTATAATTTCCTCCCTTGTATGAGCTTTTGGTCTGTTCTGCTCTCCTTTTTCTACAAGTTTGAGATGCAGCATCAGGTTATTTGCACTCTCTCTGTTTTCCTAATATGAGTATTCACTGCTATGGAGTTCTTTCTTTCATAAGACTGCTTTCATTGTATCCCATAGATTCCAAATATATTGCATTGTCATTGTTATTGTTATTTAATTATAGACACTGTCTGATTTCTTCTTTAATTTCCTCTGTGACCCATTGGTTATTCAGAAGTGTGTTTTTCAATTTCCACGAGTTTATGAAATTCTTGCAGTTTCTTTTGCTATTGATCTCCAATTTCATCCTACTATGGTCTGAAAACACACAGGGGATAACTTCAATTTCTTTGCATTTACTTAAACATGTTCTATGAGCAGGTATATGGTCTATTTTGGAGAATGACCCATGTGCAGCCAAAAAGAATGTGTAGTCTGATTTTGTGGGATTGGAACACTCTGTAAACATCTCTTAAATTCATTTGGTCAAGAGGTTGATTGAGTTCTATTATTTCATTGTTTGCTGTCTAGTTGATCTATCTACTTGTGACAGTGGGGTATTGAGGTCCTCCACTACTATTGTATTAGTGATTACTTATTTGATTTTCATATCTGTTAGTATTCCTTTTTTTTGAGACAGGGTCTCACTATGTAGTTCAGATTACCTGGGACTCACTATGTAGCCCAGGTTGGTCTCGAACTTGTAGTGATACTCCTGCCTCAGCATCCCGAGTGCTGGGATTACAGGTATATGCCACCATGCCAGGCAAGTATTTGTTTTGATTGGTTGGGTGCACTAGTACTTGGGTACATATACATTTATGATTATCATCTCTTCTCTTGGGTCCCTTTACAAGGTTGTAGTGTCCTTCTTTGACCCTCTTCATAAGTGTTGGTTTGAAAACCATTTGATTTGCAATAGGGTAGCTACTCCAGCTTTTTTTCATGTTAATGTCATGTGAATTATGTTTTCCATCCTTTAACTTTCAGTCTATAAGTTTCTTTTTGAATTGTGTTTCTTGTATGCAGAATATTGTTGGATCTTGCTTCCTGACCCATTATGCCAGTCTATTTCTTTTGGTTGGTGAATTGAGATCATTAACATCGATGGTTATAACTGATATGTATTAATTTATCCTTGTCATGACTTTTTCTTTTTGTTGAATTCTCCCCCTTTGCATTTAGTTTCTTGTCATACCTGACGGATTCATTCTGCTGAGCTTCCTGGGGTTGTGATTCTCCTTGTCTTTTCCTAGAATATTGTTTAAAATTTTGTGGAGTGCTGGTTTGGTATTCATGAAATTCCTCAGGTGCTCTTTGTCATGAAAGCATCCCATTTCTCCATAAATTTTTAAAGATAGTTTTGGAGGGTACATCATTCTGGGCTGGAGGCTGTTTTCCTTTACAGCTGGAAATACAAAACACTCCAAGCTCTTCTTGCCTCGAGGGTTTGTGTTGAGAAGTCTGCAGTGATTCTGATGGGCTTTCCTTTGTATGTGATTTGTTTATTTTCTCTAACTGCTTATAGAATTTTGTTCTGTTGAGTTTCTGGAATCTTCACTAATATATGTCTATGTCTAGTTTTTTGATCATGGCTAGTTGGAGTCCTATATGCTTCACTTATTTACATGTCAAGTTCTTTTCCCCTACTTGGAAAAATTTCTACTATTACTTCTGTGAACAGTTTTTTTTAAAAATGTCATTGCCTTCTTTCCTGTTTCTTCATGGACTCCAATCAGTCTTTTGTTATTCTTCTTTGCATCATCTAGTAGCTGCTGGATTGATTTCTCTTGGTCCCTTACTATTTTTAAGTAATTTTTCTTTTCCTGGTTACTAATTGAAAACCTATCTTTTGTATCTGAAATTCTTTCTTCACATTGGCTCATTCTGTTGTGTAGATTTTCAATGGAGTTTTTATTCTCCTGGAAATCGTTTGAATCTGTTTCATGGATTCCATTTGTTTTCTGTGTTGGAGTTTTGTCATTGAGAAATTCATCAATGAGAAATTATTTCTGATTTCATTTTTTCCAGATCCTCTTTCATTGCCATTCAGGGAGTCCAGGTGATTGAGTACCAGAGTGTTCCATTTTGTTGCCCTTTGGGGCTGCCTTAGGTGACCTGGAAGTCTGGTTTTGGGACTCGTTTCTATGTCTTCTCATTTCACCAAATGCATCCTGTTGTGTATTTGTTGAGGTACCTTTTTGCTTATCTGGTGGTCTTCAATTCTCAGCAAGCTACAGAGTGACCTTTTCTCTGCTGCTCACTGCTGTACCAATTCCTGGGTCAGAGTGGTGGCCTTCTGGATCCCTGCGTTGTCCTGTTGTCTGGTTGGTGTTCTGGCTGGGGTCTGTGTACATTTGGGATGGTATCTAGGCTTGCTACTGGATAGGGCCTGATCTCCTATGTAGCACTAATTGTGTTGTCTGGGAAAACCTTTGGCTGGGGGCTGAGCACCCCCGTCACTGGTGTCTGGGCGAGCTTCTGGCTAGGTTCTGCACACACTTACAGATGGTATCAGGAAAGACCTCTGACTGCTGCTTGTGTGCCTGTGCAGCTACATTCCCAGTAGGCCTTTATCTGTGGATTGTGTGCCTGAATGGCTGGAGTCAAGGTGGAGCCCTGGCTGGAAGTGTCAGCAGCCATGCTTCTCTGGTCCACACAGCTCCTTGTTTCTCTTTTAGAGTATGTATGTGGAACATATGTGTATGTGCAATTATTAATTATTGCTTTTGTTTATTCAATTTCTTATATTGACCTTTCAAGTTCTTCCTCACCAAGTATTGCCTCTGGAGTCTTATGATGATCATTTCTACCAACTTATTAACTTCCTTTAAACTTTTCTCATTTTCTATTTATACCTCTCCCCTTTTTTCTCTCTTTTCTGACTATTCATAACTTTTCATATCTCCTCTCTCCCACCTCTTGGTTAAAAAAAAGTCATCAAAACCTGTTTTTCCTTTCGTTCTCTTTTTTTCTTCTTCTTGGCTTTTTCTTAATATCTTCTTGTTTACTCTTTTCTCCCTCTATTTCCCAGCCTATTATTCACTAGGATTATTCCAGTCTTTTTAGGTTACTGTCTTCCTAGGTGTTGAGAACTTTTAAAAGATATATGGTTGGCTTTTGGATGTTGGTAAAGCTGGTAGATGTTTACTCTTCACAATGCAGTGGAGGGATGGATCTTAGAACTTTGAATAAGTAAAGGACATATCACAAGGAGAAATCTACTTACTAAAAAAAATCTCCACAATATGGACAGAGCTTTCTACCCTAACTGATCTACAGCCTTCAACACAACACAAGAATCATGAGAAAACAAGGCAACCAGATGCCTCCAAAAATATATAACTCCCCCTAAACTAATCTCACAGGCATCTCAACAAATGATTTTCCAGACACAGAAGCCTTTATTAATGAAAATAAATGAAAAGTAAAATAAAGAAGATATGGTAGGAAACAGTACCTTAAAATGAATGTAACTCATATATTGTATACCTTCACTAATAAAAATATCTAAAAATCACAAATCCTAAAATATTTGAAAAACTTTGGAATATCAACAAGAAGCCTCAAGTGGGAAAATTCACATTGTGTAACTTTTTCATGTAAAAAATTAAAAATGTAATGTAAAATTTTAATAAAGAAACTATTGTGAATTTTTTACATTGACAATCACTTCTATATTATAATAACACCAATAAGACCAGTCTTCTGAATGATACATATTCTTTCCTGGAGGAGACAGCTTTGCAAATATATTTATGCAGCTAATTATTTTTCCATTACAAAGCCTATTAAAGCACAAGTTGGGCATTACAACATTATCCTCCTCTTGAAGAAAACATAGACAAGACTAGCCTTTTCTACTCAAAAATTTTGTGTGTTTGTGTAAAGTATCCTTTTCCACCTTTCAGTTTTCTTAATCACTAGTTGTGATTAAGAACAACCTTTTTGACAGTTATGGTTTCACATGAGCCATGTGTTCATGGGTCCAGTCTTTAAACAATTACATTTAAAAATGTTATCAGTACATGGTTGTGATACATAATGAATACATTCTTTAAGGGTGCATTTTTCAACTTAGTCTTTTTTATCTTCCCTTCACCCCACTTCTTGTCTCCTTCCATCCCTAGATACCCTTTACTGCCTTATGAAGACAGATGTCATTATTGAGATATAAAATATTCTCCCAAATCCTCATGTTTGCAGAAGCTGATTGAATCGTGGGGTGCTATGCTCATCAGTGGACTCATTGATAAGCACAGTAGCGGAGTGTGCCATTAGGAGGTGGGGCCTGGCTGGAGGTGGCTGCCAGTTCTGTGACCCGGAAGGTTGTATTCTGGCCCCTCGCTCTCCATGTTCTCCCTACTTTCTGGCTGCCATGGGATGACCAGTGTCTTCTATCCAGTCCTTTCCATCATGCTGTTCTTACCTTGCATCCAGGTGACCATGGGTTGTAACTAAAAGCCAAAGTAAACCACTTCTCCTTTAAAGTATAAGTGTTGAATATTTTATTTCAATGACAAGAAAGTAAGATACTGGTCTGAGAGTTATTCCCCATTCTCTACTTGCCTCCCTCTTTGAGTAGCTAAAAATTCTTGCTTCACTCTGAGTTTAGTAGAGCTGGTGAGTGAGATAACTGACTAGGTAAGAGAAATGGAAATGTCAGTATAAACTTGAACTTACATTCAATTTTGTCTTCTTATTTTCCAAAAAATAGTAAATGAGGCTAGCATGCCAGTAATAAGATCATTTGTCACCACTTCTTATCATCAACAAATCTTTAACAAATCTTATCTTTAACAAATCTTAGTACTGCAAGGATATAAGATAAACACTGTACTTGCATTAAACAGAGTACTTTATGCTAGCTACCTTTAATTAGGTTGTAGTTTACCCAAATATTTCAAGAAAAATTCAGGTTCAGTGAGAACAAAACTGTTAAGTGTAAATACTGATATTTGAACACTTCCAATGATTTGATTACACACACTTTTAGCAATTGATTTGCTGTCTTTCACTGAAGAGCTGTAGAACGAAAAACAATGGAAAACATCAATTCCAATGATACCCTACGACCTATCTCAGAGACAAAGAGTAAATGCTCATCATTCAGTAGCTCCTCTTCCCTTACTCCTCATCGTTTGGGAGCAACCTTCTTTTTATTGTTTGGAGGATCAGCAAATACGCAGATAGATACAAATTTAGTAATTTGTACAGAATAGACCAGTAACTACAGAGAAGGAAAGGGAGCTGGCACCCATTTAAGAAAAGTCATGAGTATTTTCTAGTACGTCCTGGCATGTACCTACTCCACTGTCATATGAGGCCTTTCATGGAAAAGGTATTTAAATTCTTCCTGTTCACTCAGTTACATTACTTCTAATACTGAAGATATATCCTTACCTTTTCATCACTCTCAGCCTAGTGGGAATTGAGATTTGGGATTATACCAATAAAGAGGAATAAATGCGATGAAAGAAAAACATACTATGAAATATATTTACTGAGATTTGATTTACTCATTCAAAACCTGCAAGTAATGATATTAATTTTCACATGAATTTATGAATTTTAGACTTCTTATTTGGAAAACAGACCCGTTCAATCTATGTTTGAATTTCACACATTTTAGGGCATTCAAAAGTAATCTTTAATTTAAAACATATGCAAGCAAATCATAAAGATTATATTTTGTGTTTTTCTGGAGAATTTCCTCCACTAAACTTTTACGTGTAGTGCCAAACACATGACTATTCACCGTTGTTAAGGTGAACAGACATGTTTGTTTAGACTGAGACAGTAAAATTAAAGCTATGACATTTTTATCCGATCAGGCTACTCCAGATACAAGTTCTACCTTTTGTCAGAATGCCAAGGAGTTTACCACTAAAGCAATCTGGCACCACAATATCTGGCTTTTTAAGTACTCTGCAGTAAAACCTAACAACATTGCACTTTAGCTTTCTGTTACTTTTTCCTTTTGGTTCTCTTTGAAGGCACACATATTTGCTTCACAGGATGCACTTAAATTTACTATTTTTAAAACCATGGACAACATTTTGTGATCTTAAATGAGTCTTTCAATAGAAAGCATGGACAATAGAAAGAAGCACAGTAAAATCTAGTGCCTTTCCAATACATCCATAAGTCACTGGCTTATTTCACAAATCGTGAAAAAAATACACAAAAAGAACTCATCCTCCAAAATCCAGTTCCAAATATTCTCAAGTAAAATATAAATAGAAGAAACACTTGAAAATAAGAAAATTAGTTCTCTTTGGAAAACTGGCAACTAAAGAAACATAACATTTACAAATGGTAATACTCAGAGATGAGCAATGGTCATTCTGAAATACCATTATCAATATTGAACAGTGAATTATTTGATGGATAACCATAGGAAGTTTTTAAGGCATTATGAAACTAAATCAATACACACATTCTTATATCCATAAGAAAAAGAATGATTGTAACAGAGCCTAATATTATTTATAAGTAATAGTATATGTTTGTTTTATTTTACAAAGAAATGTTTTATTCATTTTGTTTTGTCTTATAAAGACATGTCACAATGTTTTTTTTGTCTCCTGTTTCCATAGAGTAAAAGCATCACATATATACTTTCTCTTGGTTCCCATGCAAGAAAATGAGCTCATTCTTTCCATTGATCTTATAATTCCCTACTTTCACCTCTTTTACTATGTACAGATAGGGGGTATTGAAAATGTGAACCAGTCCTCCTGTCTTAAAAACATACATACAAACTCTTTCTTTAAAAAATAATAAAAAATAAGTAAACTTTTTCATATTGGGATCTGGGCCACTGTAAGGAAGGTATTCCAGTTGATGGCAGAAAGCCATTATGAGGAAACAAGCACCACATATGCACAGGGACTCAGCCTTAGTGGCTCTGAAATAGCATACACAAAGAGCTCAGATATGAATTTGAGTCACCTCTGCAATGCTTTTTCTTTAAATTAAACAGAAATCTGAAATACATTGGGTGTGTGTAAGGGCAAACTGAGTAAAAAAATGTATATTTAAAGGGGGGGAAATATGGAAGTAATTATTACCTTGATGTATTTACCAGAATGCACAGAATGTATTCAGCATGTCTTGTCTGGGCTTTTTTAGCACACCTACTCCTTGAAAAATTCAGCATTTAACATCATGAAGTCTATGAGTTCCTGATAAACCACCTGTAGCCAGGCATTATTGTGATGGAAAACCTCAGTGAACCAGGATTGAAATTATCATTTTTTTTTGGTTTTATTTATTTTATTTAAAACTTTTTTTCTTTTTATTGAGTTTATTGGTACAATCTAGGTATACAGTACAGTTACATTCATCACTGGGATCTTGTACCTTTACATAACAGGTCTTGATTCTCATTTTTTTCCCCTTGTCCCTGACCTCCTTTCACCCCCTCCTCCCCTCCCCATTTACAAACACTTTATTTCCATTTTTTCAGTTTCTCGTATTTTTTTCCTCTCCCTTATTACCTTTCCCCCACCCTTCCCACTTTCCCTACACCTTTAGCCCTTTACTTCCTATTTCACATTATTAATTATCTCATTAGGATCCTGTGTACTATTATAGTTTTTCACAACAGAGGAACTATTTGGTATTTCAGTTAAAGAAATCTCTGTATGAACATTAAAAATAGGGAATCCTAAAATAAAACTAAAAAGGAAAGAAAAGAGAAAAGGCAATGATGTAAGATTAAAATAATCCTTAATTCTGAAGATGAAAATGGTCCCTTAACATATTTAAATTGCTTCTTGCTCTTGTAGTTTTATCTTATTCTTTTTTTCATTATTTAGAGAATACCTTTTAGTTTCTGTAATCAAACCCACGTAGATATGACCTTACATATTTAGTACAATGCATTACCCTGTACAAATGGAAAAATAAAAATAAAAGAATTAACATTTCTAGACCAATACCAATATAGCTGTCCATTTCTGTACAATGCCAACTCAACACAGTAAATTGAGATAACTTTTTCCAAAGTTGACAGCACTGTTAAAGTTTCCCCAAATCCCAAATAATATTTATATGAAAAGACTAATAATAGCAGTATGTTATGCATCTATAGCAGCAACAGCTTTTCCAGGTTCTGCAGTCATCTGAACAAAATTATAGACATATCAGTTTTGAATGAATAGTCATGATTTCTGGCTTAAACTATTGCCTCACTCAAAATGGACAAATTAGGCTGGGGTTTTGGCTCAGTGGTTCCACCACCTACCTCACAAGTGCAAGGACCCGAGTTCATTTCCGGGTACCAAAAGAAAGAAAGAAGGAAAGAAAACAAACAAACAAACAAACAAAAAACAAAATGGACAAATTAGTATCACTGGCAGGCACTTTAGAGAAATAAACAGGAACTTTTATTTCCTTCCATTTAGAAGATTAAAAAGGAATAAATGCTAAATGATTGTGAAAAAATGTTGTATTTCACGATTACTGCTGGGCCTTTAAAATTATGCTAATAGTTAATTCACCTTCCTTATTTCCTATGAAACAGGCTTAAATGGAGGCTCCAGTCAGTATTAAGGCTTGGCTGTAGCAGATATATTCTACAATGACATTATCCAATGTATTATTGGTACTCTAATCAATGACAGTAAGGAACATTTGAAAACATTATAAAACTAAATAAAGACATACGTTTTCAGATGTAAAAGGAAGAAAAATGACTGCAATGTAACAATTATTTTCATAAACGCTACCATAAATTGGTTTTGTTTTACAAAGCTTGAATGGGGAAAACTAACAAAGGGAATATAAATGAGAGACCTTGAGGAAATGCCCAAAGCAAGAAGCTGGTAGAAACAGAAAAATCCCAAATTCAGAGGTACACAACCAAAAATATAAGTTGGATCCTAGGAAAAAAAACTAATTTGAAAATGAGCAGGACTTATTGAAGAACATACCCTTCTTGTGATTTCAGTTAATAGCAGTGAAAATTTAGGGCTTTTATTATGGAACAATTAGTGGGCTATCTGTGAATATATTGAACCAGCTGAATATCACAGGATCAAGAGATCAAAATCTGTGTATTAGCAGTGGCTTGCAGAACAATACATAGTAAATATGGGCTTTTTGCAGCAAAGTTCTTGGGCACATTTCTACTACTTCCTGTTCTTTTGTGATCATACCTCACTAATTCTGTCCATGAATTTAAGAGTAACAGACACACAAAACAAACAGCGAGCTTACTAAAGAGGCTATCTTTCTTCCAGTGAGATGATTGGCTCCTTCGTCAAAGATGAGGTAGCTGAGAATGTCTGGAGTTGTTTCTGCATCTTTTAATCTATTCCACTGATCTTTGGGTCTGTTTCTTTGCCACTACCATGTTGTTATTATGACAATGGCTTTGTAATATAGTTTTAAATTGGGGATTGTGATACCCCCCCCCACCATGGCTTTTGCTATTCTAGGTCTCTTCTGGTTCCAAATGAATTTTTGTATAGTTTTCTCTAGTTCAGTGACATATACTGTTGGGATTTCAATCGGGATTGCATTGAATCCGTATAGCACTTTTAGAAGAATGGCCAACTCCCCGCCCCCCCAAAAAACAAACAAACAAGCAGACAGACAAAAAACCAGTGGGCTTATAAAGTGGAAGGATTTGAGGTTTCCAGGTTATGTATAAAACAAGCCTACATGAAGAAAACAAAGTTTGATCAAGTTTTGAAAGGTACATAGCACCTTTCAGGAGCAGGTAAGTGTTGGAAAGGACATTCCAGATAAAGTAGAAAAATTATATGAAACCAGATTAGTGTGTGCAAGAAACCAAAGCAATTTATTATGGATAGTCCACAGATGATGTGTAGTGCATTGGCAGGAGGCTGGAAAGAGGTGACAACAGTTAGAATAAAGTTGTTGCCACGGTTCAGCTAGAAAAATTAAGAATGAAATAAGCAGCTACAGTAGAGGAGAAGATGATAAAATAAGCTCAAGAATATGAGAAGAAAATATGGTGTGGAGTATCCATGGGACATAGTGTTTTGACTGGTTCTGTGGAATAAAGGAAAAATATATTTAGTTTTAAAAGCAATGAGGTACCAAACACCTGGATGGATCTTTCTGGGATCTGATGTTTGGAATAAAATAATATTGTTCCAGTCACTTTTTGTTGCACGTGACACAAACTCAATTCAAAGTAGTTTGGACAAATGAAGGATTTACTAGCCTTTATAACTGGGCACAGATGGATTTGTAGATCTAAACACTGTCACTGGAACTTTATCTCTCTTCTTTCCCTGCTTCTGTTTGCCTTTGTTTTCACACAGGCATTTTCAAGGGGTGAGTAAGTTGATGAGCTGATGGCCCCAATCCTACAGCCTCTTGATTCCTGAGAAAGATCATGCTTGTCTCAACATATCAGTCACAATTTCTGGTCACTGATTAGCTTAGTTTGTCATGATCCACCCATGTTATTAAGACATGAAATACTCAGATGGTCTGATCTCATCCCAGGGAGTCAGATCTGCTAAACAATAGTGAAACTTTAGTCAGACTGTGCAGGGCACATAAAATTTTGTTACGTGGTTAGATTTCACGTTGTGTTCTTAGACCAATAAATAAGATTTTAAAAGAGATAGTGTGCCTCTCAGGATATGACAGGCTTTACACTATCTAAATATAACTGAAATGGCAATTAGAAAATGAGAAATTTCTCTTGAAGATGTGATTGAATTATTAGATTCTGTTTTATCAAGGAAAATGGAACAAGGTGCTATTAAAACATGTGACCTGAGTAAATCTCCCACAGTCAACCCACCCAAAGCAAAAATTTTTTCCTTTTTGATCTTCTAAAGAAGATTATTGAAAGAGTGGCATCACAGGGTCACCAAACAGAATTATTTGGGAGGAATGTGTGCAGTTAAGCTTCGTCCCCTGCATCGCTGGACATGGGATGTGATAAACACGTGGTCATATGTCTGTGGGTCTGCATAGTGGGGGAAAGTGAGCAGAAGAGGAGATTTGGAGACCAAGTAAGACAGGCTGTTTTTCTTTAAATCTGCTTTAATCACTCAAAGTACGTATTTAGTCAGACTAAACTCTCTTAAATCACTAAATTCTGTCTCTCCCTATGCTGGAGTGGTATAGCTTTTGGAAGTGATTAAAGTAGCCTAGAAATAAGTAAGAAGTAAGGAGAGTGAGGAGATCCTCTGTCTTGGTTATTTTTCTCATTGCTAAGACAAAATTTAGAAGACAGCCAAATTTAGAAGAAATATTTGTTTTGGCTCACAGTTTGTAGAAATTTTAGTCCATAAAAGGCTAGCTCCAAAACGTAGTGTCATGGCAGAAGAGAAACAGTTCATGGCAAGCAGAAGGCAGCAAAAGCATCCAAGCAGCAAGCAACAAGGTACAAGATAAGCAAGGGCCCTCTTTCTGTCTCTTATATCTAATCCAGGCTACACACTGTTAGGGCAGATAGAACTCATACTGGTGGTGGTGGGGTACCCTTGATCCTACCCAGAGCCATGACAAACCAATCAGTGGACTAATTTAGTAATCACATATCCTTGACCACCCAGCATCACACACACTAGATCCAGCCACCTCTGAAAAGCCTCACCTATGATGACATGAGGCTTTGATCTAGATATAAGCCATAATAGTCCCTGTTGCTCTGGCTTCCAGAGCAGTTTGACAAGTCTGCCCCATCCTGGGATCTCACAACTCCAGTGACAACCCAGGCACACTGGGCATTGGACTGGCCTCTGCCATGTCCCAGCAGATGGGACAGGTTTACAGGGAGCAATGCAGCCTAGGGGCGGGTAATATCCCCTGAGCACCAGGTATGGAGAGTGTAGGATTGGGCTTCTAGGGCCCTGGTCCCCCTCTCTCTCTCTCTCTCTCTCTCTCTCTCTCTCTCTCTCTCTCTCTGTTTCTCTTCACTCTCTCTCTCTCTATTGGTTTATGGTATTCACAAACACACAGCATTCGGGTCTTAGGTCCTGCACATATTAAGGGCAAGAATGTCTGTTCTATTTGCCAATTCAAGAGATTTCAATGTTTTCAATAACTAAAAAAATTGTAATGAAACTCACTTGGACTCTGGTGCAAAAAGAAGAATCTGTTCAAAAAGGTTTATAGATCCTGGAAGAAAACACACTCCCAACTTCACTGGGCTTGCCTTGTAAGTAGGCTTATCATTTCTGCTTATGTAGGAGAATTGGCAATACAGTGGAACCTTCACTTATGAACTCAATTTATTTATGAGGCCTGGTTGTAACTCAAGTTGGTCATTTAAAGAATCAGCCTCCTTGATACAGCCTTCAAAGTCTTTCTCCTATATACAGGCAGATCTCAGTGTCCTTAGGCATTGGCCCAGGACTTCTCAGTTAACCCCACACAAGGAAGGTTGTTGAAATATTCATTCCAGAACTCTTTAAGAGTTAAATCTGTGCCTGAGAGCATTTGGAAGCACAAGTAGCCAGCATTCAGACCATAACTCAAGACCTTGTTCATAAGTTAAAACTACAATTGTGCTTATAACCCAGTTGTTCATATGTCAGGCTGATCATTACTGGAGGGTTCACTGTAAAGGACATTTACAAAGTGGCTTTTAACTTATACTTGATTTACTTAAGATTTTTAAAAAAACATATATGTCTCTCTCTCTCTCTATCTATCTATATATATATATATTTTTTTTTTGCTAGCTGTGGCATGGAATAATATTTTTAGGGATGTAACTAAAAATTTTCAGAAATATTTTTAGGAATGTAACTAAAAATTTTCAGAAATATTTGAAGTACTAAAAATTTCATCTTTAGGGGAAGAAATTGATTGACCCATGAAAGAGGAACCAACTAGATTTTCAATTGGGAGTGACCTTCCACGGAACATTTTAAGGCATTTTGTAACTGCTCACTTGCTGGCCCTGCTAATAAGAAATTGTGGTCCGGCCACAGTGCAGCCAGGAGCTACCTCACCTGGAGATGTCAACTTCCTGACCCATTCCCTCATGTTGCAGGATGGTGGCTCATCTTACAGGGCTTTTGCCTTGGTTTTCATCAAAGCTTGAAAATGTACAATGACGGTAAATATGCAATTGAGTTCAATACACACTGGTATTTTAACTTTTTTTTTTCTTTTTTGGTACCGGGGATCGAACTCGGGTCCTTGCTCTTACGAGGCAGGCCACCGAACTGTTGAGCTAAATCCCTGGCCCTTGGTATTTTAACTTTTGAAAAACGTTCTCAGATACATTAAGTATTCCCAATGTTGAGCTAAATGAAAATGGAATAATTATACAAATAAAATATAGAAGAATCAGTTTTTTGAAGTAACACATTTTGACCGGGGTTAGTTACCAATATGGCAGATTCTGTATTCAAAGCCCATTTGAAGCCTGTAGATGATTCAAGTTTTGTAACCTCAGAAACAGATGTTTGAAAAGTCTTATTCTGCTTTTTTTACACATGGTGTACGTAGTTAGAGTGTTTGCAGTGCACGGATTACATCAACCCCTTTCTGTGAGTCCCTGTCTTCAGTTGTGCTCTTTATGGTCTGTGCCACATAAACTTTTTATGGTGAGTGGGAGGAGACAGTAGCTGAAGTAAAATTCAGTGTCTTACCATGACAGAACTTTTATTACAACTTCCTCTGTGATTGAACAAAATCCAAAGAAAAGAAAACCTGTAGCCACAAAATACTCTTGTGGTATTTCTAACCAGTAGAAATAATTTTGATAACCACTGGCTAAAAAACAAAATCTTTTCTGTTAACTATTCCATGCATCTAAGTGTAGTCAAAATCGCATGGAGATTCAGTTCAAACTCGATCCTCACTTAATGTATGTTCTCAGGGGGAGTTACTTGGTGTCCCATCTTTAAATTAGCGGAGAAATACTTTCTGAGGAAGAAATAAATACTTCACAGAGTCTGTTATGTAACAAGTGACCAGTTGCAATTAGGCCTATATATGTTTGTATGACCATGATAGAAATATATATGAGAAAAAAAGATCTCATTTGATTGATTTTTTTTTTTTTTTGTACCGGGGATCAAACTTGGGTCCTTATGTTTGTGAGGCAGGCGACGGCACCACTGAGCTAAATCCCCAACCCTCATTTGTTTGATTTGTAAATTTTGATAAACTAATGCTGTTTTAATTAATAGTATTTGACATCTGATATATACTCATTTTTAAATGACAGCAGCTCATCTGAAGCATTAGAGATAAAAGCATAATTAATGTATCATGCATGCATGGTTAGTACATTTATATGACATAATTTACTATACATATTTAACTAATATAAGCAGTGGCAAAACTGATGCTGAGATATTTCCTCTATAAATTTCATTAAATTTTTGTCTCATACTTAACATATATATAT
>NW_022900916.1:18734932-18758870 GCF_012274545.1 Fukomys damarensis | reverse complement strand
AAATCTTGGGCAATTTTACCAAATTATTTTACCAAATTAATTCATGTATTTCTCCCTTAATTATTTTATTCTCATTTTGATTTACTTACTTTTCACTTTTGATCACCTAAATTTTCTTCTTGGGCATTTATGTAGTAAATCAAATCTAACATTTTTCAAAATTAGCTTCAAGTTCTTTACTCTTCCCTGTCCCCTCTCCCCAGATAATTATTCCTGTCTTGATTTTGCTATTGTTGCTAATGGTGCCATCTTCTTCATATCACCTAAATGAATTCTCTTTTTTGAATTTTGAATTCTTCCTTTTTCTTCAACTGCTAGGTAATTTCAAAGCACATATATATATATATATATATAATTATTCATGCATATATGCATATGCACATATGTATAATAGCTAACACATAAATGGAAAATTAACCTGTGTATATATTAGCAGCTGGCACATATGTATGTCCACATATATGCTAACTATATACCTTCCAACTATAATACTTATATTTATGACTATGCTGTATAGCCATGTGTGCACATTTTCTTCTATTTTTATGGGCTATTCTAGGGAAATGGAGCTAAGAGGTTGTGTTCATGTACATACACATGAGGAAGGAGGGATAAAGAAGGAGTAAGCAGGAGTAAGAGCAGGGGAAGGAGGGGAAGGAAGGAAGGAGGGAAGGAGAGAGAGGTTTATTGATATTTTGAAGAACTGGCTTATGAAAACGTAGAGGTTGGTAAGTCCAATGTCTGCAGAGCTTGTTGATAGGCCAGGAAGCCGGGGCCGAGCTGATGTGCCAGTGCCGGATCAAAAGCTCTTTCAGAATGGGGGCCCGGAAGGCAGTGCATGGTACATGTACAGATGAGGTATGTGGAGTCTGCCTGAGAAGGCCTTCTTGCTAGGGAAAGTTGGCCTTTCCATCTGATAAGATGAGGCCTGCCATGCTAACAGAGGATGGACTATTTTACTCCTAGTCCATCAGTTTAAATGTACATCTTATCTAGAACGTTTGATCAAGTATCTGGACACTTTGGCCAAATCGACACTTAAATTTAACCATCGCAATTAGTTTTAAAATTCTGCCAAGTTGGATATTTGTGAGTCCTCCAAACCCTCTATTCTTCTCCTTCTTCCACTTTACCAAGATATTCTCTTTTACTGAGCAGCACACTCCTACATCTCACCTTATCGTTCAACAATAGCCATGTTGAATTAATGAGAAGATAAATATAAGAAAGAAAATGAAACAAACAAACAAACAAACAGCACTCAAAGTGTTGCCTAAAATTGTAATTGATTAAGGCCTTCAACAACGCTAACCCAAGCAGATTTAAAAGGTGGGGGGAGCTCTCTCAGCAGTGTCTGCAGCTTGAAGTCATTTGCTATGTGCATGTCTTGTGATCTTTGCATGGATTTGGTCTTCATGGTTGCAGTTTCCAAAGCATGCTCTATGCATCAGCAGCAAGACATTGTCCGGGCAGAACTTGTTAGGAATGTAAATCTGCAGGCTCCATTCCTGATGCCCTGAATCAGGATCTCTGGAAATGGAGCCCAGCAGCCAGAGTGTGCCACATCCTACACCTAAATCTGATGCCAATGGAGTCAGAGAACTGCTGGTCTAGGGATTATACTCTTTCAATTTCTTAAAAAGATAGAGCACATGGAAAAGAAACACATTACCAATAATAGCTGTAGAGGTAGTGAAAGTTCCAGAACTGAAGGGGTATTGTAATCAGGAGGGAAGAAAAACAGTAGATGTAAGAAACAGTGAGTGGTTAAGTGTCTGTCCCAGAATCAGCCTGAGCTGGCATTGAAATAAAAGCAATTTTCTATCCTGTTTGGGCTTAAATATGTTCCAGAGACTCTTTCCTCAAATTCATTGGAAAAAAAGTTAGTTTTTAGTTTTGTTTTTTTGTTTGTTTTGATGGGCCAATTACCCATTTTGGTTCTCACAGATCAGGAGCATGGGCAGAATGAAGAACAATCCTATGGGGACTTTTTCCTTTATGTGGACAGTTTTTTCGGAAAAATTTTATCCAGGGTCCAGTTCAAACTTCTGTGGAAAAATAGACTAGTTTAAGAGAAGAGATCTATAGATGCTCTACTCAGGGGTCCACCATGAAACAGCCAGCAGGGTACCCATAACGTAGTTGGCCAACATACAAGATCTGTCTTCTTGGCCAATTCATATACTATGCATGTACAACAATATAACTGTTAAGAACTGCTGACAGCATAGGAAAATCTCTGTTAGAAAAGAAAGCAGCTTTAAAAGAGAAAAGAAATAAGGACCTGGGTGAGCCAGAAACAAGATGGCATACACATTGCAAAAAATCTGAAATGTATGCAATGAAAGGTAACAGTTTAAATTTATCTTTCCCTAAATTTTCTCATGCGGTGGCCCCTAAGTAGAGAAAGTTTGGCTTGAACAGGTAAAATGAAAAATTGTGTATCTTCAAATGTTTTTGTCACGTGTAAACTTAACCCCATGCCAAACCTACTTTATAGCAAAGGTACTCACTCAGGTTTAAATCCGAGGAGATAAATGTATTCACATATACACTGGACATATTCATAAAATGTAACAGCTATCAGAGTCCTTTATTACGAAGCTTTTCCAAAAAATGTAAAGGAATCATACCACAGTGACATATGTGCACCCATGCTTATAGTGGTACAGTTTGTAATAGCTAAAACTTGGAAACAGCCCAGTCGCCCACCAAATGGAGATTGGATAAAAAAGATATGGTTTTTCTATAAAATGGAGTACTACTCAGATATAAAGAATGAGAAACTAGAGTCATGTATTGCTAAATGGATGCATATTGAGGCCATAGTCTTAAGTGAAGTAAATAGGACACAAATGTGTAAATACCAAATAGTTTCTCTGGTGTGAAAAACTTTAAAGTGTAAATAAGGTTCAGATTGTATAATTGATAATGTGAGGTAGGAAGAAATGGACTAAAGAAGTAGGGGAGGTGGGAAGGGTAGGGGAAAGGAAAGAAGGGAAAAGAAAAAGTATTAGAAAAGGAAAAAATTGAAACAAAGTTTGTAAATAGGGAAGGGTGCAGGGGGTGAAGGGCAGGTTGGGATATGGGGAAAAAATAAGGACCAAGATACATCATATAAAGGTACAAGATTCTAACGATGAATAAAACTGTACCATTTACCTTTTTTTCTGTCAAAGTTATGAAATAGTTTAATGAGAGACATGTTAATTTAGGCAGGGTAATATACTCTTTGGCTCCCATTCCATACCTTATGATAAGACTCGGGCACAAAAAAAGTCATGTTTTACTCACTTTGTTATGTCATAAATATAAATAAAATTTTCACAATTATTCCTCTAAGTCAAAATTTAGTACAGTTTTTTCTCACTTAGATGCTAAGTTGCCAGGGATTTAGCTCAGTGGTGCTGCCACTGCCTGCCAAGTACAAGGTCCTGAGTTCGATCACTGGTACCAAAAAGCAAAACAAAAAAACAAAACAAAAACAAACAAACAAAAAATCCAGATACTAGGTTACATCTAGATAAGAGAAATAAATGCTGGTGTCTTATTGCATTGTGGAGTCACCAGCAATAACATAGTGTATATGTCAAATAAGGGCATTGAATATTCTTGCCACAAAGAAGTGACAAATGCATGAGGAGATAGATAGGGTACCCTACTTTAAATATTAAACAATACGTACAGGTACAAGATTATCACATGGCATCCCATACATCTGTTCAATATTTATGAGTCAGTTAAAAAAATGATCGCAAGCGTTACACAGTTGTATACCGTTGTGACAAGAAGGCAGAGTGCAAAAGGAGAAGACAGACTCACTGTTTAGATGATCTGTACCCTCTGGACTCTGCTTCCCATCTGCAATAAAAAGCAGTGGAGGCCAGCACCTTGCCATTCAGCGAACTTCCTGTGAATGGAAATGCTCTGTCTTTCTTGTCCAGCTCAGTAGTCACAAGGTACATCACCGAGGAAGCTCTTGCAAATGTGACTGAGAAATTAATTTTTCCATTTTATTATTTAACATTTTCGAGATTCTATTTTAGAACAATTTATTAGTTTATAGCCAAACTGAAAGAGGGCTCTCACATGGTCTGTACCATTGTAGAAGTATGGCTTCAATATGAACACCCCTCACATGGTGGTGTGTTTGAGGCAGTTAATCAAGTCACATCAACAAATCATAATTGCACAATGGCTGTATTTTGCATTGGGGCTCACTCGAGTTTGGACAGTTTCTGGCTTCGGATGGACAAGTGTCTAATGACGTGTGTTAATTATTGTAACATCAGAGAGAGTCCTTACACTTCCCTAAAAATCCTGCATGCTTTGCCTAATCTTCCCTTTTTGCTGCAACCTCATTAATTATTGATCTTTTTCCCATAATTTTGCCTTTTCGAGCATCATATATGGTTAGAATTACACAGTTCATAGCATTTTTCAGATTGGCAGTTCCATGTCTTTTCATACCATTGCAGGTAATTTCTCTTTACTGCTGAAGAGTAATCCATTGTCTGATGTACCACAGTTAATTTAGCCATTTATTAACCGAAGAACATCTTGATAGCTTCCATGTTTTTCCAACCATGAATAAAACTGATACAAAATTTGCGTGTAGACTTTTCTATGGGCATGCTTTCAATTGCTTTGGGTAAATACCAAGAATAATAATTACTGGATCAAACTGTAAGAATATGTTTAGTTTTGCAGAGAAATCACAAACTGTTTTCCAACCTCATTGTACCCTTTTGCATCCCCCCTTCAATGAATGAAAGCCTCTGTTTCCCCACATCCTTGCAGTGGTGCTCTAGAAGACATCAGAATGGTTCCCTTTCCACCCACCCTGCAGGAAGCCTGAGAGGATTTCACACTGCTATTTACTTGAAGAACCTGTTCAAGGTCCTGCAGGTAAATTTACAAAGTGTCAGAAGACTCTGTATGGCTTGGTTTTTCTGTGGATTTTAAGCCTCATAGGTCTCCACACTGTGCCTCTAGAAAGTTTTAAAATTATAGTCCTGGGTTTCCTAACCACAAACTGGTTCTCAAGGTGGTTTCTGCTTAGGAATTTAAGCTCTTTGTGTTTGCCTATCTTTCTTTCCAGTCTTGGAGCATAGTTTATCTATGTCTTACCTCCACCTCTTTAATCCAAGAGGAGTTGCCCAATTTTCATCTGTGAGGCTTTTTATTCTTTAGCAAGGAATGGCAACTAAATGTGGAACCAGAAACCTGGAATCAATTTTGATTAATTTAAATTTAAATAGCCACATGTGGCTAGTAACTATCATGGACATCACAGAATTGTACTAAGAGCTCTAATTTAGTATTTAAAATTTGGGATAATAATGCATCTAATCAGACCACTATAACATGTTGGAAACATATCTCTCTTTTTTTTTTTGTACTGGGGATTGAACTCAGGTCCTTGTGCTTGCAAGGCAGGCCAAGGAACCGCTGAGCTAAATCCCCAGCTGGAAACACATTTTTACAGAAATTTTGTTAACTAAATTATAGACTCAATTGAAATTTCTGGAAAATAAATTTGTGTTTGATATAAAATATTATATGATAAAGCTTAATAATTACTAATTAGGACAAAACAAATATAATTATTTTTATAGTATAGTGACAGAATGGTTCTGTGTAGAACAAAAGTAGAATTGCACATCGCATTAGTGGTTGAGTGACTCTGGGTATGTGAATTTAAATCATTAAAGTCTATGTCAACAAAACAGAAAAAATGCATATTTTGTCAGTGTAAGTTTGAACTTAAATAAGATAATATATACTAAATAGTTAACATACTGTCAAACATTTAGCTAGTCCTCAAGATATATTTTTCCATATAACATTTTAAAAAGTTAATTAAAAAGGCCTTTATTGTGACCTGAGTGATAATTAGTTTTTGTCATTTCCTATTCTATTTGATTTTATTTCTTCAAAAAAAAACCCCATGAATAAGACCAATAAAAATACCTCAATGAATTATGAATCACAAATCAAAACAACACACAGTTCAAATGCTGAACAAAAGAAAAATATTCTTCACATTGAAGGTCCCTTTCCTCCAAACCACCAAGTTAAAGAATTTCTCCACCCAATGCTGTTGCTGGCAAGGAGACTACAACCTGTGTGTTTTCCTTCTCTTTTCTCTTTGCTCCAAGTGTTCTTTTCTGAGCTTCGCTGCCAGCAATGTGGGTTCTCATCCTTCCAAAGGAGATCCTGTCATTTAGGAAAGGTTTTGGGGTGGCCTGCTTGCTCATGGCTCCGTGCCCCTACCGGACTGCCAAATGTGAGCACAGCTTCCAGTCAGGTGCACAGGTGTGGGCTGCGTCTGGGCGCCCTTGGTGCCAGAAGCTGTGTGGGGTCCACTCTCGCCATGGACTTCCTACTCATTGCCGAAACATTCTTGGAAAGTCAAGACCCAAACCTAAACAGATCAATTTTGCAATGACATACATTGACATTTCTAGCATGGCTGTGCGAATGGTTTAGGGAAATATTAATATTCAAACGTAACAACCATACTAATGTCATGCTTGGTAACCCAAAACTCATGCTGGCATAGAGTTCCCATTGAAATAGTAACACATAGAGATCCTATTTTCCAAGAATCCATGAGTTTTCTATTTAGTAATTGTGTTTGCTTTTCTTTTTCTACTAATCATCCCATGAGAGCTGCTAGTATTTTCCATTTGTGGGGGTATTATCCTTAAGCCTACTACTTTTAAGATCTGTGAAAAACAGATTTATGAAGATGGAGAAGCATAACTTTACCACAACAGTAAACCAGTAAATATTTCTTCAGGGAAGATCTATATTATTATAAAAATTGTTCATTTTGAATTACTATCACAAGCACAGAGTCTGCAGAAAGTTATGTGTTTGGGGACAGAGAGTTTACCCCTTCCTTTAAGAACCTTTTGTTTTAATCTCTCTTGTATTTAAGAAGCACATGCTTAATTCATTTGGCCTCTTGGAAACATGTGATGAAAGTGTAATCAAATTCTGCACCTATCCTCATGCTAAGAGCTCCAAAGGAAAATTAAATCTCCCTAAGTAGGAGAGAGTAGGCAGTCATATTTTCCACACTTTGCTGTATGTGCTCCAAGCCCTGGAATGTACCAAGGAACGCATATTGAATGATTCGGTGTTGATATATTTTCTTTCATTTTGTTCAGATTTTATTTCACCCACAGGGAAATATGAAATCACTGAGTTATCTTAGGCATCAATTTATTATAAAAATAAAATATAGTGTTTGTTTCCTAATGGATATGTTGCTCTCCATGGTTAAGGAGCCCTTTTCCCAGAGAAAAGTCAAATGTAGTTTAAGCTAATTAAAGTGCACCTTTCAGACCTCAGGTTTGGGTCTGGCTGCAGAACTGATCAAATCACACCTCCCCTGCACGCAGTGAGGAGTGTGATGCCTCATTGGTCAGCATGGTTAAAGGGCCAGGAACTCCTCATAAAAGAAATGTCCAGGCACTTGAATCTCACTCCTTCATGTGTAAGTTGAAAATTTAAAAAATGTCCTAAGTGTACTTAAAAATGTTACTCATTACTTTCATAAGCTATGTGTCCCGAACACAATTTAATCAGAATTGAAACTGAGCTTAGTCACTTATTAGTTCTATAACTTTGGCAAGTTACTAAAATCCAGCTCTGCAATTTACTAGTTTTATAATCTTGGCAAATTAGTTAGCCTCTGTTTTCTCATCTGCCAAGCAGAGATAATTATTCCTATGCCACAGTTTGAATTAGTTAATCTTTATAAAACACCTCATAAACCACCTAATGCATAGTAGACCTACCCAGCATAGCCTCCTGGCCAGGCCTGAGGACTCCGCAGCCAGACTGGCTCGATTTGCACACTGGCTAGGCCACTTCCTAGCAAGCAAATGTGCGCAGTCTCTTTAACCTAACCTCTCTGCCTCAGTTTTTACATCTGTAAAATGGCAATGATCAAAGCATGCAAGTACCTAATATAAAGCCCTTAGAGCATTGGCTAGCATACAGTTAGTATTCAATACATTACGTATTAAAATAAATATTTTACAGAACATTTGTGAATGGCCCAACTGTATAAAATTTTGGCAGAGGTACATTTATGTGTGTGCATGTCTGTGAGAGTGTGTGTTCTTTTTCCCTCTTTTTGTCTTTTTTTTTTTTTAACATCTGGTTATTTCACTAATACATCCATTTCTATGGTTTAGAAATTTCTTTTGCTTATTGGATTTGTTCTGTCCTTGTTTCTTTGTGAAAACAGTATACTTAAAAAGGCTGAACAGGCTACATCTCCTAATACTACAGCAATGTTGGATTTTAAGCAAAGACTCAAAAGAAATGCCCTTCTGGGCATGGTGCCACATGTTGTAATCTCAGCACTCCTGGAGGCTAAGGCAGGAGGATTGTTAGTTAGAGCCCATCCAGAGCAATTTAATGATTTAATAAGGCCTTGTCCTAGAGACAGATAGGTAGATGTATAGATATGTGGATGAATGGATAGATAGATGGCTAGAAATAGATAGATAGATACGTAGATAAATAGTAAGACTGGGGATGTAGCCTAGTACAAAGGTGCAAGAGCCCTTAATATACAAAAATAAAATAAATAAAAGAAAAATAAAGGCTAGAAATGTTGACCTGAAGCCTACATTCTCTTCTTTTGGCCCACTCTCCAGGTTCCTGTAATTCCAGAACCCTTGTGCGCAGTGCCTTACCCCACTTGCAGATTGCTATACTGGTATGCCCTTCCCCAAGCCCAGTGATTGGCTAAAAGGAAGGTTTACAGGGACAAGGACAGCGCTGAGGCATCTGGCCTGGGTGGTTCACATGGGTGTGCACAGGGCGGCCCTCTGGTCAGAGGGTGGGAACAAGGGCTGGGGATGCAGTGGAGGTTGGGGGCCTCCAGGTTTGCTTCCCCTATTCTTCGGCCAGGTGGGAACTCCCAACTCTGACCTCTCAGGTCTTTCTAAAGGTTTAGATGTCTAAAGGGTTATATGTATGTCAATAAAACATGCTTATGTCACAGTTTATTAGCTTGTGTTAGAATTTCTAAATATCACACAACGTTCTATTTCTCTCCTCTTTTTGCCTCTATTCTGGCTTAGCAGTAGGCCTAAATAATTTGCCATACATTCTCCTAATAGAGGATAAATATCTAGATACAAAGAAATAGAAAAACCAACCAAAAAAATGGGCAAGTTAAATAAACAGAAGTTTCTCCAAAGAAGTACATGAAAAAAATGTTCATTATCTTTAGCCATTAAGGAAATGTAAATCAAAACAATTCTGAGATTCTATCGTACTCCAGCAGAAATGGTTATCACCAAAACTAAAGAGCAACAAGTGCTGGTGAGGATGTGCTAGAAAAGGAACACCTCTGCATTGATTGTGGGAATGTAAACTACCATAGGACAACCACTATGGAAATTAGTATGGAGATTTTCTTAAAAACTAAAAATAGGAATTTCATTTGATCCAGTTCCTCTGCTGGGAATGTTCCCAAAGGTGTTAAAGTCACCATACTATAGTGATACCTGCACTGATGTCTTTATAGCAGTACAGATCACAATAGCTGAGGGGTGGGAGCAGTGTAGAGGCCCAACAAAGAATAGATAAAATGGGCCTATATAAATAATGAAATATTATTCAGCCATAAAGAAGAATGAATTCAAGTCATCTGTAGGAAAATGGGTGGATCTAGAGACCATACTCTTAAGTTAAATAAATCGGAGAAAGTTAAATATCAGATAGTTTGGCTTATGTGAGAAACCCAAATTGTAAATAAAGACTGAAATAAAGGAGAGCAGGTTGGAAACAGGGAGAAAGTTTTTCTGTAGATATAGTTGGAGATCAAGGGAAGGGGAGACAGGATGGAAAATGATCATTATTTCTACATATGAGACCATACGTTTGTTCCATGCATATCATGAAATCTCACTATGGAAACATAAAAAGAATGAATACCTGATATAAACAACACGAATGAAAGCATAAAACGTGTTACTAAGTAAAAGAAGGCTTAAGTAAACAGAATTTATATATTTTATGGTTCCTATGGTTTAGAAAAAATCAGGATGTGATTGTCTCTGGGGATGTTGTTGGAGGCTGATGGGTGTGGCATGAGCCAGTGTTGTAGGATCAAGGTAACAGACCTGTGTGCTTGTGAGTAAGGCCACAAGGAGAAGCAGAATATCCTTGAGAAGGGAGAGCTCCCTGAGAGTGGAAAGAAGGCCATGCTTTGGGATTCTGTCAAGTGCAGGGATTTCTAAGACATGTTCCGGCGAAGTGGCAGATTGTCCCAGTAAAGTGACCTGGTACAGCTAGAGGCCTCTGCTTAGGGATAAGGCTGTGAATTGGAGTATGGATCCCAGAGTCCCAAACTTGCACAGGTAGCTTCCTACAAGGGATCAGTTGATAGTGAATAACAAGTAAATCAGAAGGGACAAATTTGGACTGAGGACCAGAGCATGAGTTAACTTCTGTAAGACTCATGGGTTTTCATATGACTTGAAACAGGCAAGTACTCGCCATGACCGAGATTGAATTTAATGCTGTAACATGGAGTGAAGTCTCAGCCCCAAAGTCAAGCTCTGGGTCTTCTACTTTGAGTTTATATTTAAAAAATGTAGCCCCTGCTATGGAAGGATTAGGTTTTAGATGGGTTATGTGTGTGGCCCGGAAGGCAAAAACCATGACGAATGCATGGAAGTTTTACAGAAGTCCATGTCAGCTCCATATAAAGAATATTTCCTAAGGGGGCAATAAAACCGGAAGAGGTAATGTGTTCGTCAGCAAATACACAGGCTCTGGTTCACTTAAAATTTGATATTCTCTTTGCAAATTAGAAAATGGCTTTCTGAGACATGAACACAAAAATAAAACCAGAATTGGCTGCTGTTGCAAATTTACCTAAACTGATTTAAGATTGTTGGGGTTCCCGTTGGGTAGATAGCAATAGCACCTTGCTACCTTTTAGGCTGTTAAATAAAAGCAAGCATCAGGTTAAATTCTGCCATATATATGTAATTAGCAATAAATTCTACCAATCTCACACACAACAGGCCTCCAACTCACAGACTTGAAGTTTCTTTGTTCTTTGGAGTACACTTACAGTGAACTTAAAATGTAACAATACACCAACTTCAGATTTATATTACTTTGCATTGATGTGACCCTCAATGCACAGTGCCATTTTGAAGAATGAAAGCAGACTTCTTTTACCACGTTCAAAAAGAAGAAATGATATTTTCATGCCCTTCAGGACTATCTTCATTTCAGCACTGAAAAATCACTGGTAACTTTCTGCTCTTGGCCATGAGATTGTGATGTGGATCTCCCAAGTGTTAATCATTCCTGCCGTGTGCAGTCTTGATTGGGATTCTTAAGTTAGCTGATTATTCTTATGGAATGAATTGAGACTAACATGCACATTTGTATCACTTTAAACTGAGATAATCGTAGGATGTATAGAAAAGATGTTATCTGCTTCACGGAACAACAAGTCCCGAGCCATCTCTGTGTTAAAATCAAGGATGTAAAGTCTGTTCTTAACCGTTCCCCCACCACCACCACTGGAGAAATTTTTTCACTGGGTCTTTTGGGTCCTTGTCTCACTTTAAAATTTTCTATTTTTATCCAAAGTCATATATCCAATTAGTGATGAAACTAGGAATGGAAACTGGGATCTCTCTTTGATCAGTTTTCATTCAAGCTGGCTGCAAGATTTAACAAGTTATTTGACACATAAAGAGTCATTTCTGATTAGCTTGTATAATTTGAACATATTTCTTTTCTTACTGAATATTATTTAAATATTTTCTTAATATTCTCATTTTATGATTTTAATGATAAAATTTATAGCCTCAAGTTTTTTATTCCACAGACTAACTGCAAATCTCATTTTATGTGAAAAATGGACAAAAAATAAGGCACTAACCTCTACTTTAGTTTTAAATGAGTCATTTCTAACATTCATTAGACTTTTAGTTGCTCCCTAGCTCATTATTTTCATAGTAATTTAGAATATTTGTAATTTTTCAGGAAAGCCATATGAAATATCATCATCTTTTGTTTTTTGTCAGATTAAAAAGCTACAAAATATGTCCAACTATGACAAAAAGTTATTATACATATATTTACTCTGTTCTGTCAATTTAAAAATAAAAATGTAAATATGGCAATCCCAAGCTTTAGGATATAATGGAAAGTAAACATTGTGACTGAATTTCAGAACAACTAAAATTGCTTTCATTTTCACAATGAAATTGTAACTATTGTTTTTATTAGATACAAAATATTATGCAGGGGCATCAAGCTCCTAAGTATTCGAAGATACATTTTCCTCTTCTTTAATGATGAACCTTTCTTCTTGTCATCACCTTTAAGTTTCAGGGACTGTGAAAATCAGCAAAAGGAACACATTGCTCTGTGCTGTCAAGACTGGCAGTTTATGGAAACTGAGTAGTAACCTTCCTTCTCCCAGCTCTCCATATATTCTCAATGAGGACAACTAAAAAAAGGCCAAACCAAATGTTTCCTTTTTAGGGTTTTGAGGACTTCACTTTTAGTTGTGAAATAAGGCACACAATTTAGTGGGTTACTCTGTTGGAATAAAAACTACATTTAAGGCTTGAAGAGTTGGCTAAGTGAGAATTAAAAATCTAAAATTTAATGAGTACATTATATTGATCATTTTAATAATCACATTATTTAGCATTAAAGAGGCATGAGCCATCTGGACATCTTTGTGGTTTATTTTGAATTTGATTCCACTGTTGGAGCACATACCACGCTTTATGCCAAGCTTGTAAATTATTGCAATGTGTCTTATGTCACAGGGTAATATTTATCTTGCTGACCATTTCAGGTACATGTGCACTATGGAGATATATCTACGTGTTTTTCTGCAGATGTTTGACCTGTAGATGTTCGGGAGGTTGGTTGTTAGCAATGATTGAATGTTCGTATCCACCAAAAATTAGTGGAATGGTTTAAAAGGCGGGACTTTGAATATAGTTAGATCACGGAGGCAGGATTCTAGCGAATGGGTTAGTGCCCTTGTGAAAGGCAGCGCAGTCAGTTCCTTAGCTCTTTCTCTACCACATGAGAACGCAAGCGGAAGTTAGCAGTCTCAGCTTGCAAGAGGACCCTTTCCAGATTTGACCGTGCTGTACCTGACCGGAACTCACGGCTCTCAGACCTGTTAGAAATAAAATTTTTAAGCTGCTAAGTCTCTGAAAATTTACCTCAGTACACTAAACTAAGACATGATGCTGTTCTTTCATATTATTTTTACCTACTTACTTTATTACTCGATGAGAGGTGAATATTAAAAACCCATAGAAGTCCTACTGTCATCACACACTTGAGTCTTTGGTTGTATAAAGTTTTGCTTTATAATTTAAAGCTTTTAAATTACGAATTCACATCGATGTATATACTTGACAGGTTGACTTTATCATTTTTACCCAGCAGCAGCCAGTCTGTGGTCTACTTTGATATTAATGTAGCTGCACCAGCTTTCTGAAGATCAGTGAATGCAAAGCGACAGTTGTCCATCCTTTTATATTTGATTTTGTGTTTTTAAATTTCAAACGTGGCATATGGTAAAAACTATATATTTATTTCTGAAAATTCACTCTGTTCTAATATAAATGTTTCTGATCTATCTATACCTAATGCAGCTTTTGACAGTTGAATTTGTCTACTATCTTCATACCATGATATTTATTTTTCTTCTCCTACAAGGAATACCTTCTGCTCTCTTCTATTAACTCTGAAAAACCCTGCCTTTCAATATTTCCATAATTTCAGTTTAGGACACAAATATTCTTAGTGTCAAATAATTCTTCTCTAGATCTCACATACAGGAAAATTTCAAATGACAAAAGCAATCATATGGAATGTGTACACACACATACTGTCTTTTGGCCTTTTTAATTTTGCTTTGCAACAGTTATTTTCATTTCTAATTATTCTGTTTAATAACATGATACCATAGTGCTTTATATTTTTAATTACTGTCTTGCAGACTAGAATATACATTTCATATGATTACTTTTATAATCTAAACTGTTCCTCTGTATCAGAACAGAGGAAGAATTATTTGACTGTCAACACTAACGATATTTGCTACATAAATTCACATTATAGGTATATTGAAAAGCAGATATTTTCAGAGTTTTTATAGGGCCAAATAAGAGTATAGTTCTTATAAGAGAAGACAAGAAGTAAGAAAAGAGTATCAGCTGTGGTGTAAGATTGAAGACCTATGCAGCACATTGAGATTTAAAGGCCAAACACTGTTTCAGTAGCCTGAAACTACTACAACTTTGAAAGTAAGCTGCCTCACATGAATGAATGATACATCTGACCGCCAGCCATTCAAGGCTTTGCATTTGCATTCTATCAAGGCAAAACATAACTTATTGTTTTCTTTTTATTCCATTGGTTCATTCATTCATTTGAAAGTTAGATCACTTTGCAATGGGTATCAACTATGGCCTTGGGAAAATCTTGGGCTGGTGCCCAAGGAGAAGGCCAGGAACAGCTAATGTTTCTTTTTTGTTCCTTCAAAGCAAATGGAGGCCTGGCCTAAATTAAGCTGGGAGTGCTTTTTGCAAAGCATACCAAGCTTTATGAGACTTCAAGCTCAGCATTTTAGGCACAATATTTCAAACTAAATCACAAGAAAAAAATTCAACACTATATTACATTCTTTAAACAAGTCAGCATGGAGCATTTATCCTCTTTTGAAGATGGGATACAGCTGCTTCCTGGGTCATGACTATGTTTGAGGCTCTTTTTTTGGTAAACTGAGGCCCTCTTGAAGGCTATTAAGAATGGCTACAAAGTGAAAAATGTAAGTCTTACTATGTTAAACACTTAGTTGTAGAAGAAAAAAGAAGAGTAGGTTTTTAAGGAAAAAAAATAAAACTTCAAATTTTTAATGCATATTCTTCTGAGTTTTGTAAATTCAGCATCTTGTTTTTAGAACATTAAGATCAAATGGAATCAGATTTTTTATTTTTCAGTGAAAGAACACTCTTTACTGAATAATACTCGTAGCATAAGAAGAAAAATTCCTTGGGCTTATTCGAGTCTTTCAATCAAATATATTTTACAATGAAACTTTCCCCAAACATTCCCTAACTTGAGGAACTAAAAAAAACCTTTTCCGCTTATTGTTTATTTTACAAGTATTTTTACATAAAATAGATTATCTCATTTCTTTCTTTGTACTTTTGTTTCTTATTTTTAAGAAGACATTTTATTATACTTTTTTCCCAATTGAAGAGAAATTCTCATTAGAAAAAAAAAACTAGAACCAAAGCATTAAAAGCCTGGTACTATTTTGGAAGATTTTATTTCCTTTCTTTTCTTTTTTTTTTTTTTTCTCATTGAGTTTATTGGTACATTTTAGGTATATAGTACAGTTACATTCATCATTGGGATCTTGTACCTTTACATGACAGGTCTTAGTTCTCAGTTTTTCCCCTTGTCCCGGCCCTCCCTTCACCCCCTCCTCCCTTCCCTATTTATAAAGACTTTGCTTCCATTTTTTCCTTTTCTCATACTTTTTCCTTTCCCTTGTTTCCTTTTCCCTACCCTTCCCACTGGAAGATTTTATTTCATACTTTTTCTTTATCTGTATTTATACTAAATATGTATGTGTACATATATAAATGTATACACATAATAGGCAAACATATGTTTGATGAGTTCATATTGTGCTTTCCAGACATATGTTATTTTATGCTCTGCTTTTCTATATCAAACGGGCTTTAGAATTTCCATTCAATTGGACCTCTGTGCCCCTTCCCTTAGAACTGTTCCATGGGGTCATGGTGGATGTCCATTTTAATATGAAGTCCTTGCTCCTCATTTTACTTGATCTTTACATAGCGCTGTAGATTCTTTCTTTTTCTTGAAGCCCCACTTTTCTTTCCTTCCCAGAAACTCTTTGGGTTTTATTCTTCTGGCTGCTGTTTCTTGCTTTCCTTGATGGGCATCTGCTCGGTTCCCATGTCCAGCCCCTGGAGAGTTGTGGGGCTCAGCCTTTATACCCACCTTTCTGTCTACCCACTCCTGTTCTCCGGGTGCTCAGATATTGTCTGATGCTTTCAAGTACCATTAGACCAGTGGCATCACCCAAATGTATACCTGTGCTCTGGAATCTTCTCCGAATTTCTTGCTACTTCCTGCGAATGCCTCCTTGGCATGTCTGTTTGGAACTTTCACAGGCATCTTGAATTTAAATATTTAAAATTCAACATCAAATCTGATTTTCAAATGTCATCTATCAAACTTAACTGCTTTTCCCTCTTAGTAAATGACAACTCCATCCTTCCTATTATCTAAGAAAAAAAAAACCCTAGAAATTATTTTTAACGCATTTACTGAAATCTCAACTTGATATGATAGAATGAAGTGGTATTGATTTTCCAAATAAACCCTGAATCTTACTCTTCCCTGCCACCACTACTACACCCAGGTCCCAGTCTGATCTTTCCTTGTTTAGATTATTGAGGAAACTTTGTAACTGGTTCCCTTTCTTCCCTTGACTAAGTCTATTCTTTTCTGAACACAGCAACCAGAATGACCTTGTTCCAATGCAGAAAGGTTACATTACTTCTCTGATTCATGCCTCCCAAAGACCTTCTTGCCTATTACTCACCTTTCTGCTCTTTCTCCTGCACCCATGAGGGCTCCTTTTCTTTCTCAGAGGCTTTGGCATTTGTTATTCCCTCTGCACTGGGTCCCATCCCTCTGAGATATGCATGGCTTATTCTCTGGCCTACTTCAGATCTTAATGCAAATTTCCCTTTCTCAGAGAATCATTGACAGTCACCCTGTTTAGAATCCCACCATCCATTTTCCTGGTGAGAATGGACATTCTTGTCTTGTGCCCAATTTTAGAGGGAAAACTTTCAGTTTTCAAAAATGGCTTTTTAAGATTGATATAAGGTTCTCTGAACCTATTTTCTTTAGAGTTCTTATCCTGAATGATGTTGGAATGGGCAAAAGGTTTTTCGTGTGTCTATTCAGATGATCGTGTGATTTTTGCTCTTCCTTCTGTTTATGTGATATATTACACCTATTGGTTGGTATATGTTGAATCATCTGTGCATCCCTGGAATAAATGCTACTTGATCATGATGTCTGATCTTTTTTGATGATTCATTTCATTCTGCTTACCAGGATCTTGTTGAGAGTTTGCATCTATATTCACTAGAGAGATAGGCCTGTAACTTCTTTTTATGGTTGGATCCTTGTCTGGTTTGTAATCAGGTTAGTGCTTGCTTGTTGGAATGAATTTAAGAGCACTTCTTCTCTTTTAGTTTTATTTTTTAATTTTTCCCTTTTTTCTTTATTGGTACATTTTAAGTATACAATAGAGTTACATACATCATTGGGATCTTGCACCATTTAGTCTTTCACACACCAGAGAAATTATTTGGTATTTACACGTGTCTTATTTATTTCACTTAAGAGTATGGCCTCATGAAGTGGTATTGATTTTCCAAATAAACCCTGAATCTTACTCTTCCCTGCCACCACTACTACACCCAGGTCCCAGTCTGATCTTTCCTTGTTTAGATTATTGAGGAAACTTTGTAACTGGTTCCCTTTCTTCCCTTGACTAAGTCTATTCTTTTCTGAACACAGCAACCAGAATGACCTTGTTCCAATGCAGAAAGGTTACATTACTTCTCTGATTCATGCCTCCCAAAGACCTTCTTGCCTATTACTCACCTTTCTGCTCTTTCTCCTGCACCCATGAGGGCTCCTTTTCTTTCTCAGAGGCTTTGGCATTTGTTATTCCCTCTGCACTGGGTCCCATCCCTCTGAGATATGCATGGCTTATTCTCTGGCCTACTTCAGATCTTAATGCAAATTTCCCTTTCTCAGAGAATCATTGACAGTCACCCTGTTTAGAATCCCACCATCCATTTTCCTGGTGAGAATGGACATTCTTGTCTTGTGCCCAATTTTAGAGGGAAAACTTTCAGTTTTCAAAAATGGCTTTTTAAGATTGATATAAGGTTCTCTGAACCTATTTTCTTTAGAGTTCTTATCCTGAATGATGTTGGAATGGGCAAAAGGTTTTTCGTGTGTCTATTCAGATGATCGTGTGATTTTTGCTCTTCCTTCTGTTTATGTGATATATTACACCTATTGGTTGGTATATGTTGAATCATCTGTGCATCCCTGGAATAAATGCTACTTGATCATGATGTCTGATCTTTTTTGATGATTCATTTCATTCTGCTTACCAGGATCTTGTTGAGAGTTTGCATCTATATTCACTAGAGAGATAGGCCTGTAACTTCTTTTTATGGTTGGATCCTTGTCTGGTTTGTAATCAGGTTAGTGCTTGCTTGTTGGAATGAATTTAAGAGCACTTCTTCTCTTTTAGTTTTATTTTTTAATTTTTCCCTTTTTTCTTTATTGGTACATTTTAAGTATACAATAGAGTTACATACATCATTGGGATCTTGCACCATTTAGTCTTTCACACACCAGAGAAATTATTTGGTATTTACACGTGTCTTATTTATTTCACTTAAGAGTATGGCCTCAATGTGCATTCACTTAGCAATAAATGTCTCTAGTTTCTCATTCTTTATGGCTGAGTAGTAGTCCATTTTATAGAAAAACAACATCTTCTTTATCCAGTCTCCAGTTGATGGGAAACTGGGCTGTTTCCAAGTTTTAGCTGTTACAAACTGTGTCTCTATAAACATAGGTGTGCCTATATCACTGTGGTATGATTCTTTTAATTCTTTTGGGATAAACTTCCTACTTAAGACTGATTTTGTTCTATCCCATAAGTTTGCCTATGTTTTACTGGCATTATCATTTAATTTTAGGAAACATCTTATTTCTTCCTCAATTTCTTCTGTGATCTATTGATTATTCAAAAGTGTGTTGCTTAATTTCCATTCTTTTGTATAATTTCTACGGTTCTTTTGCATTGATTTGTAGATTTACTGTGTTATGATATGATAACATGCTTGGTAAAATTTTGACGCTTTTGGATTTACTTAAGAAATTTTTAACTGTTAGTATATGGTCTGTTTTGGTGAATGTTCCATGTGCTGCTGAAAAGAATGTGTATTTTGTTGATGTTGGGTAGAACACTCTGTAATGTACTTATAGCTTGTTTAAAGTTTTGGTTCAACTCTAATATTGCTTTGTTGATATTTTTTGACTATCTGATTTGTCTATTTGTGATAGTGGGGTATTGAGTTCCCCTACTATAACTGTATCTGAGTTTTAATACCCAATACTGTTAGTTTTATGAATAGGCAAAAACTCAGCTTTGGGAAACACTTTTAGGACTTACGGTAGAGCATCATGAGAAACAGTGCATAGACAGAAATGCTGAGGGGGGTGGGGAGATTAACAAATTTGGAAAAAAAGACAAAGACATATATGTGCAGTGAGTCATTGGCTAACTTCAGACTTTTGGTTTAGTCATGCATAGGAGAGAGACTTTTTCCAAATGGAACTGAGGGTGGCTACAGAAAGGTCGCTATCACTCGGGGGCAGAGTCATTGGGTTAGACCTGTGACTGAGGCTTGCCACAGCCAAAGCAGAAGCTCCCAGAACAGCTGTGGGGCATCTGATGTAGCCATAGACAGCAACAGATGCTTGGGGGGTCTCTGCAAAGATTGGGGTACATTGGGCCCTTCTCTTCAGTCTCACAAATAGACCATTTTACATGGGATCAAGAATGTTTTTTAGATTATGATCACAATGGAGTAGACTGTGAAAAATAATGTGAAAGATTATGAATAGATAAAATGGGACTGGGGAATTAGCTCAGTGGTGCCACCTGCCTTGTAAGCACAAAGATCTGAGTTCAATCCCCACTACCGGGGGGCGGGGAGAACAAAGGAAAAAAAAAAAGTACATAGTGAATAGGTAAAAGGTTCACTTGCCATTCTGTCTAGCACTGTTTGGTATTCTCTATACATTAAAGCTATTTAATAACTGCATTTTTCAGAAAGTTCTTGGCAATAAAAATCATTCCTGTCCATACCAGTACAAAAGCAATTACCTACCGAATCTCCAAGAAGACAAATTTGCATCTTTTCTCAGATTTATTTCAATATTAATCACTGCCCATATCTGTGCTCTTTGAATTCTCCTTTGCATATGTTATACTATCTTTCTGGCTTTGCCATTTATTAATAAGTGAAATGCAATATATCTTGTGTTCAAAAAATGGCATAACATAAACTTCACATGTTATTCATATATATTCACTATTCACAAAAAATAAAATCTCAAGACACTTTAGAATGTCTAGTGGGAAAATTACATATTGCTTTTATTTATTGTTCCCCTTTTCTCTAAAATGGAAGCCTCATAAGAACAGTGATTTGGTCTTGTTCAATACTATTACCTCTAGATTTCAGAATAGTACCTAGCACATAGTAGGTACTCAATAGATGCTTAATGAATGAAAATATTGATTGAGTAGACACATTTTGGGGAAAAAGAATTATATTTCACACAATTACGTTTGAATCAATATTTCAACTTTATCTACAGAAAGAATTATACGACTAAGAAGCAATACAACATTTTGCCATTAGTTAATAAAATTAAGTTGTTTTCTTTTCAAATTAATAGTTTTGATCACACTAATGAAATTTAAGTTGCAACTATTATATTTACATGTGCAGATTATAAAATAAAATGTAATATTTACAAGTTAAATTATTTGTATATGCTATTTTCATAAAAATATCAATCCAACAGAATTCAGATATGTATTTGTAGAAAGTGACAACCCTGCTATTACCACTTACAGTAGAAAATAAAACAACAAAATTGTATATAGGAAATTAATCACTTGCTTCCACATTTGTATCCTCTCTCTCTCCTCCCCCACCCCCCACCCCCGGTTCTCTAGCAAACACTATCATCTGCCTCCAGGATCTAACTGTGGAACCAGCCCCTTTCTTCCCTGGAGAAAATCCTGTGATGCCAAAGAGTTTTGGAGGGATTCTCATCACAGGTGGTATTAATGGCAATCAGCTGAAATATTCTTGGATTCCATATATGTCTTTTCTAAAGTGAGTCTGCCCAAGGATATGACTCTGGTCCAAATGTAGGCTGACTCTTCCTTCGACCTCATTGTCTGAGTTACCATACTCACACTTAATAAGCAGCCTGGCTCCCCTGCCAAATCCTATTATAATTCATTGCTTTATATGTAAAACTTCTGGTCACTAAATGAAGGGACATCGATATTTTCTTTATTAGGAAATTTATTTCTTTTATTTTTTATGATTTTTTATCCTTATTTATGTTTTGTGTTTCTCATATAAGAGAAACCATGTGATATTCAAACTGGTTTGTGTGATTTGTTTCACAGGAATGTAAAAAGTAGGGATACAGATCTTTTGCAAATGGGAAGGGAATCGAGAAATAGGAAGGGGACCAAGAGATAGAGTTGGGGAGTGGATTGAAAAAGAATCAAGGTGTGTTGTGCGCCTGTAGCAACTCCCGATGAGGAATGTGATCATAACATAGTACAAAAATATACTACTAGAACATAAAAATTGAAGAAAAAATAAATATAACAATACATTTTGTTTTAAGGATGATTATATATCATAATTTAAAATACGATGAAGTAATGATTTGACCATTAGTAATCATAATGATAAAATTTAAATCCAGAAAAAATTCTTAACATTTAAGAAGACTTCACCAAAGAGGTCTAAAATTTTAATTGTAATTCATAAATACATGTATATATGTATATATTTATATATATATAGATAGATATACTGCTGTCAGAGCTGGGAATGAAGAAATGCATGGTCAATATAAAGACTTTCAAATAAAAATTTTTATTGGGAAGAGTTTAAGTGGGCAGAAACAAAGGAAATAATATTTGAAGAAGAAAAATGATCCAAATTGAAATTTCCAAATACTAAGGAAGGGTTTTGCTTGTGAATGAATACTTTGCTAAGTAATGATGAATATCAAATGGATATTTCATTTGCTTACATTTTAAAAGCATATTCTAAAAATGTACACTTAAGCATGTCTAAGGCATTCTACTATTTTTACAATTCTTTTAAAGGAATATTAGTTAAAACATGTTAAAATGACTGCTTTATATCTTTCCAAGTCTGTAGGTTTTCATGAAAGTGATGACTGGTAATAAGCAATTAATCTATGTTGTTGATTGGCTAAACATTGTGTCACCCTCACGTAACCTCATACATTATTACCTTTTAAAAACCTCAGGGAAACTTCACCAATTATTATTATGATAGATCTCTAAGACTAAGTCTTAGGTGTGTGAAAACAGACATTCCTCCTTGTAAAGCACTTAATGCCCATCATATCACTGGGGCCTGTAGTGTAGACTTCTGTACAGCATAGGGTAGAGTAGTAACCAAGAGCCCGTGTCCCAAATTACTGATATTTTTACCAAATATCTTTAAAATTCCAATTTTCATTATTTAAAATGGGGCTCTATAAAAGAGTCTTATCTCAGGATTCTTTTGAAGAATTAATTACATATCGAGAGCTTAGTACAATAGCAGGGACATGAAAATCTATTATATTTTGGCTCATTATTACTTATATGTATGCTCAATTATTTCTTTGTATAAAATACTGACTAATATTTATTCCTAGTCAGTAGTAAGTACACTGTCCACAGCATACTTCTGTTTAAATCATTCAATGCCGCTGAGGTTTTTGCTCAGTCTCGAGCCACAGAAATATTACTAATGTCAATGCAATGCCAAGTAAAATTTCTTTTAATCACTTATTAGAAAAAATATGATCTCTTTGCAAGAGAAGAGGAATAAGAATTTAAATTCAACAACAAATGGCCAGTTCTTTTTGTTTTTTTACTACCATTATCATATGAAAATAGCTCAGAAAAAGCAAAAGATTAATGGCTAATTACTACTTTATTTACACTGTACTCCATTACTTCTATTCACCTTAAAAATGATGCTTTAAATGACAGAAATAAAACACAAAGCCTTTACTTAGAATATTCGATCATTAAAATTAAGACATTTACAGAAGAAAGGATCCAATCTCAGTACAATACTCATTTTTGAAGTGTGAAGTCTTATTATTACACTATTTGGAAGTTAATGTAAATATATATATCTATATATAAGTCTCACAAGCTTACATATATTCAGGTGTTTCATAGATGTGTGAATGTTGTAGTTTGGAAGATGTATTCTATTATGTTGGTGTGAAATTTCTGATAATGTAACACCTATGTATAATGAAACTCAAAAGTCTCCAAAAGCCTTGACAAATGCTCAATCATATCAGGCATCAAGTGGTGTTCACAGAAAGTGATGTTTATGTTTTTCTTGTCATTTGACTATGGCTAAAGCCAATATGGTTGGTTTTAGACTTGTTTCCTGGTGCCTCCGGAGGGTTGTGTATTAATGTCCAGTGAGAGAGCTGCTGCTTTGCAGAATTTATTTGCCTATCCTCAAGTGTGTCCTGTACCTAGGCAGAGTGTCCTCAGGGTACACCTAATGCACTCACTGAGTCGGAGCCCAGCTAAGTGTACAGAGGCAGGGATTTTCAGTGCACTAATCATAGCATGTATTACGACATGGATTGGCTTTCTTAAACTGGGATAAACAGTCCAATTTAATCTCAAACATAAATAGTCTAATTAGTCTGCATTCCAAATGCTGAGGAAATTTGATAAGGTGGTACTTGGAGAGAAGAAAAGCCAAGCAGCTTGAATTTGGCGTTTTCCTCATAAAATCATGCTCATTTTCCAGTTCTCATGTTACTGTACCAATCAGTGCTACTTGCCACACTACTTCATTCCTTCCTCACTGAAACACTTTCTATGCTTGGCCTCTGGAATGTCCCTCTTTGTTTTTTTTTTTTTTTTTTTTTTTTTTTTATT
>NW_022900916.1:18673479-18734851 GCF_012274545.1 Fukomys damarensis | reverse complement strand
TACTGGCTTCTCTTCTGTCCTTCATTCCTGGTTTATGTTCCTATTCCCCAACTGCTAAAATTTAGCATGTCCAGCAATCAGTCTCCAATCTCTGTTCTATGTGTTCTCTTTATTAAATGATTTCATTTTTTCCCACAACCTTCAATGTATCCAGTAACTTTCAAATATAAATCTTTAGCCTGAGCTCTAGATTTGTATACCAAGCCGTTTACTCAACACTTCTCCAGAGATTTTTACACAAGCCTAAGTTTTATATTTTTCTGAATGCCAAATTTTAAAATTGTTAAGGCCAAAATTGAACACAGAATTCCACTCTCCTTCAATTTAGCATGCTTTGCTGGTACTACAGTCTCAGAAAAAGATGACTATTTATTCAGACAACAATCATGAATTCTTGATGCCTTTCTTTCTCTCCTGACCTTTTAGTCAGTGCTTTATCAATATTCACAATACCGTCAGAATCTGGTGGCCTCTACCTACATCCATGGTTGTCTCCTGAGTTCAAACCACCATTTTTTTCTTACTTAGACTCTTGCTTTTTCTAACACACCTTTTCGCATCTAACTTTGCCTCTCAAAGCCCATTTTCTTATTTCATGGAGAATGACATGCCTCTGTACAAAAACCTCAAGACACAAGTCCAAAGCCTTTATCATATCTATGAAGCCCAACCTGTAGTTCATTTTTCTATAATTATGTCTTACTTCTTTCATATCCCCACACTGTGTTTCAGTTATTTTGTAACTACATTGATAGCATATGATCTATTTAGTGCTATTTAAAAGAACATCTCTACGCCTATTAGTCCCGCTCAGAGCTTTACAGTTCACTCAGTAGGGACACACCCTTCTGATACATGTATGGAAAATCAGCTGTCAACGAACGATGCAATGTTTTTACAATTAGTTTATGAAATTAGAGCACTGTCAAAAAATAAAATAAATTTACTGTAGAAAAAGGGAAAGGAAAACATGACATGACTCATATAGGTAAGAGCTATTTTTTTCAGTATTTCCAAATCATTCCTTTTCACTTTGGTATGAAAGAAAAGACCAACACTGGCAGAAATCTCAAAGTTCCTTTCTGTACTCCCTACTCACTTTCATTGTCGCATCAAATGAAGGGGACATTTTCCAAGCATTTTTGGCACTCAAATTCTGGAAGTGATCCTGTTCTTCTGCCAATACAGATAGTACTTCTTCTGCTAGAAGATAGTACCTATTTCACAAAAACATTGAGTCAGAAGTCCCAGGTCAGATGGCACCAGTGCTAGAGAATCCAAATAACTTAACCTAGCTCCAGGTCAACCAACCGTGACAGGAAGAGGAAAAGGAAACAAATGTGCAAACAACAACAACAACCAAAACAAACAAACAAACAAACAAACAAACAAAAAAAAACCGAAAAGCAAGTCCATGGAATAAAGACAGCAGTTTTTATTAGATAATTCCTCAACTCTTAGAGCTCTGTAAAGGCTAATGATTTTTTTGTTCATGTCTCACTCCAACCCAGCAGCACTAACGATGCTTTTCTCGGTGGGTGTTTCTCATAAAAAACTCTAATCTCAGTGCAAGTTTCCCAGTGGGATCCTGTGTGGCACCCAGCTACACTTCAGAAGAGCCAAGGCTCTCCCTCAGTCGCGCGCGCCGGCTCTTCTCACTGGCACCTGCGCCTTTCCCACCAGGGCCACAACTCTCCGCTAAGGGTCACATTCTTCACGTGCTTCTGCTAGAGAGTTCATATTTGGATCCAGGCAATGAGATCTGTTCAGCCTCCAGTCCTCATTAAACTTCATCATCTTGAAGTTCACTGGCGCAGCAGGAAACACACATTCCATATTTACTAAGCGTGGCTTTCATCACTAAGAGAATTTCCGTATTCAAAATATGAGCCTAGATCTGGCCTATTGTTTCTGAAAAATTGTTATAGAAAGTCTCCATTTCAGTTGAATAAATACACTTGAATTTTTGTTTTCTTGAAATACTATTTCCAAAACGAAGAAACTAAGAACAAGAAACGGTGGGATTCTTTCTACAAAGATAATTTTAAACATACAAGTACCATTAGCAATTACCCTTGCCTCATATCCTTTCCAACTGATACTCTGGAGACCAGGGAAGCCTCCAGAAAAATGCTTTTTGTAAGGGTTATAGTTGTTTTATAATTTTTAAACATATTTAGAGAAATCAAGGGAATAAATGCAAATAGTGATGAAAAACTAAAAACTCATACTTGAAGCATTTCCACCTTGGGTATTTGTGAATCTTGAGAACTACAATATTGTTTTTATTACAGATATAAATCTTATGTTTACCCTGCCAAAGTTGACATGTTAACCCAAAGAAAAATACAAGCTTCTATTCACTTTTTATAAGCAATTCTCTGAGTAGCACTAAATGAATTAAACAAGTAGATGGCAAATTCCAAAGTGTTTTCTTAAATGTGATTTATTTCCATTCACATGAGTCTCTTTTTCTTTTTCTTTTAGCATATCAATGCCTGACATTTCTGCACTTTCAGATCTGCACCCACTGAGCTTGGAAAAATGACCTAAGGGAAGGGTGTAATGGAAAGTTGGTACAATCTCTCTAGAGCTAGTAAAATATCCCCCAGTACCACACAAAAAAGTACATTATATCCTTGCTCTACAGATACTTTCTACAAGAGATAAAACAGAAAAATCTTGCACCAGCCGGGAGGGGAACAATGATCACTTGCTATTTCCTCAATGTCTTTGCAAAAGAACATGTTTGTCAAATACCCCACAATTAATGACACTTTTTGATGGAATCACAAGAAGGTCTGTGCTTCAGTGCCGCCAGCCACAGAGCAGGAAATGGAGCTGTTTCTAAGAAAAATGAAGTTGCCTTCCCCAGGGAGAAGACAAAGGATCATTTGAACAAGCAATTGATCAATAGGAAGACTGCAAGGTGATAAAAGAACTGGAAGTCACAAAAGACCCTGGCACACTAGTTTTAATAAAGAGAATTCTGTCTCCAGCTATACTTTATGCAATAAATTCCTTGACATATGTTTCTAAATTTATTTTTAACACTGCAGGTGTTTCCATCCACAGCCAGCCCATTTCTTTACCAAAGATAAAAGGATCCCTTTGGACTATTTATCTGAAGGATCAACCAGGTTGTGTATTATATTTTTACTGATTTTGATCAGAGTGATTGCTGCTCTCTACTGTCCTGGATAATGTGAACTATAGTTCTGAATATGCAAAAAAAACTGTTTTGTACCAGGGATCGAACTTGGGACCTTGCAGTTGGGTGGCAGGAGGGAGTATGTAACTTCTTAATGGTTATGCTCAGAATTAATTCTGAAGCCATTAAAAAATAGGCATTTACTAATGATTGTTTTTTGATAAAGTTAGTACATGGTATAATTCCCAAGTTTAGTTATGAGTAAAATATTTAATGGCTCAGATTAATTTAACATATGAAAATATATCATAAGACATAAAAGCTAATGTTTAACCTATTGACCCTTACAATAGCTGACTTATGCCATCTATTTTTTGGTCATCATATTAGAGTCATAAAAACAAGAACTAGGTCATTGTAAAGATAATATAACCATCACAAATGCATTCCAAAATCCATATCTCCTTGCTATGATTAAATATAATTGATGGATAAAACCATAATAGCTATTAAAATAATTTGCAATTCAAAAAGAGTACATGGTCTTGAGGTTTAAATTCAGTGGACCCTTGACTTACAAACTGGGTTGATTCCTGAGGAAGGGTTGGTAATAAGTCAATCCAGCTGAGATCGGGATATTTTCCTGGTTACACACTATAGATAACAAGAGGCAGATGAAATTTCCATTAGCCTAATTAACTCAAGTTGTGTGTATGTCCGGCCAGTGGTAACTTCAGGGTCCACTATATATTCAGTTCAAACAGAATATGTTGGAATTTCTAGAATTGAAAAAAACAAAAACAAAAACAAACGGTGTAGCCCTGGCGCATTTCGTGTGAAGAAACTGGCTATAGAAACATCCTGGTGACTTAGTGAGACGATCGTGATGATACACCCTCTTCTTCTCCTTCTTCTTGTTCCATTCATCGTCCAGATCATTCAACACTATTGCCGGCTACTGCTCAAAATTGGGGTGAATAAAAATCCTATGCACTAGACATTTCATTTGCCATCAATGGGAAAATGATTTGTTTAAGGAAAAAACCACCAAAATTCAGCAACACATCAGGATCCTTTGCTATTGTCATTAGCCTTAAACACACTAGCATTTGTAGATGTCATTGCTAGTGGTTTAGGGGCAGGACTGATGGAGGTGACTCTACAGTAGGAGACAGAATCTTTTGACTTTGTGTTTTAAGAGACAACAGCCACGGATTTTGTGCATTATCCACTATTTCATTGGAAAGACTGCTGAGAATATAGAAAAGTTTCCAGACTCTCTCATGGAGGGAATCTCTCTTGTGGCCATCTATCTATATATATTCACATCAGTTTAATCTTACTGTTACCACCAATCCACCACGTTCCCTCTCAAGTCTAATATTATTCACCAGTACATTAAAAGAAGCTTTTGTACAAACATAGATCAGAATATCAAAGCCATAAAATGTGCTTGGTTTGAGTCCAAACATTTTTTCATGGGTTCTTTGTATATATGTTTCCATAGAACTCAAGTAAATAATAACTTGACATGGTTAAAAATTTAAACATAAGCAATATAATATAGTGTTAAGTGTTTATATGTCCAGCCATGTGCTTACATATTTATCTACTGTATTTATCTACTTACGTATTTATCTACTCTTCTGCCGCTGCTGCCTGGAAGACACGCTGTGGCCCTTACATATTTCCATACTTTGCAATGTCAAGTGCAAAGGGCACAACCATACACACCAAAGCCCAGCTCTGCATCAGTCAGTTGTGTGGCTTTAAGCACGTGCCTTAATCTTGGAGTCTCATTTTAAATGAAATGCAAAAGACAATTTAACACTTTTCATTTGGAATACTGAAAGGCAATAATATTTTAAATACTTAGCTTAGTGAGCAGCACACATTGGAGACTTTGTGAATGTCAGTTTCCTTCAGTCTTCACGTTAATGTGGTTGAAGTACTTATATTATTTCTTATAGAAATGGACTACTGATTTTAAGGTGGCACCAGGTTCTAGGAGGAGAGCATGGAGAGTCTAGCACCATAAAGCTCTGGGTACTTCAGGTAACTTAATTCTATGAAGCTATTTTTAAACCTAGTAGTTACTAAATTAAATGCTACATTTTAGAGTGCTTGCTATAGTGCTTCCATAATGCTGTGCAATATGTATAAATTGACAGGCCAGTCTCCCTAATGAACATAGATGCAAAAATTCTCAATAATATGTTAGCAAGAATGCAGCAAATCATCAAGAAGATTATACATCGTGATCAAGTAGGACACATCCCAAAGATGCAGGGATGGTTCAGCATTTGTAAATCAGCAAAATGCAATAGACTCTATTAACAGAGGCCAAGGACAAAAACCACAATCATCTCAGTAGATGTAGAGAAAGCATTTGACAAAGTCCAACACTCATTCATGATAAAAATCCTACAGAAAATTGGAATAGATGGTCTTTATCTGCTAAAAGTCATCTATAGCAAACCAACAAACAACACCATACAAAATGGTAAAAAACTGAATGCTTTCACTCTAAAATCAGGAACAGGAAAAGAATGTCCACTTTCACCAGTACATTATTCAATATATTTTTGGAAACATTAGCCAGAACAATAAGACAACAGAAAGAAAAAAACAAATAAGGATGGTAAAGGAAGATATTAAATTATCATTATTTATGGATGACATGATATTCTACATAACAGACTCCCAAAACTCTACTAAAAAACTTCTAGATTTAATAACTAAATTCAGTAACATAACTTGATACAAAGTCAGCACTCAAAAAACAATAGCATTGCTGTACACATATAACAGAGAGAAATTACGGAAATCACACTTTTTACAATAGCATCCAAAAAAAGTGAAATACCTAGGATTCAATCTAATGAAGGAAGTAAAAGATCTCTACATTGAAAAATACAGTACTCTGAAAAAGGAGATAGAAGAAGATATCAGAAAATTGAAAGAGAGCCCTTATTCTTGGGTAGGAAAAACCAAAACAGTGAAAATGGCCATAATTCCAAAATTGTTATACAGATTTAGTGCAACCCCAATCAAAGTACAAATAGCATATCTCACAGAATTAGAGAAAGCAATCCTAAAATTTATTTGGAACAAGAGACCTAGAATAGCAAAAGCAATTTTGGACAACAAAGACAATATATCACAATCCCCAACCTGAAATTATACTACAAAGATACCGTAATAAAAATAGCACGGTACTGGCAAAGAAACAGATCCGAGGATCAGTGCAATAGATTAGAAGATGCTGAAACAACTTCAGACACAATATTCATGTGAGATGGGGATTTGCAATACAATTTCAGATAATTTGGGGGTGGAAAGTTCAGAATAGAAATAATCCTTGTCAAATATAATTATAATATAAAATAGTTTGGGAATAAGTAGGGTTTTTAAAACCTGAGTATTCCACCAATGTGTAAGAGTGATTTATTTTCCTTAACTGCTTGTCTTATCTACTTGATTTAAGCATGTTGCCATGAACACGTGGTTAAACAATTGTGCATGGAATTTTATTCCATGTACGCTTTTCAGTTTCTTTATTATGTTTATAACTACCATTCACCTCCAAGGAAGGCTGCCTTGGTTCTTCAGAGGCAGATTCTAAAATGAGCATTTACGTGTAAGAGATTTGTCAATAAAAAAGCCCTTCATTTTTATCCTTTCACACTCTCCATACTATCAGGGAGGACTAAAGCCATGGTGTTTGTAGTGAAAGACACAATGGAGTAAGACATCTCAGGGAACAACAAGATTTAACCCAGCTATAGATGCAGTCAAGAAAGCATGGAACAGAGGGCTTGGAACAAGGGGAAAACACAGGATCAAATAGATGGAGATCTAAGGACAATGAGAATCAGATCAGTTCTTCTGTGAATAAGCCCCAAATCAACACCTGCAGTTCTTTTTACATGGAATATAAAATATAAGCCAAATTTCTCCCTGCAAAATAAAATCTCATCTGACAGGAAGACCCACATCTCTCTCTCATTGCTTTTCTTGTCTCTCCTCTCTTTCTTCATCTGGCCATGACACTGGCTTTCTTTCAGTTCCCTAAACCTGCCGAGCTGAGTCCTACCGTACTCATTTGGGCTGCCCTCTGGACGGGATATGGAAACATTTCATATCTTAATTTGATTTTTTGTCTCGTGGAGAAATATTTGTAAACATTTAACAAACTCTAAACCTAAAACAAGTGCATTTTATTATATGTAAACTATATCCCAATAAAGTTGACTGAAAAAAATCTCTAGTTTAATTATAGAACTCACAGAGTAGAATCGACCTTAGAATATGTTTTCAAAATTTTTTCAGGCATTTGTTGATAAAGTTGGTGACATTTTCCTTTCCCGGTATGTAGTAGCTGTTGTTCTCTCACACTAAACAACTGGACACAGCATTAGGGTAAAGGAAGTGGGATGTGGTGAGCATGACCTGAAAATGAGTGGTGGACTGAGAATTCAGTAGGGGCTGATCACAGATTTATCTATGATCCTCACTAGGCACAGATCCAGCCAGTTGGAGACAATGGAAGAGGCCTTTAAGATGCAGTCGCAAAGCTCTCTTTTTAAACTTTGAGTTTAATTTTTAAGTCTAATTCCAGTTCACCACAGCAAACCAAACAAAGCCAAATAAAAAGCTGTTGGTTCCTGTTTTTCTGATTTGGGGAAATACACTGGAGACGTTTTCAAGGATACTAGGGACCAAACTTGTACAACTCACTTCATGTACATATGTAGGACATCCTAAAGAAAATAAGCCAAGATGTGACAAGAAAACATTTACTATCCAGAAGAAACTGTACACTGTGAAAAACAAATTACTAGTGGTTACCAGTGGTGTTTTCCTTCTTAGTTTTCACTTGCTGTGTCCTTGATTAAAAGGAAAGGGAAGAATTCCTGCTGTTGATTCGCTCCCCCCAGGTTTTTAGAATTATGTAAGGATAATAGTATTTCCCCACCCATCCCCCGAGGAGCTTTTAAAACTAGCATCTGTGAGGTGCATTTCCTAGATAAATGCAAACTGCCCTTTGACTCTCCTCAAGATAAGAAAACACTGACCCTTTCAACCAAGTTATTTATGACAGTCACATAATGTGAAACAGGGCTTGGACCTGAAGAGAACGCCCAGGAGTGCACACACCACACCAAAGGCCCTTGAGATCCCCCTCTGCTACTATATAGGAGAGGCCACCACACAAGTCGAACAATGCCCAAGGCTCATTAAAAAGTTTGATGAATTTAATACTATTCAAATTAAAGGAGCTCTCAAGGGATCAAGATTAGAAAAGGAAACCAGATGGGGCTCCAGGGTAGAGCATCCAGGGACCAAGAGTGGGATGTCCTATAATCCCAGGGATTCTGAAAACATGAGAAAATGTGATTTATCTTCTTGGTGAATTAACGTGCAAAATGCGTTGGAGGCATAATATTGAGTTTCACATTTTATAATGCAATTTTCCAGATCGAGAAGGAAAAAAGACCACTAGATATTGGAAAGAGTCACCTCTTCTTCCGATGAGGCTTGCCAAAGTAAAGGAGAACAAAAGAAGAGAAAAATGCAGACAATATACCAATGCTAGTTATCAAGTGGGAAATGGCAGAATGTGTGCCACCAAGCAAATAAAGACACATCTTGGATCCGGATGTCAGCTTGGCCAAGAGCTCTCTTTGCTTTTTCTTTAGTACAGAAATAATGATGCTAAATAATACTGGGTGCATTGGACTGGAAAATGGAGGAGTGGCGATTTTATCAAGAGAAAATGTGTAGGGAAAAAGTTATACTAAAACATTCAGTTTGTTATTTTCTAAAATAGATTCTGAACAGGAAGTTGGAAAAGTTTATGACTGCATTGGTTACTGTATGTTACCTATATTTAATCTAGAGTTTCCAATTGGATTTCACCATAGTGGTTTCACCATTTCTGAAATAAACTCCTGACTACATCAGGTACAGTTGAAGGCAATGTCTGTTGCCAGTCAGACAAACTCTGCCAACCCAGAGAAAATGGTGGAAGGTTTGATTTATTTTATTCTGTTTTACAAAATCTCATGGAGAGATTCTTTCAAAAATCATATTGGTGATTTGTATTACTAATACCCTGTTCTGAAAATATTAGCAAAGCTCAAACTTAGAACATGTGTTCCCAAGTAAAGGAGTATTCTGAGTTTTCAATGTGCTCTTTCTCGGAAACTATAAAATAGTAAAGATTAAAGTCACATGAAATTCTATTACTGAGAATTATGCAAAATTTGTTGAAAAATAAGGTCATATGCTTAAATTATGTAATATGCTTCTCTGTTATGTAGTATCTTTTCATGTCAAAACACACAGATTAAAACAATAGTTGGTAATGGCCACTTAATACATTGATAGACCATCACTGAATTGCTAAATATATAATCTTAGTGCATTTAGGTTGTTTTCAATTATATTCTTTGATTAAAAATAATACTAGAATAAATATATAGAATTATTGGAGCAAGTGCTCTATATTTTTATTCTCTTTTGAGTATCTTAAGAAAGGGCAAAATGAATGAGTGATAGACCTAACCATTTCAATTTTATGATATATAATATACAATGTTTGTTAATTCTATTTTGCCTTGAAGTCTTTAACCTAACTTATTGGCATTAACTGGTCAAAGGAAGTAGGAATCATTTAGAAAGGAACTAGAAGGCAGGAAGCCTGTACTCTCTTACAATGACCTTATTAGAAGCCTAAGGAAAAATGTGTGTTGCATATAAAAAATAACTGGAGCTCACGTTGGCAAGCAAAATGGGAAATGAGGGATAATCAGATTGTTGAGGGGTGGGATGAAATCACCTTTAGAGGAAAGCAAGGAATGCACAAACTTTGGCAGGTTAATCTATTTAAAAAATTTTTGTACTGGGCAAATAAAGTGTATGTTCTATATTTAATTGGCTGACCAGATATAAATAAGTCATCAGGGATGCTGGGGAAGCCTTTGGCTTGAATGTGCAAGCTGACATGCTAAGCTGACTTGTGGTAGCGAAGACTAATGGCTTCCAGTGCGCAGCGTCCCCTGGGAGGAAACTGGAAGTAAACCTGGGAGCTTTGGCGTGGTGATTGGTATCCCCATACTTGTCAGGATGGCAGCAGCTGGAAAGAATGATGGTCTCCTGGATTTCTAGAAAAATATAACTTTGATATGAAACACGAATCCTACAAGGGAAAATAGTGCCCCAGTAGTTAACTCAATCAAAAGCCTGTCGATTGAGCCCCTAAAGGGTACAGTTTGTCTCCTCTTGTGTATGGCTCTAGAATTTGCAAATGATCTGACTTCCTCTAGCCTCACTTCCCATACAATATCCTTGTTTCTCCTATCAGAAGAATTGTTCCAGCCTATAAATTATTGGTTACATTCCCAGCAAATGTTCCACTCCACAAACTGCAGGATAAATAAGAACTCTACCAATAGCTGAAAAGGCTTTCACAATAGAGTCTGTCCTGATCTCCTTTCTTCCATGGCTCTACCTCTGAAATTCCTGACAGCCTGCAGCCCTTTCCACAGGTGACATGGTGCAGCCTCTAGGTCTTAGCATGCGGTATTCTTTTTCATCAGAACAAACTTCATGTTTCAGGTAAACCTTCTTGGGTGGCTATAAATAAAAGGCTAGCAACGTATGCCTTTGTACTCTTCTCTTAATAGACTGCAAAGAGCGAGACCTTTTAAAGATGCGTGAGTTTTCCTTCTATGTGTCCTTATAGTCTCTTATAGTGCCTGGCACATAGGACGCTCTCAAAAAAGGTTTCTTGTATTAAACAAATGTCCTGGTTTTCTCAGGAATCACATGGACAAAAGAGAAGGAACATTTATTTCCACTTTCAAAATGATTATGAAAGTGTGTATGGTATATATGGTCAAAGAACGATTCTTTTTTCAAAAAAACTTGGCTTCCTTGTCATTATGGAAAATGTTTTGTCCTAAGTACGGAAATACTTTAATGACAGGAAGCAATGTGTAGGAATAAATGATGATTTCTCTACTTAGAAAAGTGTTAGTGCCAAGGTTCCTTGGGGACTGATGCTAGAACATAATCTCAACCAATATGTTAAATGTATTGCTTACAATAAAAGGCAGAAATAATTCTTTAAGATAATTTTCTTTATTACTGGGTTCTTCAGGATAGTGAAATAAATTGGTGGTCAAGGCACACAAGAATGTAATAAAATCAATGAAATGAATAATGGCATTTGACTTTGATGGGATAAAGTGAAGGTAAAAGGGTTAAAGAAAAATCCATTCATCTGATGTATTTCACACACTTATTGCATACAAATCTTACTTTAAAAGTTTCAGAGGTGAACAAAATTAAGCCATTGTATCTTGAGATTTGAGTGCTAAACTCATATAATATTTCAGAGAGAAAAGCTACTTTTTAGTTGAAAGAATCAGGAGTTTCAGGAAAACCATGATGTTTGAGCAACTATTGGTGCCTGGTTATTATTATTACTCTTATTTATTATTATTATTGTTATTATTATTATTACTTTGAAACAGGGTCTCATTATGTGGTCTTGCATTCACTATGTAACCCACACTGGCCTCGAACTTCTGGTGAACCTCCTGTCTCAGTCTCCTAAGTGCAGGGATTACATCACACTCTGGCCCTGAATATGATTTTTACAGTGAAGCTAATGGAGATGATTTAAACTGATGAATAAACCACAAAAAAGCAACATGTATGATTGCCTAAGTAAAATTTGAGGATATTGAAAAGAAATAATTCACAGTTTATAAAATTAATTTGAAGGGAGAAAAGAGGATCTAAAGAATTAGATTAAGGTCAACGAAGTACACACTTCTGCCTTCTAAGTGTACGTGGACACCTGAGAAAAAGATTATGGAGTATGGAGAGTATGCAGAATACTTCAGCTTGTTGTTACATTGGGAGCTGAATGAAGAGTTCAATCATGCATTCTAAATATTATTAGAAAGAAAGAACTTTATAATGAAATGAATCATTTTGTGAGAAATAAAGCATTCAATAAATAGGACTAATTTTTGTATAAATATTGATGCTCCTATGAGCCTTTATTTATAACACTGTATTCTTTGAAAATTCTTTTACATACATGATCTTATATTAGATTTTTTAAAAAGATGTTTTCATGTTCACTTTAAGAGTAAAAAGTACAGATGCTGTGGTTTATATAATTTATACCAAGCTTGCATAGCTAGTAAGGGATAGAGAAAGATAACTAGTGACTGAACCTAGGTTCTCTACACATGGTGTCATTATTCATTTCCCTAGGTTACTTAGCACTCAAAGAAGATATAGACATGAAGTACTAGAAAAGGCACAAAGAGCACCACTAAAATATTCAAAAGAATAAAGAGGATTCTTAGGAAGGAAAAAATTAAAAATATGTAAATTAAAATCTAATTTGGAAAGCAGCAGACTTTGTTAATCACTTTGTAAGCGCTACATATAAGTGACAGTGGCTTAGATTACACAGTTTAGATAACTAGCACCGGAAGCTAAGGAGGTTCTGGAAAAAGTGAGCTCTGTACCAATAGGACACTCAGCCAGAGCTGAATATGCACTCTACACTTTAAAAGGAGAATTCTTTCTCTGCCTCAACACAGGTCCCTAAGGTACAGAACAGTAATGTACCAGTCCCCAGTGCATTACACCTAGACTCCCTCACACCTTCATGTTGCACAGGAAGTAAGCATTGAGTGTTGGCCGCTATTGTGAAATCTGAGCAGAAATGTTTGCAGGTGATATTTGATACTGATGATGGAAAGTTAGTTTTATACTCCTCCAAGCTAATTCTGTGTATGCTAGGCAAGAATAAGCATAGAATGAGACTTTAGAAGACACTTTGCAATCGTAAAAGTGGACTTTCATGTTATTGGTAGATATCTACGGGAAAAATCTAAATATTCTTGCCTAGAAAGAATATAACCCCTGGCTCTTTCAGAAGCCAATCTCTTTTATTAAACATTTTTATTCACTATTTTATTTATTTAATAACTACATGTTTTCACTACATGTTTGCAGTACTTGCATTTTACAATCATCCTGGGAGGTGGGTACATGTACATAATACAACTTGTTTCTTTTTTTTCTTTAATTCATATCCCCATCTCCCCTAAAGCAAGATTCATTCATTTATTCAAACATTTGAGTGATTATTGTGTGCCTGTTTTAGTGTGTAAGTCCAAAGCAGGTAGTTTAAATCTAAATTTGTTTAATATCCTGTCCCTCATGGACCTCAGATCTTACATTTAGTGAGAGTACAGAGGAAGTAAACTATATCAGTAATCAACTAAATTGAGACCAAAATAAACAATAAAAAAATGCAACAAGTTGAAAAGCTAGTTCTTCAAAATTATAAATAAAATAGTCCCTTAGCAGGATTCACAAAGAGAGAGAAAAGACTCATCTCAATGCAATTAGAAATAAAGATAACATCACAACAGACACTACCAAAATCCAGAAGATAATAAGTACTTTGAAAAATTATATTCCAATAAATTAGCAAGTTTGTAAGAAATGGACAGATTCCTATAATACATACAAACTACTAAAACTAAACCAATAATACATAAATGTACTTTACACCCCAATAAAAAGCAATAGAATTTACACAGTAATAATGAATCTTCCAATTAAGAAAAACCTAAGACCTGATGGATTCACTGCTGAATTCTACAAAAAAAAAAAACAAAACAAAAAGAAAAACTTTCAGGTTGTTATATCACCAACATTCCTCAAGATCTGCAAAGGAATTTAAAGGAATGGAGTGCTCTTACATTTATTTATGAAAACCAGTATTACCCTGATCACAAAACCAGAGAAAGAGTCAATTTAAAAAGAAAATACAGTCCAATTTCTTTAATGAACGTAGAAGCAAAAATCCTCAACAAGATATTAAAAAATACATCAGAGCACATTATCAAAAAGCACATCATGATCAAGTAGATTTCATCCCAGAGATGCAATGATGGTTCGACATATGTAAGTTGATAAAAGTAATACATCCAATAAACAGGGGAAAGGTAAAAAAAACATACAATCATATAAACGGATGCAGAAAGGGCTTTTAACAAAATCCAACACTACTTCGTGACAAAAAGCCCTGAAGAAAACAGGTATAGGAAGACTATACCTGAATATGATAAAGGCTTTTTATGACAAACCCATAGCCAGTATCATATTAAATGGAGAAAAATGAAAAAAATTCAACCTAAAATCAGGAACAAGACAAAGATTCCACTCACCTCTTCTACTCAACATGGTACTTGAGAAATTAGCCAGAGCAATTAGATTACAGAAATAAATAAAAGGGGTACATATAGGAAGGGAAAATCTCGTTATTATTTACAGATGTCATGATACTCTACATAGAAGACTCAAAGAACTTCACCAAAACCCCTAAAATTAATAACCAGCTGCAGGAATGTAGCAGAATACAGGATGAGCACACAAAAGTCATCAGCATTTGCATATACCAATAATGAACTCGATGAGAAGAAAATTATGAAAACAATATCATTTATCATAGCTTCAAGAAAGATGAAATACTTAGGCATTAACCTAACCGAGGAAGTGAAAGACTTCTGCAAAGAAACCTACAGCACCCTGAAGAAGGAGATTAAAAAGGACATCAGAAAATGTAAAGATGTGCCCTGCTCCTGGATAAGCAGAATCAATATTATCAAAATGGCCATACTCCCAAAACTGCTATAGAGATTCAGTGAAGTCCTGATCAAACACCAACAGCACACTTTACAAAACTAAAGAGGAAACAATCCTAAAATTTATATGGAACCAGAAGAGGACAAAATTAGGAAAAGCAATTTTGGGCAATGAGAACAAAGCAGGAGGCATAACAATATCTGACTTCAAGCTACACAACAAAGCAATAGTGATAAAAATAGTATGATACTGGAACAAAAACAGTGGATCAGTGGAAAAGAATAGAGGATACAGAAATCTGCACAGTCACATTCAACCTTTGGTCTTTGACAAAGAGGCCAATGTATATGTTGGAGGAAAGATTGCCTGTTCAACAAGTTGTGCTGGGAAAATTGCCTCTCTGTTTGCAGAAGATTGAAACTGGATGCTTATCTCTCACCATATACTAAATTAAAGTAAAAATTGATCAAAGATCTAAACATTAAAACTAAATAGTAAGCCCATTGGAAGATAAAATACATAAAACACTTGAAGATAGAGTGTAGGAAAGGATTTTCTGAATAGAACTTCAATTGCACAAGCAATAACCACAAAAATCAACAAATGGGTTTATATATCAGACTAAAGAGCTTCTGTACAGAAAAGGGATCAATCAGTAAAATGAAGAGACAACCTACATAATGGGAAAAAATTTTTGCAGCTACTTCTCAGAGGACTAATATCTAGAATACAGAAAGAACTAAAAAAAAAAAATAAACCACCTAAAATTAAAGACACAGTCAAGGAATGGGTAAGAGAAATGAACAGATATTTCACAGAGGAAGAAATACTAAAGCTGATTAACAAATATATGAAAAATGTTCAATATCTCTGGGCATTTAGAGAAATGAAAACTGAAACAGCACTAAGATTGCATCCTACTCCATCAAGAATGGAAAGCATTAAGCAAGGAAACAATAACAAATGCTGGTATGGCTGTGATGAGAAAGAAACCCTCCTTTATTTATGATGTGAATGTAAACTCGTATAACCATTGTGGAAATAAGTACGGAGATTTCTCAAAGAACTACAATGAGTAGTTCTGTATGACCCAGCTATCTTCCTGTCAGATATCTCCCCCACAGAGCTAAGGCGTCATACTGCAGTGACACTTGCATACCAATATTTATAGTCGCACAATGTATAATAGTTAAATCCTGGAAACAGCTGATACACCCATCACCAGATCACTGGATAAAAACAACGTGGAATGTATAGATAATAAAAATACTACTCATCTGTAAAGAATGACAAATTTGAGACATTTATAGGAAAATGAACGCTCTGGGAAAATGTAATGTTGAGTGAAATAAATTAGACTCACAAGCTTAAATCCATATGGTATCTCTTATTTGAGTGAGGCAAAGTACAAACAGAGAAAATAATAAAGGGTGGATAGAAGGGGACAACGGGACAGATGTTTTGGAATAAGGAAGTGATCTAAGGGAACATGGGCAAGGGTGAGGAGGAGGGAAGGAGAAATAAGTAAAGATATGCCATGTACAGGAACTTAATAAACTCAATTAACGTAAATTAATGTATATGCAAAAATGAGCTGAGATTAATGCTACTGTAACAACAAGAATGAAAAGTAGGATAAGGACCTGGAGGAAGAGGAAGGGAGGAGGAAGAATGGATTAGGGAACTACTGTGGTATGATTCCTTTAATTCTTTTTGGGAAGATACTCAGTAGGGGAACGACTGCGTCAAATAGGACCTCTAATCCTAGTTTTTTGAGATATCTCCATACTGATTGCCACAATGCTTGCACCAGTCTACACTCTCACCAATAGTGGAGAAGGATTCCTTTTTCCCCACAACCCTGCTTGCATTTCTTATTGGTTGATTTCACAATAGCAGCCATTCTTTCTAGGGTGAGGTGGAATCTCAGTGTTGTTTTCACCTTCATCTCTCAGATGACCAGTGATGTTGAACATAGGTTTATTTGCTGTTTCTACTCTTCTGTCTGAGAAATGTCTGTTCATTTCAGATGCCCATTTTTGGATTGGGTCATTACATTTGGGAGGTCTGGCTTTTTAAAGTTATTTATATATAATTAAAGATCTGTAGTCTGAAAACTACAGCACTCTGAAGAAAGAGATAGACTTGGATATCAGCAAAGGAAAAGACATTTCTTGTTCCTGGGGAGGAAGAACCAATATAGTGAAAATGGCCATACTTTCAAAACTGCTATACAGATTCCATTCACTCCCAATTGAAGTTCCAGCAGCATACCTCACAGACCTTGAGAAAAACAGTCCAAAAAATTCCTTTGGAACAAGAAGAGACCTAGAATAGCAAAAGTAATTCTAGGCAATAAAGACAAAGTAGGGGATACCACAACACCCAACTTGAAATTATACTACAAAGCTACTGTGATAAAAACAGCATAGTACTGGCAAAGAAACAGACCTAAGGACCAGTGGAATGGATTAAAGGATGCAGAAACAACTCCAGACACACTCAGACACCTCATCATTGACAAAGGAGCCAAACACCCCCATTGGAGGAAAGATAGCATCTTTAATAAATGGTGTTGGAATAACTGGATTTTAATTTGCTAAAGAATAAAGCTAGAACTTTAACTCTCACCATGCACTAAACTAAAATCAAAATGGGTCAAAAATAAAAATATTAAAACAGAAACAGTAAACTGGCTGAGAAGAAGAGAGGAAGAGAGGTTAGAACTATTGAAGCCATTGGTGTAAGAAAAGTTTCAAGAACAAAACCTCAGCCACAGGTAAACTAGCACAAAGAATCAACCACTGGGATCTCATCTTATTAAAAAGTTTCTGGGCCAGGGATTTAGGTCAGCGGTTAGGTGGCCTGCCTTGCAAGTGCAAGGACCCGAGTTCAATTCCTGGTACCAAAAAAAAAAAAAAGTTTCTGCACAGCAGAAGAGACAGATGAAGAGACAATCTGCAACGTGGGAAAAAATTTTTACCAGCTGTTCCTCAGACATAGTTCTACTGTATAGAATATATGAAGAATTTAATAGCAATTTGATAGAAGAGCAAGAAAAATGGCAGTTTCTGAAGCAAGAGGATTCCAAGCAAAGCTGATTCTAAATTATTCCTATACATTGCCCTTTGCGTTCAGGCAATTTCCTGCTATGACACAGAAGAATCAAACCATTTTGATCCGAAAGAACTGCATATCTGATGATATCTGTTATTAAGGATTTAAAAGCTATTATTTTCATCTATTACAGCAAGAACACACCACAGTTCTACAGGATTTGCTTAATTCGGTATTTAAAATTATTTTGTTTTTGTTAACTCTACAGGATGTAATAATTTTTTTCTTTTTTAAAAAATCAAGGATCAATATAATTAAAAGCAAACTATTATTACCAGAAATCTATAGAATTAATTTGGACTTTTTCTTAAAGTAAGACTTAGATAGAAAAAAAATTACCATTTATTCCCCAATTTTGAGATTTTTTTCCAAGGTGCCTAGATTAATTACCTTTTTTTAAAAAAAAAAAGAGGAGGTAAAGAAACTATTCTACATGTTCTTGAGCCAGCTTCTTTAACATTTATTTTTCCCTAGAAAAAATTATTATACAAATGAGTAAATTGAGACCTACTCTAGCTAACTTATACAAATTTGTAGAGCTAAGCAAGCAAGCAAGACGGGATTCTACCTCATCTAACTTTAAATTTAGGTTTCTGTAGTCTGAGAAAATTGGAGTGTTCTTAGAGCCCACAGTAAATGTGACCACAACTGTACAGCCACAGTGCTACTTATTTCAGGTCGCTCGTTAATGTAACACTAGAAGAAATAGTACCAGCTTTCGGCGTCATCATATGAAGCGGATGGAATTATACAGAGTGGAGATTCGTGAAAAAAATCCCTGGAGGAGTCGGAGTTCCCTTGCTGGCTGCTGATGCCCTTGGTTCTATCGACGCACCGTTAGGCAATACTGCCCCCAAATCCCCAAGACAGTTGTTTCTGTATGTGGAAGGTAAAATAGAAAAGCAAAAGGTGATGGGGAGAGAGAGAGAGAGAGAGAGAGAGAGAGAGAGAGAGAGAGAGAGAGAGAGAGAGAAAGAAACAATGCCTTCCCAGTTGCATAAGAAACGTCAAGCCCACCGTGCTTGGAGAACCTCGCAGAGCTCTCACGTAACTGTCCTGATGAGGTGTCACCTATTTCCATCCAAAAACTGTTGTAAAATGATAGTGCCTTTGGGAAAAGGCACTTTTCTGTCTATGCATTATTGAATTCATGCCTTACGCACCTCTCTACATGAGGCTTGGACGCTCAGAATCTGACTTCAGGATCTGCAGAAGTGAAGAGGCATCCAGCACAAGAAAATCTTCCATTTAGGAAACTCTTTAATGGGAAATAGATTAACTAGATAATCCAATGAGGTCCTCCACAGCTTTAATTTCCATGATTCTGCCTAGAAAATATTTTGGAATCTTTTTACCCCAAGGCGGATTCCATGGATTTTTTAAGGTGTGTGGAGGGAGGGATTGGCATTCAAACAAGGAAAGGAATGGTCCTTGATTGCTAGGGAAAGTTGAAAGGCAGGGAGGGTGAAAGTGGGTGTAACTGGTAATGGAGCTCACACTGCCTTATCTTGGTGGAAAACCAGAGAGGAGCACAGGGCCCTGGGCTGCCAATCTGATGACTTTTCTGGATAGAATGATCACTGCAACTCTCCTCTGGGTAATTATCTGCTAGAAACAGATTCACGGTCCCCATCAGGGCCTAAAGCCTATTTCTATGTAAAAGAAGTGATTAAGTAAATCCTTTTTGGTTATCAGTCATTTTGTTTTAGCTTCACTTTCTAATGTTTATTGTCAAACGTCCACAAGAGAAAATAACTGGCTGCAGAAGGGTCCTGGGAAGAGGAAACTGGAAAAGGACTTGCAGTACTGGTGAGCAATGTCAACCTGGGCTTGGAGACTCAGACGGCACCTGTATAACTTGTGCAGTGTTGCTTAGAACAGTGAATGAAAACGTAACTCTTCCAAAAATATTTGCACTTAAAAAGAAAAGGAAGCCCTCACTACTTCACCTCCAAAGTTGCCCATGAATCTTAAGGAAACTGTGACAGAGCAGGTATTTCAAACTAGATCTGCCTTGCCCCACGATCAAGGCTCTTGGTGAACACAGTGTACTGTTTAGAACCTTTATTTCTTTGCTAGTGAACTAATTTTGTCATGCGTGAAGAAGCACTTTTCTATTTGAAATCAACTACATAGACTTTACATTTTTTTCTTACACTCAAGAGATGAGATCTCATTACATTGCCTAGGCTAGCCTCAAACTCCTGGGCTCAAGCGAGACTCCTGCCTCAGCCTCCTGAGTGGTGGAGCTACAGGAGCATGTTACCGTGCCCGGCTTTCTATAATTTTTAATTGTATAATTGGTTTTGGAATTTTATATTTGAGATTTTTTAAGTCTCTTGAGTACTAGCTATTTTCAATGTTCTCCTCTGCCTTGTACATACACAGATAGCCTTTCTCGGCTTTCTAGGAATTTATTTCTGATTCTCATCATTTACTCATAAGACACATGATTCTGTTTCTCCAAAAAATGTTTTGATGCTAAAATATATTTCCTACAAGAAGAGAACGTTCTATTTACTGAAATAGAACACTTAGTTGAAAGGGAAATTGGCATTTTTTTTGTTTTGTGGCCTGATATGAAAACATTGTTGTTGTTGTTGTTGTTGTTGGTGGTGGTGGTGGTGGTATGTGTGTGCGTGCGTGTGTGTGTGTGCATGCGTGTGCATGTTGCTTTTAGTTTTGGGTTTTGTTTCTTGTTTGGTTTTATTCCTTGAGACTATGTACCTGAGAGAAAAGCCTTAAACATTTTTTCTCTCAGTTCCTAAATTTAAAAGAATATTTTAAGTAATATTTCCAGAGAGTAGGAATCTGAAGAAATCTTTACGATTTAGTGATGTTTGTGAACCAATATTGGAGCGCAAGCTCCATTCTTGTTACCTACGTATTATCTTTCATGATTGTGTTACTAACAGAAAGTGGCAGCTGTGACTGATTTTGAAATTATTAGTTTAGGACCCTTTGATTTTCCTCACTCCGTGCAACTAGGAACACTGTCATAGTGCTGCGCCTGTGTGCCCCAGGGAGCCTCACTGGACTTGGTTAGGGAAGGGCCACCTGGTTCTGACCGTTGCCTTGGGAACAGAGAGTGGCTCCTTCCCACTGGGAACCCATCCCAGATCCTAGTTGAACTTAAAGTTGTGCTCCACTGGATTCCCAACTTTCTGCCTTTCTGCATGTAGGAAGGTTCAGTAACTGTCAAATGGCCATGGAATTCATGGAGTAAATCAGTCTTTACTCACTCATTGTACACATGGAAAGAGTGTCATACTTTTTCTTTCCATGTCCAGAAGAACAGTGGAAGTAGAACCCTATTAACATAAACAAACATGGTCTCCCACTAATTATACCTATGAGCTCATGCAGAGGAATTCCCTCTCTAGATCTGGTTTCCTCATCTATAAAGAAAGGGAATTAAACCAGATAATCTCCAAAGTCACTTCCTGTTATTCCATACAGTGATTCTTGTGTGATGACATAGGACGTGCTCTGGTGTTATTTAGTGCTGGGGGCAGTGGCCTTGAATGCCACTCACTCCTCCTCAAAAAGGAAATGAGTTGATTTTAATAGGCAAGCGGAAAGGAAAGCAAAAATAAAGGTTTTCTCCCTCTCATTGCCTGCTATGTTCCTTTGTTTAGGCCATCCGAGACTAAGAGATAGGAAAAGGAATTCAAGCAGCACAAAAAAAAATTTTTATACAGGAAAATATTTTATTTAGATCAGTTGATAATGGCTAGCTTTATTCAAAGGAAGGACAATATTTTTTATATTCATAAAATATTAATGATTCCAGGCCTATTTAATTTCTACACATCTGTTAGGCACAGAAAAAAAAAAAAAGAATTGTAATGATCTAACAGAAAAACACACTTAAGGATAACATTTGGTTTGCAGATCTACCATTCTGCTGCCAAAACGAAGTTACTGAAGCTTTTGTAGTAATTGCTGTGACTGGGCAGAGCACAGGGCCTCATGTACATTCGTGTTATTATGTGTACACATGTATTCATGCCTTCCCAGCTCGTATTAGAGCCTGCTATTTATTTCCTGAGTGACGCCTAATTTAGATAGTGATATTCGTTGATGCTGCCGAGAGAGAGATGTACAATGTGTTCTCGTTTAAAAGCGAGACAACAAGTAGACGGCAACACAGGAGCATTAAATTACTATGGCCCCATTTATTTTTTAGCAGAACTCTTGCTGAAAGGTCTTTGATGAAAATAAGAACATTCAAGGAAGCAAGGTTCACACTCTACGGATAAATGTAGTTAGTGAGAGCCTGCTTGGTGAGCCATGTATGGACTTTTAGACTTAAGAGCCCCTCTCCCAGTTTTATTTCCCTCTGGGTCCAAGCTCCTCATCTGAAAACCGAGGTTAACACAGAATGGTGGTGGGGATGAAGTGAAATACCCTCATGAGCGTATCAAGAAACAACGAGAAAGGGCAGGAAGAGGTCACTTTCAAATCCACAATGACAGAAGCTATTCTACTCTTTCATTCCTTACAATTTTCAAAGCCCTCTTGGCTTTCGTTGAGCAAATCTGAAAATCACCTGCCCTTAGTCTGTCACAGTGTTCCTCAGCCATGTGACCCTGCAATTGTAGTTACAGACTTGCCAGCAACACCAACTAGGGCTTCTGCCACCGCCGTCACCTCCTACACTGGGCAAGAAAAGGTGTGTTCAAATACGAGAGCAGACTGCACGTGCAACCAGCTGTGTAAGTTGTAATGTTATTGGATGTGTGGCCCAGTTTATTTTGCAATTGTGAAGCAATACAAATTTCATCAAGCTCAAGTCCCAGCAAAGATAAAACAGGAGCGGTGTATTTAGGGGAAACCTACATCAGATTACAGTCTTAAAATTTCAACTCTTCTACTTTTAATTTTAAAAAAGCTGTTGCATGTGTGCTCTGTGGCAGCACCTTGTCATTTACTCCACAGCCACGTCTACCCTACTCTTGATACTGGACGTCATGGAGAAGAAGCCACATCTGAATAAAACGATTGATCTGTGCTGGCAAGAGAGAAATTTCCATATTACCTCAAATCTCCCTTTCACCTATGTGCTCCTCCCCAATATATTAGATTTATTTTTTCTGCAAAGATCTTTATCAAATGAAGAATTACATTAAAACTGAGGATCTCTGCCTTTTGAAAGCTTTAAATGACCGATTTCATGAATGACCAATCACAGCAGAGAAACACTATCAGCAGCTCCCAGAGTAGGTCCATCTCTTCTCTCCATAAAGTACTTGTTCCTGCCCTGTACTAAATAAAGCATGGTTTGGAATCTGGTGCCGTGAATCTTGTACTTGTTGAGCTTTGCTGCTGGGGTTCCCAGCTCTTTATGTTTTATGTTTTCTCGGTATCAGAAGTACCTTCTGAGTTAGCCCTTGAATATCTATGAAGGAAATAGCTCTCCTTGATACCACAATGATTATCTGATTATGTCTCAGAGTTTTCAGGTTTTTGGATTTGTGTGCCAAAAACATCACTTTAACAAATTTTTCTCTGCAATTATTCCTTTGGAAGTCAAATGTCTGCAAGCTTCCTGCAGAATGCTGCTGGCCTGGATACCAGGGCCTTCTGGGAAAAATAAGGCAGTATACCACATGCCCTTCTTTTGAGTAACTCACTAATAGGATATAACAATGTGTTCCCTTATTAAAATATCAATACTAAGAGTCTTTTTCTACATGCACCTCATATCTATTGTACTCTATAGCTCAGGTCAATACCAAAAATATGATCAATAATATTTGCTGAATTTTTTTTTTTGAGAATGTTTCACTATGTAGTCCAGGCTGGCCTTGAATTTATAATCCTCTTGGCTCAGCTTTGCAAGTTCTGGAGATACAGCATCATGCCTGGCTTGCAAAATTAATTTTTAAAAATACATATGTTAATTGCTTACTGACTAAATTTAAACTACCATATAATCCAGAGTCATGTCTTTGCTTCAAGCCTAGAATTAAGAAAATTAATTCATAGACTCCAGGTAGAGTCAGGTAAGAACTCAAACTAATTAACTACTATAGCTATGTAGGACTATGGCTTGATTAATGATTTAAATATTATTACTAATACATAATTCATACTATGATGGTATTTTTTATAACTGTGTTTTCTTATAGCTCTTGGTTTTCTTAAGTTTTTCCTGTAATATTTTCTGTGACATCTAAGAATTAGTCCTTCAGGGCTCTCTGGGAATGAGGTTATTTTAATTTAAAAGATGTCAGATTCTCCCCCAAAATCAGCCAGTTGTCATAGACCTGCACCTTCTCCCTCATAACCAAAAATCAAAACTAAAATTAGATAATTATAACTTGGTTATATTAAAGTAATATGGTTTATTGCTCATTGTTTGGTTAATAAAAAAATTTTAGGCAATGAGGGGTAGGGTCCAAACAGGAACCTAGGAGTAGACAAATGAATTTTCTCTGATTGTATTTCTAAATCATATAAATGTAAAGTATAGTTTTGTTTCATTACACAGTTCTAAGAAAAAAGAGGTAAATAGAGGAAAATACAAAACCATGAATATAAATTTAAACATTATATACAATTTGTATAAATTTAAAAGAAACAACAAAATACTAGTTGGATTGATTAATATTCAGTCTGCAGCATTCCAAATTAGCAGTCGAGCACTTTATTGAGTTTATAACATTTATTCATTTATTGATTCATTCTTTCCTTCAGCAAATGCTGAGTGTCTCATATGTGCTTCACCAAGCTAGTTTCTGGGGGTGTAGAAATCAACCTGTGCAGTTCCTGCTATCTAACTGCTTATCTCTAGTTTGGGAGCAATTACTTTTCTTTAGTCAAGTATAGACCAAAATAGGGAAAAGCCATGTAGTTACTCGGAGAAGACAGAGACTGAGCTCAAATGTCTTATCTGTCTAGGCCAGAGAAGCTACTAGAAAAGGTGTCAGTAGAGTTTCTTTACCAGAAACACAAAGAGGTGAAGTTAGCTTTCTAAGGCAAAAAGTGTTGTAGATCAACCACACAGACCATGCCACGTAAAGCAGTTAGCAGGACGGAGGCATCACCATTAACAACTTCCCAGGTCTTTTCGTGGCACGTGTATCACTAAGTGTTCGTGATACACTGAGTATCCTGGAAAAATAGAGGCTTCCTTTAATTTAGAGATAGTCACAATAATCATTCCTCATAGTCATTGAAAAATGTCACTAAAATGCAGTTAATCTCTGCTGTCACACCTTGCAAATTATATGTTTGGGGATGGTATATCACCCAACATATTTGCATTTTGTCTTAAAATGACAAAAATCGGCCTCAGGCTCTCTTGTCTTCAAGGGGGCACTATTCACAAATTAAAGCAGAAGCATCTACCCTCGCAGGAAAATGCACAGGTCACAAGGAGTTAGACCATTCTTACCCTGGATGGCAAGTTCTCCTGGCAAATCGATACATTGATCAGAATATGGTTTTGTTTCCTGTGTAGCCTGACAATAGTTGAGGCACACGCAGGGGATGTAGTTAGCTTGCTTTTTGAAAGTAGTTATCATCGTAAATTAAAAATTTGTTTTTGTGGTATTATATAACAGGATGTGATCTTGGTTACGGCATTGCCTTTGCTTCTGCAATATTAAAAAAAATAAAAAAGCAAATAAAAAAACAAAACAAAACAAAAAAGCCACCTAAAACAACCCAAGTTTCTGAGATGGAAAAACTGAAAGCTTGAACCTGGATGTGACACTGAGGTGACTGCTATAGCAGAGGAATTGAAGCCATCTCAGACGTGTTTCCCTCACCCTCGAGCAAGAGTACATTAGATCCCATAAGTTCTAGCTGCATATGCTGGGAGAAGAAATTCACTCATTTTCTAAAGCTTAAAAACTTTATAAAACCTTATTTCACAGTTTTCAATATGTTTATTGAAGTATTTTATTAAAGTTTCTAAGTTATTTCCAAGGATTAATTGGGTACTTTTTTTCTCATCTGAACCAAGAATAACTCTAGGGCAAAAGCAAATATTATTTGTGTGTGTGTGTGTGTGTGTGTGTGTGTGTGTGTATGTGTGTCTTTGAATTTTGGTGCAATGCTTTCATAAATTAGCATGCAATGAAAAGACAAAACTCAGGGTTAAAAAAAAAACCCAGAAATTTAGAATTCGCAGGACTGTTCATTAAAGCTTACTTTAAGATATAAACATGTGAATAAACTGAAGTAGAAAATGGGTGCTGACATATATACCATTCTGGTATTACAGTAGTCAATATTCATTATTATTTATTTTCCCTTGACATGTATTAGACTTTAAGTTATTTTGCTGTGAAAGACCAGAGTACTATTACATTTGTCCTTCCCCCCCTCAATAAAACTGCTGCATCGTTCAGTTTAATATTTATCTCTGCACTGGAATGTTTCTTGGATCTTTTTCATTTTTAACTTTCTCATTCTAGAGTGGAATTCATTAGCCTCCATAGCCTGCTGCAGGGAAGTTAAATGCAATAGTGAAGCTCACTGAAAAGTAAAAACCATTAAATTTTGAAAATTGGAATCCTAAGTCTTTCTTCTTTTCTGAGAAAATGGTTTTTTATACCTATGTGCTTTAGGGATTCGTCATTAGTCTTTCCGTTGACCCCAGGAAAGGGTGTGACCTGAATCTTCTTAAACGATATCATTTTCATTGTTAAATGTTACTGTATTTTTTTTGTGCAAACCTAATTTAAACATTTCTTTCTATCCCAGTTGTTTTTCCTTCTATGAGGAAGCATATATACTTTTTACTGTTATCAGTATTACCCCTGAACCTACTTGTTAACATTTCCTTAAATGTGTTTTCTCCAGATGTAGGAAGTAAAAAGGCCCTGCTATTCTTTCCATTGTCACTTCTAACTACGTTCCATAGGTAGCGACTAGTGCAAGCCAAGCACTGGAGGAAATAACACAAGTGTGAGCCCCATCTCTCAGGCACAAAAATAACTTTTGTTAAATGGGTTTTAAGTGACACCACTTTTAAGCCTAGAAAGCAGTAACCGAGGGGAACATCAGACACACGTCCACTGATCCCAGAAATGTTCCGCGGTGGCGGTGTGACATTAGCAGGAATGATGACATTCCCAGCTTGCTGCCAGCACATTCCAGAAGGAGGGAGGCTGTGTGGTGCCGCTCAGCCCGTCTTCCTCAACAGCATGGCTCTAACTTAGGGAGGTGAGTGTTTATTTGTACAAACCACCCCTGGGAACCTCAGCACCACTACTCACCCGCAAATAGATAAAAGACAAAAAGAGAATCCTAAGGCGAGAAGCAAGAGGGAAACTCCTGGGCTTTTTCCTTTGAGTGCAGACAGAATCCTGAGGTTGGCAGGCCTGCAGCAGGCCGGTTCCTGCTGTTCCTAGAATGCTGCAGATGGCCGGGCCGGAAGCCCTCCCTTCCTAACTGTGCTCTGGGGAGCGCAGGGGGGCCTGGAAGCAGCCCTCTCCTTCCCTTCCAAACCTCTTCTCCAAACCCCTACTGAGAGAGAAATAAAGCAGGGGGAGCACACCCCTGGAAACATTTCTGCCAGTCTGTGTTTTAGTGGAATCTTCAATTAACCTCTTCACTCCCGATTAGAAGAGCGATTTCTAAAGTTTGCCGGCGTTTCTTTAATGTCCCCAATCAGTTCAGCCAGCCCATTGAAGTACCATACCATTTGGGTTGAATTAGAACAGCACTTTTGAGTCATGCGACAACTCCAAGTAAGCGAAAGCAGGTTTGAGTTCTGAAATAATTAAACAGTATTTTAGCACTGTGTTAATAGTGTCCTCTTTTTTGGCTTTATAAATCAAGTTTTAAAGTTTTGTTTTTCTCAGTTTTCATTTTGCTTGTATTGCTTTTTTTGTTGTTGTTATTAAGATAAATTTAAAAAGAAAACTTAATCTTCGGAGTTTATTAACAAGGGTTTAATTGGATAATCATTGTCTTTCATTTATACTTTTAAGGCCATATCATCAGAGTAATTTATTTACAAAATTTTGCCCTACTATATTTGCATACTAAAACAAGATGTTTCCTAAAGATAACTTATTTTGGACTTCATAAAATTAAGATGATTTAGCTTACATGTCTCTGCTAAAGATGAAATAAATCAAGTAACTGATAACAAAAATGTAAAGTACACTGTTATTTCTGATTTCACAACTTCTATCATAGTGAAAGCAAAATATACTACATAATGAATATGGCTATTTGGGAGTATGTGCTGTTTCTGTGATTCACTTCTACAAACTATGCGAACCCTGAAATGCCAAGATAAAATGGATAGGTAATTCATCACAGAAATAATGATATGCTCCAGCCACCACCGGCTGGCTAGATTTTACCAAAGACAAAAAAGCATAAAGAAGGGAAACTATTGAAGGTGTAACCAAAAAGTCATGGAAAAGTTTAAGAAAGAACTGTCTTTAGTTCGCATTAGGATATATCCAGATATTCTGTGCTTAAGTATTTTCACTGACAAATTTTGAGGACCTTCTAAGTTTCAAGATCATGCTAAATGTGACTTGTACTTGAGTGAAACACACTCTTTGGTGGCAAAAAACTGACGGAGTGTGGGGGAGGACACGGCACACTGGGGTTTCATCATCTTTTTATCTAAATGAACGCATTCTCGCTCATAGAGTGTTCACTGATCGTTTACACGGGGCATCCATTTTGATTGGTCAGCGCATCACAAATACCACTTATTAAATACAATGACAGGCCTGTTTACCTATAGTAGAAATTTTGGCCATTCATTCTTCTCTCCAAGAAAATATTTTTATAGTTTACCTTCCATTTCTGACTAAAAATAAGCATCAGTAAGGCAGTAAAAACAAAAGCTGAACTCTATGGGGGAGGAGTTTTGGAGAAGTGTTTTCCCTCTGAGGAAAGAGAAAGAAATGGAGGAGATCCCCACTTCTCCGCCTTTGCCTCGGATGGCGTTGGATGAGGAAGCAATGCTGCAGCACTCTTGTGGTTAGCAGAGAAGGAGAGCAGCGGAGGAGCTGGCCCAGTGTCCTGCAAATATGAGCACCGCAACTAGTTTATCAAGACTGGGTGACCTCTGACTTTCTTACATGCGCAGTGCTGATGGTCTCCCTTGTTTAATCCTCTTGGAAATCTGTTACTTATGGACAAAAGCAACTGAACTGAAAAAAAATTGTATTTAGAGGAAGTAGGATGAATTTTATTTCCTAAGAATAAAAATGGAATGCCCTCACTTAAGTTCCAAGTAAGGGATTTGTATTTAGTTCATGTAGGTTTCCAAATCATAAAACTTCTTGGGAGGCATTTTAAGCATCATAAAATATCGATTTTTAGAATGAAGTATTATTTTGTCAATAAACAGCCTTCTTCCATGCATTCTTGGGCTATATTTAACTTTGATAGCTAAATTCAGCTTCCTGGTTGCAGAGATGGTGGTAGGGCCTATGGTTATACCTCACAATTTGACCAACCACATCATAAACCGCTCAATAGAAATATTGGCCAAAGCATTTAAGTGAGAGCCCAGGCCAAAAGCCAAAGTTTCCATCTCTGTATTTAACTGTCATTGACTCTAAATATTCCTGTAAGGGAAAAAATGGCTATTGGACAAATTAGAGCCTGTCGGTCAGCTTACTAGCTATATCACAGTTATTTTCCCATCCTATGAATTAAAATCATCCAAATGAAAGCAATGAGAAAAAGGAGGCATTCTGTTTTGATGGTTCCTTTTGTTGGTTTCCCAGATTTCAACTTCCTTTGCTTTAATATGATAGATTCCAGTACACATGAAGACAATGATACTTGAAAATATATATGCTAGGAATCTGAACAACTGATGTAGTGTAGTTTATTGCTAAATTAGTAGGGCTTAGAGGTTTTAAAAGGATGCATTGATTTCTCAAGGACAGAAGAAAATTCCATAGATAACCTTAATAGAAAATGAAAAGCAAAAGAAGCCCTGTGCGTGTGTGTCTGAGTGCGAATGATCTCATTTATTATGCTTTTTAATGGACAGCTATACAGAAGAAATCATCATAAAGATACATGAATGTGGAAAAAGAACCTATGCTGTTTAAGCATAATAGATAAAACACAAAGTATACTTCAGGGAAAGAAAATCAAGTCACCCTGGAAATGCCAGAAACGTCTACATATGTAACGATTCAGCAAGGCCCAGCACACTAACGATGGCCCAGTGCCGCATGCCGCAGTGCTGCAAAGCAGAGCCATTCCTTTACATTGCTCTATCCAAGTCCATTAAGAAATAATGGTTCTAAGATGAAAGTCTCGCTAGGTTTTCAATGAAACTGTTTGGCACACCATGATGAAAAGCCAACAATCTGCTTTTAACAAGAGACACTGGAAAAACGTTGGTTAACATACCACTGAAAATATTAATTCTCCTTAATAGCAGGATGCAACGTAGCTTTTTATAGTTTTTGATCCATGTCATAAATTTGGCTATGACAAAAGGGATACTCCAGCTTTAGCTCACTGGCAAGTTATATTAGCTGTTTTCCAGCCCTAAAAGCTTTGGCCATTAATATTGTTTGTAATGCAACGAAGACCCAGATTTTGAACCTCAGGGGAGAGGGTGTGTGTGTGTGTGTGTGTGTGCATGTGCGTGTGCATGTGCAGGAACTCATGTGTCTTAGTCAATAGGTAGTGTGTGTATGGACAGTGTGACTGGGTTTCTTTGAGCTTTTAGGGAGAAAAAAAATAAAGAAAAAGTGTCATAAATTTCAAGTCTTTGCATCCTTGTCAGAATTCCAGTATTACAGAGCTGAACCAATGATTTGACTTAACCACAATGACTTGACCATTGTGCACCTTATCATATGCTGTCCATTTCAGCTGACTATTGTTTTAATAATATATTTTTCATAGGCCTTTCTTCCTTCACATAATTTTGAATTTCTGGAGTTTAAAGAAGAAAGAGAACAACAAGGGAGAAAGTGGTCCCCCTACTATGTAGCTCACTGAATCTGGCTTTGGATCTTCAAAAGCAGTTCAAAACAGTGTTACAGTTGTTCAAAGTTTGCATGGAGTCTTCTTTTAGTGAAAAATGGATGTGCATGTATGTGTGGTAAGTATAACTATGATGCCAGGCTTGAACATTGTATCCCAAACACTTTCTTTCAAGTCTACCAGTGAATGGGTGCTTTTTATTTTTCTTCAACAGTTGGAGAAAGGAGGAGTTTTTCAATTGCATAACTACAGGGAGAGTCACTTAAGGAATGAGTCTTTGTTGCTGTGATAGGAGCATATAAAAGTAATCGTAATGTTTTAAGTTTATTTCTGATGATTTTTTGATTCCTCAACAAAAAGAATAAAAAAACCCCACAAACTTAAAATATGCGAATAAGTTTCTGTTCCTTTTGTTTTAAATTTCAATATGAGTCCAATGTTTTAAAGAAATGATTGAGAAAAAAAATGAAGTGTGAACTTCATATATAGGAAAATTATTTTTTTACCAGAGCAGTTTAAATGTTTTTGATGATTTGAAATATGAGAAGAGCACGTCATTGCTACCTCTTTATGTGAGTACTTTTTCAACTTTTGAAGGCACACGAATCACTTCATAGAGCTGGGGAACTTGTTAAAAATCCATGTTTCTATACCAGAGCATCTAGAATCAGTAGGTATGAGGTGGGTTTTGCATTTAGAACAATTTTCTACTACTCCTACCCTTGGGTGTGATGTCATTGGTCCTTTACTAAATTTTATAGAAGCGCTGCTTTAGATCCTGTGAAGAATTAAATTTTTCACAAATGGTATATTGCGCTTATTCATGGCCCAATTGATTTCTTTATTAAGGGAATATTTTTGTACACACAAAAGAAACAAACAAAAATATTGGTTCCACCCAAAGATATGGAGCCCTCTTCAGTGCAAGTATTCTCGTGTTCACTTAACAGGCACCTTTAGGCAACGCTACAAAGTAAATTTAAATATCAGACAGATGATGAAATTAACTTCATGGTCATTTCCAACCTTTATCTTTACATCATGCATTCTATCACTGTTCAGTGTTGACACCTTTTTAGTGGCCTTTGATTGTGTGTTGAAATAATCTTTCTCTTCACTCACTGTGTATATTTTTTATTTATATGTAGTCCAGAAAAATATGCGGTGTCTTTTGTAGTGCACATACATTTATTTTACACACGTAGCGGTGTATTATATGTCCAGTCCTCTTCTGCAGTTTCAGTGCCATATCTTAAAGTCTATTCACATTACAGTGCATCACCTAATCCACAACACCATGCAGTTCGTCCTCCACATTTTACCTGTTTTTCCAAGGGTAGAATTCTAGTTTGCCTCCAATTACTTTCTGTCAAAAAATGATGTTAAGATATACATCCTCTTATTGATCTCCAGATGAATCCACACACATCCATCTCACAGCAGATATTATGAATTTGTGCTTCAAAGGAAACTTTAACAAAGGGAAATCCATTATTTCTTCACATCTTTTTATTAATTAGCTACCTCTTTAGGAACACTGAAAGCAATATTTTAGGATAACCTTGTGAGAAGCATAGTTTACTTCATGAAATAATTAGTGTAATTCACTCATTTTCTCCTACAGTGTCCTCTACAGCCATAAACTGATTTAAAACAAAAAGAATCACTCTTTATTTTTTTCAAAAAGGAGAAATAAATCCTTCTATCTCCTAAATCACCTTAGATCAAATTAACCAAAAAACATTTTTTTCTCCTGTCATTAGAAAAATCAGGGGCCAGGAATCTAACTCAGTGGTGCTGCTGCTGCCTGCCTTTCAAGCACAAGGACCTGAGTTCTATCCCCAGTACCAAAAAAATAAAATAAAATAAAATAAAATAAAATAAAATAAAATAAAATAGAATAAGGCCAAAGGAAGAGATGTTCTAAAACAAATTTAGTGAATAATTGAATGCTTTAAAAATTTCTCTTTATGCATTAGAAAGTTCTGAAATTTTACATTTAAAAATACTATTTAAATTGCACATACCTTTTAATAAGGCATAAGCTTAATAGGTTAATCCACTGTGTTCATCTTTAATGGGCTTTCACATCCTTGCATTTCATGAAGTGTTACTGTAATTTGATTAGTTTATCTGGTGCCTTTGTTTTATATTTGAAGTCATCCAACAGCAAACACACAAAAGCTGCTGTGCCTAGATAGCAAATGTCTGAAAACTCAGAAATGCAAAGGCAGCATCAGAACACGTTAGCAGGCCCATACCATCCCTGCGAACTTCTCCGTGTGGTCATTTCTGTAGTTGACTTAAGTTCTGCACAACTTTAGACAGCTGATCAGAACGATGGATTGAGAAGCACTTTCCAGTCAAGTAAGACAAAAGTATATTTATTTTAATGAAATTGGTAAAACATTTTTATTCATTAAATATTTCAATGGAACAAGAGAAAACACTTGTTAAATGGAAGAGAAGATCTGAAAGCCCATGGTAAGTCAATAAAGAAATAAAATTTCACATATAAATTACCATCCAACATATCACGTTAAAGAAATATTAATGGAACTGGTGGGAAAAGGTACGGTTACTTATTTGTTATTGTTTGAGAACTGATAGAGGTTAATTCTTAGGAACTGCCTTTCCTATAGTTCTTTAAGGAGTTGTTACTATGCCCATTTTAGCTATAAACCTCTTCACCCCCTAGAAATCTCATCAAAACAGTAAGTATGAAGGTGCTTTACAAGAAGTGTAGGCCCAGCCTGTCGTGTTTGAATCCATATCCCCAACCCCGCACCTCCAAGGCAATATTCAGGCTCCACGAAAACCCATGTAGAATCCCCTGATTCAAAAAATGCAGACTGAAACGGAGATGGAAATGGCAACTTTATGGCCTGCTTGCACTGATTAAAAGTAAAGTGAATCTCACCGAATGTGAGAGAAGCTGAAAATGTATCCTTGCCTTTATGTTTGACGTAGGCTCATGAATTTCCCTGAGTCACGCCTGGGTGCATGACACATTCGTTTTCTAGTACTCAGCAGTTCCCAGCAGAGTCCTGTGCACATAAGCACAGCGGAGACTAACTAGAGTTGGTTGTGCATCGCATAGCTCATTGTTAGTGGAGGAAGCTTCACCAGTGTTACTATGTGGAGCATTTTCCTACTTAATCCCCAATTATGCGCTAAAGGATATATTTTACCCCCACTTTACAGGTGTGGAAACTGACGATTAAAGAGAGGAAGATCCTTGGAATAAAATTTCGTATGAGAGCTCTTGAATATTCCGAATACCCTTCTTTTTGTTTGTCCTCTCATTCTAGAGGAAGCGCTGTTTTCCAAATCCTGGGCATCCTCAGAAGTAGGTTTTAAGGGTGGAATCTGTGTGAGAAAAAAAAAAAAAAAGGAATCACTAAGGAAAACAATGTTTTATTGGCTTATTCAAAAAACACAATAGTTATTTTCAAAAGGAAATAACAGATAAACATTGTTTACATAAGGGTAATTCAGCATTACTTGGCCACACTCATGTTTGTTGATAAAGGCGAAATGAACTTTCACTTCGATATACTTTGAAGGCAGCTCTGGCCTGCTTCCAAGGGTGGGGTGAAGGAGAACTCTGCCAGCAGCTGGCCCTGATTGTACTCAGGGTCCTATGCTTGCACGGAGTCACCACACTTCCTTCCTTACACAGATTTCCCAGGGAAGGCAAGGTCTCTTCCTTACTGTTTGGAACACCTTTTTAATTTTCTTCTTTCAGTGGGCAGGCTGGCGGAACACGACCCATGATAACCCTATTTAAAGCCCTTAGAATTAATGTGTTATGAGAATGCATTTCCCAGATATGAACCCAACTCCTATATCCTTGATTAGGCCCAGGAGACTGTCATCCATGTTATTCCCACACTTGTCTTTGGAGACCAGTTGTCGTTTGATAGAGTTGATTTTAAAATTACTACATGGAGGAGTAAGTACAAAGGTATGTACCAAGTCCATTTTCATCAGCTGCTAACATAGCCCCAGAGAGCTAACATTCGTTCTAAGGCTCAAAAGAAATTCTGAAACTGCATGTAGCTTGAATATGCAACATTTTCCAAATATTTTTATTCTCAGAATCCTACATGCCAGTGGTCACTAATTTAATGTTTAACCTCAGAATTGCTAGCCTTTTGGGTGAGGTGAGGAACATCATCAGTGAATACCTAATAAAGGAAAGGCATTAGTTAGTTTGATCCCAGTTATACAAAGGTTCTTAATCTTGCTCACATGGTAGAATTATATGGCATATTTTAAAACATACTGATTCTTAGACCCACACCACATCAATTATATCAAAGTCTCTGTAAACTACGTATGAGCAAATTTAGATGTTCCTCTACTGCTGATAGGGCTGAGAATTATTGAGCTAAATGGTGCTTTCAAAAAGTGAAGGCATATTAAACTACATCTTTAGAATTTCAAAAATTGGAGCATATTTCTTGAATGACAGTATTGCTGGTCCACCTGACTATGAAGGTCTTCATGTAGTGGCTGACTATAGTTTGTCTTAAATTAACCCTTTGTAAACTTACACAAAAAGTGAGGTTCAATCGGGAGGCTGAGGCAGGAGAATCTCTGTGAGTTTGAGACTACCCTGGGCTACAGAGTGAGTTCCAGGTCAGTCTCAACTACGTAGTGAGACCCTGTCTCAAAAATCCAAAAAAACAAAACAAAACAAAACAAACAAACAAACAAAATACCAAAGTGTGGTTCAAAATTCTCAGAGCTGGTCAAAAATTCAGACTCTCATACCATGCTCAGAATCATTAAATTTATAATATGCCTTTTAATGAGACTCTCCCAGCATATTTGCATGCACAGTCTAGTTTGTAAAAAAAGATGCTATGCAATTTTAGCTATAGGGAACGTTTTCAAATTAGTGGTTCGTCTCATGTCCCAGGATTACATTAAAAAATAAACTGAGCACTATGTTAAGAAGGGGCCAGGAGGATGTTTCCCCTCAGTGTTGGAGTTCATCCGAGTAGGAGCTTTCTCAACATGATTCATAGATCTTCATTTCAGTCATTAATTCTTTTCATCTGACACATAGTTTAATTTCCTAATGAATGAGCTATCTTTTTACATATGCTTTCTTTCTTTGGCACTACATTGACTTTTTCATTCTGTGAATGAAAATTGCAACAGAAGGCAATAGAGCCAAATATTAGCAGTGAGGGGATTTGGTGCTTGGTGACTGGTGACTGAGAATCGTAGGCAGCAGAATATTGAGTTTCGGACACACTTAGTACAGACAATCAAGGTCAAATTGAATTTAAGAAAAAATACATGCCTTACAATCATGATTAGTTGCCTCTCTTCAGGACATAGTTTAATATCTCTCCTTGTTTTTCTTTTCAGTCTCACCTGACCTTTAGAATTGGGTCAGGGGAGAGAGAGAGAGAGAGAGAGAGAGAGAGAGAGAGAGAGAGAGAGAGAGAGGCAAGAAAATTCTCCTTAGAGGATCTAATAAGAATTACTTATCTTAAAAACCACATTCATGTTAAGACTTCTGCTACACAAACTTCCATTGCATAAGAAAGCAGAAACTCTTACCTGATTACCAGGCATTTAAATGCTTTGAGTAGGGTCACTATGAATAAGTATCCTTCTCCATCAAGCCTTCCAAGTCATCCTTCCAAACAGCTCACACTTTTATAATAGCTAACATTTATTTATATTTACTGTGAACTGAGTACTGAATAGGTATCGACTAATAAATTTTCATCAGAAAATCATGAGGAACTCCAAAGGACACAATTTTGGTTTGTGTTCACAAACATTATTTTTAGAAGTTTTAAATATGTAAAAATTGTAAAGATAATACAGGGGATTCCAGGTAATCTATAACCATGGGTAGTAACATCTTATGTTAGTATATTCACAATGTAGGAACCAAGGTAAACATACTATTTGTAACTAAAGTGTCCATTTTGTGTGATTTCATTTTAGTTCTTTGTTAATATTAAAGCTAAGTTTACTTTTAAATTAGTACTTGAAAATAATACAAATTTGTAGTGTGACATGTATTGTTTGATACATCTATACATCAGGTAATGTTTAGTCAGGTTAAATATACATATCTCCTCATATGTATATCGTTCTTCTTGGTGAAAATATTCAAAATTATTTCCTCTAGATTTCTTCAGTGTACTGTATGGTATTGCTGTTTCCTAGTGCTCATCAAATACCTTCTCACTGTTCTGAGCATGAAAATGTCAAAGTAACTTCTAAGATTACAAAGAGTAGTAGGAAAAAAATAATTTGGGTTCCAGAGACTCAAACTATTAAGCTGTGCTTTATAATGTCCTGAAAGAAAAAGGTATACTCATTAAGTCAGGTATCTCTATAAGAAACTACACCGATTTGAAATAGGAAATTGGAGTCTTTGCTACAGTTCCAGGGAACTCAGAACAGCACAATCAGAGGAATCACCCTGATATGGAGACCTCACCTGTGGGTTTGCTGCTGAGTAGATCCAAGCCCATCTCCATCAATTATGAGTTGTCAGGGCTCAGTTTTCTTTCTGACGACTGGGCATAATAGCACCATTTAAGCCCTATTGAGAGATTTATAAAAGAAAAAGAACTATTATTTATTGAAGATTTTCCACATGCCCAATGCTACACTCTTTCAACTACTTTTTCACTCTCTTCCTTTCTTGCATATTCAATACCTCAATTCATCTATGTGCACTGTGTGTAAAGTCAAATTTAATTACTCTAGAGTAATAAAATTTAGGAATGCCCTCACAAAGAAAAAAATGGTATTTCCCTTTGTGTTGAGAAAATTACATAGTTCATCTTCTTGCTTGACTTTACTACTGGCGTTGTGACAGTATTGTAAAATTTGATTCAAACAAGCACCGAAGACCTTTTCCTTCCTATTTTTATGAAGTCCTGTCTCTCAACCTTGGTTTCAGGATATTTACCTACAGAACTTGGTATAAATCCCCAGAAGAATGATTTTACACACAGGGATTAGCTCAATGTTTTGAGGTTTCTTTCCAAGAATTGGTCTGGTTTTTCCCAATGTGTTGATTTCAGGTTGTGTCTCTTGCTTCCTGGGGGCTGGAACAGCTTGGGGAATAGGGAGTTCATCTTTCTTGCACAGGATAGTGCCTTGGCGAAGAGACCAAGTGTCTGTCCATTCAGGAAAACAATGTTCACGCACTCATTCATGTTCAAGCCACCCACATCCACCAGTCTGGAGCTCCCTTTAGCCCTGCCATCAAGTCCTCATGAGGATCTTGGTTCTGCAGGGCACACACATTTCCCTGTGTTGCAGGTCCGGAAATTCTTCTGCTGCTAACCTGTCACTTTCCTTCCCAGTCTTTCCCCATTACCACTTTGGTATGGCTCAATTTGCAGATGCTATAAATACGAGATGACAATTTAATTTTGTCAACCAAAATGGCCATGACATGTTAAAGGCACAAATAAAGACTTTGACAATAAGGCATTTTGAGATTTATCTCAGCATGTGCTCCTCATTAACATGAAAAAATATATTAATATTTAAATGTATATCTGATTCAAATTTCTAAATGATTTTTTAAATATGTAAGTAGAAGCTGGCTTTAGACATTCCGGGTAATTTCCCAGATATTTCACTTTCTACATAAAAGGAAACTCATCTGTATTGTACATCAGCAGATTGACACAATCAAATTGTATAATAAATTGCTCAAAGGGCATCACAAAATTCATCTAGGAATATCTAAACCATTCTGAATAATACTGTTGGAACTTTCCAGAAAAACGATTTAATGACTTTCTCTAGTTAAATGATTTATTCTCTTCAGTTTGTCCCAGCTCCCACTCATACTTCAGGACAAATAGAAGATTAGCATTTCTTCTTAACATCCCTGCAGGCTTACACTAGCTCCACAAGTGATGGCAGGCGACCACATACTGACTGCCGGTGGGAGCCAACAGGAGTAAGCTGGAGACCTAGAATCCTTGGGGCAGCTGGGTAGCTGCATAGCTTTGTAGTCGAGAACCTAGGCTTTGAACGCGACCCAATGAAGTTTCTGTTTCTACCATTTAAAATACAGTCCATGACCTTGGAAGTTTCCTTACCTGTCTAGGTTTCATCATCTTTAATTGAGGTAATGATACTATCCACCTCATCAAGTTGCAACAGATGAATTAATACATTTTAGGAGTGTTAGAAAAATAATAAATGGAATTATAATTACCTTCTTTACTAGACGCTGTGCATAGATATTTTAAACACTTAATCTCCTGATCTATAATTCATAGGCCATTATTATTTCCAGTAAATAGATCCGAAAAATAGAATAAAGTGTGATTAGAAACCTGTCTGAAAGGATACCATAAGTCAGTATCAGACATCACAAAGGATATTTGAACTCAAGGAAACCTCACTTCAACGATCCTCTTAATACTTGGCCTCTTCACAGAGAGATAACTTCTCTTCCTAGAAATAAATCATTGAATCACTACATTCCACATGGCATAATTTTCTTTAACAAATTTTAAATGGAAAATCATTCATTAAGCTATGCTTATTTTACTTAATTTTTTGATGAATGATTTAGATTTTTTCCCTAAGAAGAATGTGTAAAGCATTTTGAGATGGAAAGCAATTTCTAGGTGTTTTGCTTTGTTTTTCCCATTTACCATATATTTATTTAGGAATATTAGTTAAATGAAACAAAATTTTGAGGATACTTACAGATCCAAACAGTTAGTGCTATCTTCTACTTGCTAAGAAATTATTTCAGTAGATGAGACATGACAACTCCCCATTTAATATATAACAAAATATTCAATAGCATATAATTATTAGCCTGAATAAGTAGGGGGGAAATGTTATGTAGGCTGTGATGATTTAGATAGCTCAACAAAACAAATCTTTCACTAGGGATGAAATAATGGAGAAAATTGCAATTAATGTACAAAGTATTCTATACCAATTATACAGTGAGTAGGGTTGTGTAGGTACAACGAACAAGGGCTGGTTTGGAAAAAAATGAAATAATCTCATTTGAGCAAAAAAAAAAAAATCTATGTCAAGATTTGTGAGCTGGAACCGGAAACATCATTTAAAAATTCTATTATAACTAGCCTTGGATGATAAAATGAAATGTTTTGATTTTTTCCACAGGCATTTCACCTGTCAGAAAACAATGGAGTCATGTTTTGAGTGAGTGGCAAAGTTCTAAAATAAGCCAAATTCATTGATGTGTGAGATGAAGAGACTGAGGTTAGACATACAAGCCCTCAGGAAGGGTACCACCCAAACTTTTAGCAAAGAGGATATTTGAACACATTATGGTAGTTTGAAGAATGATACAAAATTTCAACAATGCGGAAAATAATGACATGAAAGACATTGTGGTATACCACAAATCCAGTAAACGTGGAATTAACTCTAAAGAGCTGAGTTCAGAGATTATACAGTGCTGTATATATTCAATTGTTCTATATGGAATGATATAAAATAATAAGATGAGTTATATAAAATATTTGGAAAGTAAGACAAAGATATGAACACAAAACTGAGCTAGTCATTTTACAAAAAGTTACATAGATTCTTTTTCACTATTAACGATAATTAACAAAATATTCTATTTAATACTTTTACTTAGGAAGAAGAGTAAATGACATAGGTGTAGCAAAGCATTATTTGACTCTAGATGGTGTGTGATGCTTTCCCAAGCTCTTTCTGAGTGTTTTAAAATTATCATGTTAAAATAACAGAAGAAAATGCTCAGAAAATGTCAAGGAATTTTTCTCATGGAATGAAAAATTGTATCGATACTGAGACAGAAAAAAAAAACCTTATGTGTTACTGCCCTAATTGAGAAACATGCTAAGCAAATATTTTACAGTGATTAACGTACATCTTAGTAGGTAAAATGCAACTACAGCTTCCGCAAGAGGAAAGACATAAATTATTTAGTTACTGAAGAAAAATGTAAAAAAAACATGATCTAAGTAGCAAAATTTTAAAAATGAGAAAAAGCATACAAAGGAAAAGATTTTAAAAGCAAAAAGCAAAGAGGATGACAGAATTATGATCAAACTTGGAGATCAGTTAAAAAAACATACGACTAAGTTAAACTTCTCTATTGAAAAGAAATACATATTAAAATTCAGGCATTTGCTCTTTAAAAAATACATTCATTAAAATGGTGCAGATAGTTTAAAAGAAAAAATGGACAAGTAATCACAACCAAAAGAAAGAATGAGTATCAAAAAATTAAAGTTCAAATAGCTATCAAAAATAAAGGACAAAAAGGGTATCTGAACAGTCATTTCAAATCTAAAATAGTGTTCATAATGAATCGGGTATTTTTTGCAGTTGGTGGTAAAATGTAAATGTATGAAATTTTTCTGGAAAATAATCTTGAAAAATAACTCAAAATAGCCTTTGCCTCAAGAATGTCTTTGGTAGGAATTTTCCAAAGGAAGTAGTCATGAGTGACATGAATAGACCTGAATAAAGAGATAAACAGATGTTCACTTAAGCTCATTGTTTATAATAATTAATTGGAAGTATTGAAATAAATTTTATTAAGTCAAATAGAACACATTCTTAGAATTAAATAAGGAGCAATAGGATGCAATCATTTAAAATTATGGAGATTATAATTACATTTAGAAGTTATTATTAGTGACAAGAAAAAATTGTTTATAACACAGTAAATTTTAAGGCAGATGAAAACAAGATGACAGGTATTATATATATATATATAATATATATCACATATATATATATTATATACATATATATGTTATATATGTGATATATATATATTTGATATTTATCAATGTGGTTATAAAGATACTAAAAGATTTCTTTGGCTTTCTCTTCACACATCCGTTCACTGATCTGCTCCACAGCACTCCTCCCACAACGTCTGGAGAACCGTGAGCACCAGGTACGTAGAGCACCAGCTGACAGAAAGCTCTGCTGCGTATGGACAAAGCTGACACTCCCTTGCTCCACTGAACTTCTTTGTACTTGCACAATCCCATTCCCATTTTCTTTCACCAAATCTAAAAGTGGAGAAATGGACTGAAATGATTTGCATTAAGCCTAACACTCTTAGGAATTTAAGTAAGAATTTAATGTGAATATACATGCGATATATGCATATATCTTTTTTGTTTCCTCATTGAGTTTATTGGTACATTCTAGGTATACAGTGCAGCTACATTCATTATTGCGATCTTGTACCTTCACGTGACAGGTCTTGGTTCTCATTTTTTCCCCTTGTCCCTGCCCTCTCTTCACCCCTCCTCCCTCCCCCTTTACAAACACTTCATTTCCATGTCTTCATTTTCTCATATTTCTTTCTTTTCCCTTATTAGCTTTCCCCTACCCTTCCCACTTTCCCTACATCTTTAGCCCCTTTCTTCCTATTTCATACCATCCATTATATCATTAGGATCTTATGTACTATCTTTATCAGACAAATAAATTGAGCTAGACTTCATAAAGTTGTATCTTTACACACTCACACTTCCAATAGAGGCATTTATTCTTTCTACATTAAAATGTCCTAAATGACAGTTCTTAGCCATCTATTAAACAATTTAATGAGAGGAACATTGATTGCTATTTTACATTTTTGTAAATTCTATGATATTCTTTTTAATTTTATGTTCTTTTTAATCAAAGACAGTTGAATGCTTGCATTTTTTTCTGCAATTTATGGCAGTATGTCTTTTCTACTTGATGTGTACGAAGAAAATCTGGTTTCACACAAATGCACAATTGAAAGGGAGCAGAATTTTCAGATAATTGCAGAAATTACTTTTTAATATTACACCAAAACATGAGAAGCAGTAATTTTTTTCTAGTTAATTGAAATACAGGATGCGAAACTAGCTCAATGAACTTTTTCTTTTCCTCATAGAGAAAAAGTTTGATGATTTGTCTTTTATTTTAAATGGCTCTTTTATTCAAAGGTGATTTTGTAACTTCATACACTGGCTCTTTGGCAAACATTGGATCATCCATTCCCAAAGCACTCCTAAAGGTTGGCATTTTACTATGTACTATCAAAAATTAATATTCATCAATACCATCATAAGTCTCATCAGAAGTGTTTTAGCTGTAAGAAAACTACCAAACTTGTATTGGTAGATAAACATTTTCAAAATGTTCATTTTCTTTTGACAGCTCAAATTTTATCACAGCTATTGGTAGTTGTGTGTCTTGGAGTACTGGGTTCATTCTGTTTTGCTCAGTTCCCTTCCCTTCCCTTCTATTGGGGATTAAATCCAAGGCCTCCCCATGCTAGGCAAGTGTTCAGCCATGAGCTCCATCACCAGCTCTTTTTAAAAACTTTTATTTTGAGACTGGCACTCACTGAGTTGCTTGGGCTGCCCTTGAATTTGCAAACCACTTTTCTCAGCCACAGGAGTAGCTGGGATTATAGTTCTGTGGTTCCATGCTAGGCATTTTATTCATTTTTGGGGAAATGACTGAGCATTACCGAAATGTGATGAATTACAGTTTGTCTATCATGATTTCAGGTAAAATACTGTTTTTTTGTGTCATTTGATGTCAATCTAGATGCAATAATAGGATAATATTCAGTTTTGAAGAAAAATGGGCATTTTCTGAGAAAAAAAACATAAAGACATTAAGAGTCCTGTGGACCCTTTAATTGTCCTGTTTCATTTGGAGCATATGATAGACAGGGGCAGGATTGCTAGACGCTAAAATTAGAAGAGAATTTGGAAGTGTAGTAGGATTTTGAATTATGTTACATTTTTGATCTGCTAATTATTCTACTCATTGTCCCACAATTAATTTATTAATATCTGGTTTATGGGTCATTCTTTACATATTCAGCTATGAGTTTCATATTTTCTTGGAAACAGTTTTCAGAGAGATGTAAAATAATGCATTATAATATTAAATCAGATTGTCTATAAATCTAAAATATCCTTTTGATGATTAGAAATACTGTTTTCCCCTTTTGGGTAAATTATTAGAGATGAGTCGAATAAGTACAAATTTCATCCAAAGTCTGAAAAGATAGTTCTTGGAAATGGCTTTCTAGACTCATATTTTTTCAATTAATTAAAATTAAGCTCTGTGTTTGAGGCTTTCCAGCCTATATTTTGTTCTGGAAATTGTCGCCTACATTTCCCCTTATATTTTAAGGAGCTGTCCTAATGATTGTTCAACGCTAAGGTTTAGCTCTGACATTGCCTTAACAAGATGAACTGAAGATTTTTTTAAAAAATCAATGTGTGCAAAAATTTCTTTGCTGTTTAAAACAATTCTAACTTAATCTAAACTTCATCAATAACCAAATACTTTCTTATTGTGATTGTTGGATCAGATAGGAGTTTTATCCAGACTATTTATCCTAATCAGCAGTTGGAGGAGAAGAATGTTAAATAAACGATCTTATTTTGATTCTTTCGCTGGATGTTTACCAGGCTGTTGACAAAACCCAGAGAAAGTTTAATGACTTGGTGGGGGAACTTGAAACAGAAGTGGGAACTGCTCACAGAGAGACTCACTGGCTTTCCTTTTTTCTTTTAGTACAACAAAAGGAAAATGATGACAGGCCACCTCTTGGTACCCAGTTTGAATTAGAAAATTCATCATGCTTCTTGTCGAGAATTCAGTTCTCTCACATTGAATTGAATAAACATTTTCAGTGAAAGCCAGAAAGACACAGATAAAATTCAGATGTCTTTAAAAAAAAATTCACAGAAAACTTTACACGAGGAATCAAAGGGGAAGAGCTCTCCAATGTCTCCCACATGGACTTATGCAAGGTTACTCACAGATTGCCAAGAAATAAGGCTTGTAGTTTCAGCACTGCATTATGTATGAACACATGCTTAAGAGTGTTATCTCTTAGGAATGTCATGATAAATAAGCAGTTATGATATCTACCAAGGAAACGGTTTAAATGCACATCCATTGAAGGAATTACTGGAGTTGGTCAATTTTATATCCTTATTAATCTTTTTATATCTTGGGTAATACCAATTCCCTCAAGCATGCTATTTAAAGCTTAGAGAAAAATGTATCCTCAAGGACCAACTTCCAGCAAAGAAGCTGCTTTCAACATCTGGGAATAAAAATTGCCACCAAATATAGATCACTGGGTCAACTTGCTTTGGGAAATAGTGAAATTAAAAAACGTGACTTTCCAACATTTGCATGAGCTTCCTGGCTTCGGGATAACTAATTTCGAGTCTATTTCTGGATCTGTATGCTGACTGAGAATGTACAGATGTCTCTGGTCTATCATGTTCTTAACTGCCAGGAGAAGCCTGGAAATACATAAGGGGACCTTTCATTTGCCTTGTCGTCATCTTAATTTATTTCATTTTTTTCTTATTGCTATCAAAATTCAACCATATGTATGGAACAAATTCTATCACAATAACTTCAGGACCCCGTTATTCCACAGAATTGGAAATTTGCTATGAGTTGCTGCTTTCTCTCTAAAATATATAAAACTGAGACTAAATTTCTCTGTACCTATTAAGTGACACATCATCTTGACACAGGGCTTTTTCCAAATGATTTTTGTCAAATAGTAGAGAGTAATCTTTAAACTAATGGTAATCTGCTGCACTGAAGCATTGTGTTATTTATTCCTCTTTGGAATGGCATTTCAAAGCCATTTGAAATGGCTCTTGGGCATTGTTTCTTTGGAACGTTTTGTTATCTGTGTCCTTTGTTGGTTTGACTTCCTCCACCGAAGTCTCAACTTTGAAGCTGCCCAGAGTTTTGTTATCTGTTCACACCTTTGTCACTATTTATCCCCTCTCTAGTAAATAATTTTCATTGTCATCACAGGCTCACCCAAACATGCTTATCCTGCAAGCCAGGATTCAGAATTTCTCTGTTAAAATAGCAACTGTCTCCTTGTTCAGCTGCATTCTGCATATGGCTATTTGGCTTTCCCATAAATAACTCAATTTGAACATGGACAAAGTTGAACTTTCCGACTGACTCCTCTCCTCCAAATGCTCAGCAACTGGACCACAGTTTTGGTGGTCCACAGTTTATTGGATCACAGTTTTAGAAGCTTCTAAACTCTAGAACTTCTAGAGTTTAACTCTCGACTAAGACTGGAGATCAAGACTAAAGACTAAGACCTTAGACTTCTGTACTCTAGAACTTTCTAAATTCTAGAAATGTAGAATCAAGGTCTCTCTAGAACTTGTTCATTCCCTCTCCCTCATCCTACCTCCAATCATCTTCTCCCTTTGATAGTTTAGATCTAAATATTTGTTCATTCTACTTCCGCCCACCCAAACACAACTTTCTTAAATTGGACTTTCATCATCTTTTGTTGGCCAACTGTAAAATCTTTACTAATGATTTTCTTCCTCTAATCAGCATTTTGAAAAGCATGTAACACTTATACTGTAGTAAGAAATATCCTAAATGAAACAATCTAATCACATTCTATCCTGTATAACATCAGAGTTTCAGTAGAGCTTATTGTGAAATAGAGTACACACATCCAAATATAAAGCACATTTAAATATTATGTAGGTAAGAGCTTTGGCTTTGTTTTTATTTGTAAAGAAACCTTAAAATGATAGTAAAACATCCTTTAAAGGAGAGACTTGTATTTCTATTTATTTTTATAAAAAAGCCTAGAAGTAGACAGACTTAGATTGTTCTGGAAGTTTTGCAGTATCATTCAAAAAGGACCCCCATCTCCTGTTTTTTTTTTCTTGCTGAGCTATGCTTAGCAAGAGATTCCCATTCTTGTGGTCACTTTTGGCTCAAGACGATTATAGGAGCACTACCCTTACTACCTACTCCAGGTAGCAGGAAGAGAAGTTAGTGGGTGAGAACAGAGGAAGAAAAACATCTTAAACAAGTTCTAGGAATTTTTTCTCCACATACACAGTACTAAGGAAAACCGAAGAGTAATGGGCTTCAAATAGTGAGATATTTTTGTGTGTTCATTATGTTATTTACATTCTAGAATCTCATTATATCTGTATTTTAACATAAAATATTAATTAAATTTTGGTCAGAATTTTCAATAGTAATAGTTCCCCTGTTTTTATTACATTGCCTTTCTCAGAGAGTTATTTGAAAATTAATTTATGGATAAAATGAGAGTACAACACCCAACACACAGAAGTTGGCGAACCACCACCTCTTTGTTTCTAAAAATGACACTAAAAGGGAGGGATTTAGCTCAGTGGTTCTGCCGCCTGCCTTAAAAATGACACTAAAGATGAAAGAGAACTGGAAGATCTCTGCATGGAAATTACTCAAAGAACGATTTACTCTGGCTATGTAAAAGCACTAAATATTTTGTAGATTTTTGGCTCTGATGATGTTCCTTCTCCAGCAGGTCTAAAGATCTCCATCGATACCAGCATGAAAAGAAAAAATAATGCAAAAATGTGCTCTAAAGAGCAGTGGGATATTGAGAAGGAAGTGGACAAGTAGTCAAGGATAAAGTTGAAGACTAAAGAACTGTTGGATTACCCAATAATTAAGGTAGAGTGAAGTAATATAAGTGTAAATATAAAATCAAGCCAACTAACTCCTTGCACAAATTTAACACCCTCAAATAAGAGCTGGAAGTTCTTCTTGACACATTCTTGTAGAATTTGTGGGTCTTCACAACCACCTAATGATATTTTGTGTTAAAGGATAAAAAAGTTATCCTTTATGATAATTCAATGTTGACTACTAATACTTCTTACATACTCTTATTAAATGAGCTAATATTTTGTGGCTGCTTTGTTCAAATAAAACCTTCATCATAAATTTATTATGAAGACTAATATAATTAGAAAATAGTGTTGTGAACATTGTATATAAAATGACAGATATAGTACACAGTATAGTTTAAAATCTAAGATGCAGTTGCTGTATATTGAAGAATTTATTTCCTATGACTGCTGTTTAATTTGCTTTCCGGAGAACTGTATTTCATTGAATGTTTGTATAACAGGATACTAAGGGGGACCTACTTAATTGCCCTAGATTTATCCCTAGTGGCCAGGGATTCAGCTCAGTGGTTCCACTGCCTGCTTCACAAGTACAAGGTCCCAAGTTCGATCCCGGTACAAAAATAAATAAATAAATGAATAAAAATAAAAATTACCACTAGATTGAAAAATCTAGGGACAGAATTCTGTCCTTAATACATTACAAAATTGAAATGTTTCAGATTATACACAGTACAATATTTAAGAACAAAGGGACTTGTCCTCGATTTTCAGATGATAGCTAGATAAAGGGGTAGGCAGAGGAAGGATAAAGTGATCAAGCAAAATATAAAGAAATGATGGATCTAAATAGAAGTGTTTCCTTCTAATATCTTTAAAATCTTCAGGAAATTTGGAATTTGTATGTATAAAAATTATCAAAAAACATAAAACTTTAAAATTTTTCAGTCAGTTCTCCTTACACTTATCCCAGGAAGATGCTGAACTAGTTCTACTTTTTCCTGCCTCCTCCATCAAGCTCTATAAACAGAGAGGAGGAAGAGGAGTGGACAGAGACTTTTCTTGCATCGGTGGGGAATGTTTACAGAGATGAGTAACAATACTCCTCTCCACCAACCTTCTGAAGGCCTCATTCAGAGTCACGTAGACTAGGAACGGAGTGGAAAAACTGGTCTCTTGGCCAATTAGAAATCTGCTTTTGGAGATAGTCCCTCTGTATGTTGTGCTTTTCTAGTGGAGAATGAAAGGAATGGGACGCTGTACCTAGAAAAGAGAGCATGAATTTTCAGTCAAGTGGACACCACAGAAGAGGATTAGTCCTCAGTGATCTGGCCAGGACCATCTTTTGTCATGAGACTTAGCAATAAATCAGTTCAAATAAACTCTGCAGAGTGTCTTCCTGTGCTTTCTCTGCCCTGGGAGATTCATGTCCAGTTACTTCCAGCCCTCTCACAGCTCTTTCTTTCGCTACAGAGTTGGGACTACTACTAATAGCCAGCAGCAAGCCCTCTGGGTGCTGTTTTTGTAGGATAGTTGGGAGCAGCAGCCACTGGTGAAACAAACTTTCCTACCTGGAGAGGGTGTCTGAGCACAAATTGTTTGTATCCTCTTTGTCTCCAGAGCAATCCAACAATCCCAGTGAACATCGGCTTCCACTGTCTTTTAAAATACAAAATAGAAGAAACTAGCCAATCTGGCTGTACTCTTCTAAGACAACCACATTTTACATTACTCTTTGAGGAATATAGTTCATAATTTTTGGAATTAAGACTTTATATTCTTGGATTTTTAATATTATCTTCTAAACTTGTTGCTGCAGCATAAGGCAAATATATTTATTTTATTATATTCTTTAAATACCCTTACTCTCATGTGCAAAATATTATTTTGGATATTCACTAGCTATACTATCCAGAGCCCTGAGTTTACATTAAAGCAATTCAAGGCAATCTCTCTTGCCTAATATTTCACAGTTCTTCACATGAATTATTTACCCCAGCCTGTAACTTCCTCCTTTGTACTGTCTCTGGTATTTGTCTTCTCCATTATATCCCCACAGCTAACATTCTAGACTATTTCCTTATTACTTCACATCTGGATTATTACAGCAGCCTACTTAGGTAGTCCTGTCAAAGCCCCTTTCAAACTACACAGCAGGCTGCTACCAGATAATTCTTCCTAAAACATGAATTTTGCCATGTCCCCTGTTCAAAACCCATCAGTGACTCCTAATTTTCAAGAATGGAATCATTGTTTTAAGATTTTCCATGCCTGAATCCACAGCAACTTGCCAATTTTCTGTACTTTCCAAATAAACTCAAGCTGTTTTTGTTTTCCTTTTCTACAATGTCCCTGATGCATTACCAAATCCTTTATACTTCCACCTGCTTTATTTGCATCTTTGGATTTGTCTATAGAAATTCTCCCCATTTTTCAAGACAGGTATTGTTTTTCCTTCTCTCTGTTTATGTAAACTTCCAGAAGATGTATATCAACGAATAGCTTCCATTTATGAACATATCGGAAGCATACTGTTTTCCTGACATTTTGGGAGATAGTCTTAGAAAAAAAAACATAAGCTTTCATATAACATTTCACCTCCAGGTCTACCATTAATTACGTACGAAACTGGGCACACCACCCCAGCTTTCAGCTTCACCCATAAAAATGGAGTAGCAAATTTATATGCAGTTTAAATGTATAGTCTTGTGTTTTGAACATGTATTCTTAAAGCAAGGAGAATTCCCATCTCTTATTTTATGTTGTACAATGTCTGGAGCTTTTCACAGGAGATGTATGCCTACACATGTGCATGCATATAAATTCACACAGAACTCCATATTTTTCATATGGGGTCTCAGCCCTCAAGGGTGACATAAATATTTTCCAAGTAAAGCATGAATATAGATAGTTAAAAGAGAAGAAGAAAAATTCTCAGGTATTTAATTTCCATCTATGTACTTTCCTAAGAACCATTTACTTAAGAAAGTACAATCAAAGAATGGGTAGCTAATAGATGTTAATGCCTCTCTTATTCTAACAATAAGAAATATCCATCCAACTATCAAAGTAACTAATTAATAACCAACATAAAGCAGGCTTCTCTGCTTAATTAAGAAACTTCCTTTGCAAAGCTTAAGAATTACTTTAAAAATGTTATACTAGACCATATGCTGCCCAGATTTTTTTTAAATAATAGCAATAGTTTATAATGATATGAAGAAGGAAATACTTTTTAAGATTTAGAGCATTGTAATTCCAGGAAATGAGGAAAATACTTAGCTTTTAGTGCCTGCTATCATAGCTGAGAAATATAATACAAAAGTCAATGAAAAATTTAATACTTAGACTATTCTATGATGGAGATTATATTAGAAATGAACTAATTCACACATTCATACAAATTATAGATGATATTGAATTACTTTGAAATTTATTAAAAATAAATATTTAGAAAAATGGAGAAAGTTTAATGTCAATCAAAATATACCTTGCAAAAAGTATTTAAATACTGATTAAATAATACTTTTTCAAAAATTCTGTAAAGCACATTGAAGTGGTTAAGGTGCACTCTTTTAACTTACCCTATTGTTTTGCCAATTATTTTTTTGATAAGGTGACAATCTGATACAATTGGTGGTAATCTTGATATAAAAGAATATCCCCCCAAACCCAGCCATTTTGTAAGTCAATCTGATATTCTTTCAACACATAAATTACTGATACAAATAGAGAAAGCAATTTTATGTCTTAGTGACTTGATGGGGAAATTAAAGTAAGTCATATCCTCTTACTATAAAGAATTAGAAACTGGAAAAAACCATCGGAAAGAACTCTTTGTAGACATTGAGCAACCATCAGTATAGGACTTACTGATCTTGATCTTGATGTGAAGAAAAAGTGAACAAATATGGTGAGCCCTATTATCTCTGTGACTTTCAGTCTAAGTGTAAAGGCACTTTCCAGCACATCACACATGGGGAGGGATCCTAAGTATAGGGTGGTAATCATTTGGAGAGACAGAGACTAGACTTCAGGGACACAGAGGCAGCTGGAAATGAGTACAGTGCAAGAAAAGAGAGTTGTATGCAGAAAGATTACCAGAAATCTGTGTGGAGGATCTTTGAATCTACTGCTGAATTCAAAAGATACCCATACATAGGGAAAAGTCCACTAGTCAGGAAAAGAATATTTGTAAACCAAGAAATTTACAGTTTATACGAGGCTGCAAGAATTTTGAGCTTTGGCCAGCCAGAATGGAGAAATGAAATTCAGTAGAGGCACCTCTCCAGTATGAAAGACACATGAGCTATGAAAAATCACAAAAGAGAACTTCTAGAAAGAAAAAATAAGTTTTACTGCACAAGAATAACAAGCAGCTTAGACACAATAAAAAAATGACCAATTCCCTTGAATACACACCAGTGGAAATTACACAATGAAACTAAGAGAGGAAAAAAACATGAGACATAAATAGACCCTCAAGGACATGAGGGCAGTTTTGGAAGTGTAAATGTCATAGGTGAGAATCACTGGAATTATTGGAAGAAATAATGTCTGGTTATTTTTTGAACTTAATGAAAATGGTGACTCCATTGATCCATGAAGATTATCAACACAGAGGATAAGCACAAATAAAACCATAGCGTGTTAGCTTCCCATTGCTACTGTAAAAGACTACTAAACTTAATGGCTTTAAGAAATATAAATTAATTATATGAAAATTTTGTTTAAAAATCCAATATAGGCTTTGGGGGGGGGCTAAAATTAAGAAGTCAAGAAGGTGGCTACATATTTGGTAATTTACAGGGAAAAATCTGTTTCTCTTACCAGTCCAGACTCTCCTACATTCCTTTACTTTTGGACCTCTTTCTCCATCTTCAAGGCAATTAGGCCATCACTGCTTATAAGACTTCAAAGTGGATATATTGAGGAAAATATGTGTTTATCTGCAAATATATATAATATATAATGTGTATATATATATGTATATACTAATCCACATATCACACACACATCTATATTTTACATTAACTCTATTTAAATTTTTCTATATGCACACAAACTAGGTGATCATACTGATACTATTGATTTCATTACGACAATGTAATATTCCCCTTAGCTTTCCTCCCTTTTTATTTTTATGAGAAACATGACCATGACTCATTTATTATTTGTTCAACCCTAATAGTTCTTTTTTTCCATCAATATAAATATCTATTTATGTATAGAGAGATATATGGTAGTGACAGAATAGCTGGTACCTACTTGTTAGAAATATACTGATCTACAATTAAACATTATTTTTATACAGCTTTTTGAGTCTTTCAAATGCATGTAATACGGGCTTTTAGAGCAGAAAAGGAACATTAGTGGAAAAACTATGAAATGTGATAACATGTTTTAGATAATAGTGCCTATGTTAATTTCCTAATTTTATTATTCTACTATGATTACTTAAGGTATAAAAATTAGGGAAAGTTGAATGAAGGGCATAAGGAAACTTGTGTTACTTTTAAAACTCTGAAAATCTAGTTTTTTAAATTAAAACTATTTTTCAATAAATTAGAAAATGAAAGGAAACTTCTTCAACCTGATAGAGAGCACCCATGAAAGAAATTACTCCTTGTATAATGCTTAATGATGGATACTTTATCTTTATGTCATGTACAAGGAAAGTGCATCTGCTCTGCTGTTTTTGTTCTATTTAACATTGACCTTGAAGTCCTGGATGTTCAATAAACCAAGTAAAGAAATGAATATCACAAGGTCATCAAATAAGAAATCAATGTAACGATCAATTGTACTCCTTCATACTAGCAATAAAGTGTTTAAGGCAATACAATTTAGAAGACAAAATTTATGTCAGCCTTAAGATATAAACTATATAGGGTTAAATTAATCAAATACGTGCAAGAGATTATAGTGAAACAAAAGAAAATACTTAGAAATAATTCTAACAAAGAGCATCTAATATTACTTCCTTTAAAACTTCATTGGTAAAAGAAAGCACAGAGTCATTAGATCAGGAAACATATGATACTCATGAAAGGAAGACTCTTCAATGTCCATTTCAAAAAACTGATCTAAATATTCAGCACAATCTACTTAAAGTTCAGCAAGCTGAGTTTGTTTTGTTTTGTTTTATATTAATTGGCAAATTCATTTAAAAAGTTCCCTACACATGCAAACACCCAAGATCGCCAACATGAACAAAGTTGGAGGAATTAATTCTGGACTTCAAATACAATTATATAAGTATAATAATCGAGATATGATGGGTTTAGAACATTAGCATATCAATAAATAAAGTGCATACTTATATAAATTAAGAAAAAATACTGCCAAAAAAATGCACACATGTAGAGATAATCAATATGCAACACAGGTGCCAATATAATTAAGTAATGAAAGGACTGTTTTTCCAAAATATGATATTAGTATTATTAGACGTGTCCCTCAAAAATATGTACTTTAATCTTCATGTTACTCTATATATACAAAATTAATTCCAAATAAATCATATATGGAAACATAATAGTCAAAACTATAAAACTTCTAGAAAAATAAGTTAGAAATTCTTTGTAACAAAAATATCTTGGGACCCCAAGAAAATATCCTAAAACTATATCCTAAAAGAAACATCAATAATTGAATTTTACTAAACTGAAAATGTTTGCTTTTTGAAAGACAAAATTGAAAAATGAAAAGAAGTGAGAAAAGTACAATGTTTCTGACAAGAAATTGGTTTTTCCAAATACACACACACACACACGCGCGTGCGCGTGCGCGCGCACGCATATATGTGACTTCCTACAGCTTAATAGTCACACAAGTCTATTTTTAAAGCAAAAGATTTTTAAAATTTTTTATAAAGCATAAAGGACTAATAAGCACATTCAAGATACTAAAATGCAAATTCACATCAAAATAAGGGTCACTGGAAGGACTAATCTTAAAATATTTGGCAGGGATCCTGATTCTGCCTATGAAAGATTAATTACAGCTGGGATATAGCTTAGTGATAGAGTGCTATCCTAGCATGGTTGAGGTCCTGTGCTTAATTCTAAGGACAACAAAACAAAACAACAACAATTACAGTACTGCTCCAAAAGCTGACTTCTCAATGCTAGTAGAAATAGAAAAGTGGAAAAAGTAGTTTAAGCCTGTTCTCAGATATTGTACAAGCAGACAGAAGAAGACTGGCATCCTTCAGAAAAGGGCAGCAACTTAGGATAGCCCTAAAAATGCTCCTGCATCTTCCTGGAAGCAATGTCCAGGCCAGAGGTAAGAAAGATGAGCCTACAGGGAGCTGGTGGCCTCATACTTTAAAAGGCAAACATATGAGGCTGGAGGAGACAAACTGTTGGAATTTGTGGGTCAGAATAAGAAAGCAAAGGAAGCAACAGAGGAAGAGACCTTTGGAAATGTACAAGAAGACTAACATGTACTGCATATGGAAAGTCAAAGAACATAACTATGCTCATAATTCTGAGATGGTAAAAGTTCATTACTTTAATAAATATCAAAAGCAGGTCATTATCATACTGGTACCAAGGATGTACAAATAGAACAGGCTATCTAGAAATACACCCATGCATGTATGACAGGTTGATTTTTCTCAAAGTGATGAAGATCAGTATGGGTGACAGATAGACTTCCAAAAACACATGTTGGGGCAATGTAATATCTGTACAGAAGCAAGTTAACCTGAACTTATCTAACACTTTATGTTTAGAGACCTAAATGTACAAGCTAAGAAAACAGCAGAAAATAATAATCGTCTTCATATAAGTAAAGATTTCTTAGTATATATAAATCTAACCCCCCAAAATCACAGCTTGAAACTTCATCAAATTTCAAACTCTTTCTATAGAAAGTGCGTTGCTTAAAAATAAGAAAGTGGGTCATAAAATGCCTTGTATCTGGAAACTATAGAGATCATATAAGTCAATAAGGCAAAAAAATAAAAAATGGGCTCACAAGTTGAACAGGCATTTTACCAAAGAAGGAATAGAAAATGACAAATGAGCTTAAGAAATGATATTAATCATCAAGCGTCAGTAGGAAGTGCAAGCTAGAATCAAAGAGAAATGATGTTACTCACCACTGCGAGAGGGCTGTGTCTAGCAAATCTTTGCTCCAATGTCATAGAGCTTTTATTCCATGTTTTCTTCACAAAGTGTTATGTTTTGAGGTTTATATCAAGGCCTATGATTCATGTTGAGTTAATTTGTCTAAGGTGTGACGTATAGATCAATGTTTATATTTCCCATATGACCAGTTGTTCCCTCACTGTTTATTATTTGCTCTTGCTATTGAACTGCTTTTGTCTCTTGGCCAGAAATCAGTTGGCTATATAAGCAAAGTTCTATTTCTGGACTCTATGGTCTCATTGATTATTTGTTTATTTTGATATTATCTTGTGGTGTTATCTTGATTTTTGCTTTATAAATACTTACATCAAGTCCATTAGCCTTTCAACTATTTAGTCATTTACAAAAGTTGCTTTGGCTAACATAGGTCATTTCTATATAAATTTTAAAATCAATTAACTGCTTTTCAAAAGAATAGCTTTCAGTGATTTTCATTAGAATGGATTTGAGCCTACACTGTAATGTGCAGGGGAAATTTATATCTTAAAACACTGAGTTCTCCGACCCCTGTATTAGTATGTTTTTCCATGTAGTAACTTTTAACTTCTCCCAGCATTGTTTTGTGGTTTATTTGTATAGGTGTAGAATATCTTTTGCAAATTTATCCCTGACTATTCATATCTTTTGGTATGTGAGGGATATCATTAATATAGATATGAAAACTAAATTTTATTGAAGGTCTACTCTATTTCTCTGGAGTGGACACGATTGCAGGTAGCATGATACTGTTTGAAGCAAAACACTGGAAAAATGCAAATCTTGTAGCTCAGTAGAAATTTTGAAAAAGTAGGCCAATTTGGCTTGCCTTATTTTATGTACTCAAGGAGTACTTTGGGCAATAAAATAAAAAAAAATTATAAAAGTGGCTTAAACAATTAGAAAAAAAATGTTTTTTTTTCTACTACCAAGACCAGCGGTACCAGTGTTGTACTGAGAGGTGATCTAAGACACAAGCTCTTCTTGTCTTTCCAGAGGGTCATCTCAATGTTCTTAATGCATTCTAATGTCCACTGCTTCGTGTTGCAGAATCAGTGCTGCTCCTCCAGGTTGTATGTGTTGATTTCAGGCTGGAAAGAGAACAAACGACCAAAAAGACAGGTCAACTGACTTTGTTTTCTCTTAACCAGGGAAGTTAAATCTTTCTCAAAGGTTTATTCAACCAACTTCCATTTACATCTCATTGGCTCAAAATGAGTCACAGTATCACTCTTATGTACAGAGGAGACTGGGAAATTAGATATCTTTTTTCAATTTTTTGCAAAAGTTACAGAGTAAAAAAGGATTTTAGGTTTTAGGTGAGCCAAACTACACTGTCTGCCATGTTGACCAATACTGTGACTGGAAAATAGGAAGATATTATTGTTTTAGCCTAGGTTAGTTCTGTAATAAGAGGAGAATGCAACCTATTTTCAGCAGAATAGAGCAGACTGTAATCAAATCAGCATAAACAATAGTTAATGAGGACATTCAGAGTTAAGGCAAGTCTCTGGACTTTCTCTCTTCAGATAATGGCCATGAAGTTGGATATTCAGCAGTACTTCCTTCGTTTAATTTCAGTTAGAGATAGAATTTGCAGTGGCACATTTTATGAACTTCTAAACCCAAGTATTATTTCTCCTGAAAAGACATACTATGTATGGAAAATGAAGAGCCTGGATATAGTGTTAAGGTTCTAGGCTAAAATGTATCTGTTACTTGGATTTGTCATTGTAAATACTCACATGACTTCAGAAAAGCTCATTTTTTTCCATTTATAAAATGGGTATAATTATGCCCAACTTTCATGACATTGGGGGGGATTAGGTGAGGCAGTTTATATACAGCACCTACTTTCTGCTTACCACTTAGAAGTGTGCATGCTTCCTTGTTGTTTCTTTTCTCTTTTTCCTTTTATTTCTGACTAAATATAAAGCATTTCCCAAGTTCCTATTTGTGCTCTTCCCCCAAAGAACTCTTTTAAGTGTCTAACTAGGCCCAAATTTGTAGCATTTTTCATAATATTTATTAAAAATCATGTCTAACCAAATTATCTTCACCTTATCAGGTCTAACAAAACTGTAGTGTTGGGAAGACCTTCTGGACCTAATGTTTAACAGGTGAACTTCATCATGACTCTGAGATTTACTTGTCCGTCCAACAGGTAAATTCTATCATATTTCTTCAAGAAGATCGTCCTTAGCTCCCCTATCAATTCATACATTTTATGCATTCCGATATTAATATTAACACATACCTCTCTTCTCTAGCACTCACAGCAATGCTGGTCTTTCATCCATCCGAACATTTTAAATTTTGGTCTGTTTTTCTGAAGGGGCAGTGCTTTCTTCTTGTCATTATTGAGTACTAAGTGTCTACACCAGAAATAAGAGAAGAGGAATATACCAGAAGGAGTCCAGTGGTTTTTCTGAATTTCCTTGAAATTTATTTGCACCTCTTTTCTTCCTCAGTTTGATTTACCAATCCCTATTTGGATATTGAAGAGTTAGGAAGTTGTGTTTGTGCCCAAGATAAAGGAATGAGATTTCTCTTTCATTGAACACTTAAGATCTTCCTTGCAGTAACTCATTCTTTAATTTCTTCATTCACTTGCTGAAATAATTTTAGGTAATATCCCATTCAACGCTCCTTTTTATTTTCCTAACTGACAAGTTTAATTTGGAAGAAGGTGGGGATAGGGCTAAAAGGCTCTAAAATGCATTTACACTAGAGCTGGTGGATTCTAGAACAATGTGCAGCAGAATGGACATTTCCTGCCTTACAACCACAGAAGAGTGGGAATGAGAGCTAATGATTGCCTGTTGGGGCCTTGGGCTCCAAGTTTAGCCTTGTACAAGCTACGCTTAGAGGTTTCTGTACTGTCTACCACCTCCTATTTGGAAACCCACTTGACTTTTTCCATTAGTGTTTTTCTTCCTTTTGAAATGTTGTAATTCAGCCTCAGTGTGTGGTCTGGCTTCATTCGCACTAGAGCAGAGACTGGAAGAATTGAGCCAAACTGTGGTTGGCCAATGATAAAAATTGCTTCTATTTCTATTTTAACAACAATTGCTTTTACTTGAACAACTGTGAAACTGGAACTTTTTTGGGAAGAAAGGTGGGTAGAGGACAGTTTTAAATAACTTTGAATAAAAACAGACAAGAAAAGGGATAAATGTATGAAATACAAGACAGAAGAAGAAAAATGTGATCATTGATATTACCTTTAATTTTTGATATAATTTTTCCTTATTTATTTATTTATTTATTTTGGGGTACCTGGGATCGAACTCGGGACCTTATGCTTGCAAGACAGGTGGCAGAACCACTGAGCTAAATCCCCAGCCCCATAATTTTTCCTTTTTTAAAAATGTGGCTTCTGGATTATTTGTCATTAATCACCAAATTAGTATTCATTACAACTTTGTGGCCACAAATCCACTTTCTCTGCTTTGTAGTGTACTGCACTTCCTTTAAGATTCTAATTTGAGCTTGAATTCATGTCTCTCTATAAGTCAGCCCAAACAACATTTTTTGAACCAGTTGATGGGGGAAATATCCACATTTAAACCTCATGCTCTCTTCATTGCCTTTCTGGTTACCCATAATTGAATGATTACAGAAGAGAAATCTTGTGTAGCATGCAAAGCTTGATTCTTTTCTTATTAAGTCGAAATTTATGCTCTTAATATAAATTATGTAACAAATCCTATACTAAATGCTGGATTAAACATCTGGCTACAAAGTAAAATTCAACATGAAGACCTCAACATTTAAGAATTGCTAGATGGAAGAATGAGGCCTGTCTCCACCTATAGTGAAGGATTAAAAATTTATTGACTATAATATGATTTTATAACCCTCGGGCCCTCAGATGTACTGCTTTTTATAGTAAGATCAGACATAGATCAATGATGAACTTTAGCGATTGTTTACTATATAGTTCAATATTCAACTTTGGCTGTATTTACATGTTTGAAAGTACTATCACATATACTACCATTTTGTAAAAGTAATTTGCCCATAATTCAAATTCACCCAATTTCTATTAATTATATCTACAGACTCTGAGATTTGTGTCTTATACTTGTATGATTTATACATTACTCTGTCCCTCGGGATCTTTGGTTTTACTGTATTCTGAAACTGTGCTTGGAATTAGGGTTTCAATCATTATCGTATGTGTTCACCCTTTATTTATTCAATTCATATTTGCTGAGCATATGATATGTGCAAAGATTATATGTGCAATAAAAATAAGAAACAAAAATTCCTTTCCATTGGTTAATTTAATTGTAGAGTAGGAGCAGGTGAAGTATAAAGAAAAACAAAAAGGGAACATTGGAATACAAATTAGTAGGGGACAATGACTTCTTGATGGAGGTGACATTTCAAAGAATTAAATTGCAAAAGAATCATATGAAGGGCAATATGGAGCAAGGGGGAAAGCAAAGTGATACAGTGCCAGAGGATTAAACAAGAGCTAGGTCCCCTGGCACCTGGGCATATGGTGAGTCTTTAGGATCTTTTGCACAATGTGATCCTGACGCTCTAATAGATAGTTAGGTTAAAGGAGACTTCTGTGGTGTTAGTTTCAAGTACTAGAAGGGGTTGTTTCTTTGAAAGAATCAGCAAATATCCAGCAAAATCAATGAATGAGTGTATATTGAAGACTTTATTTTTCCTTTTTTATATTAGGCTTAATTAGTGACAAAATAAAGAATACAATTGGATACTTGGCTATCAGAATCTTACAAGGTACTCATGTCGATGAATCACACTCAGGTAAAAAGTTGTTTTGCATTGAAACTGCACGTGCCAAATTAGTGGTATGGATACAAAGCCATAGTTTATCCCCTTAAAAAGCTGATACAGTGGTTAGGGTTAAAGGAAATGTATGAGAAAATAAAATTATACCTTTCAACTTGCAAAGTACTTAGAAAACAGTCACATCGACTGAGCAGCGGAGATCAGAGGAGGAGACAGAGCAAAGAGGTAACAGAATGCAATATGTATATGGGAACTTTGGGTTACGGAGCTTTCTGGATCAACAAAAAAGAGAGAGAGGCAGGTTTGGGGCCATTCCAAGACATAAGATTGACAAAAATTCAAATCTAAGCAGAAATGTGTGTGTTTACACATCCTCATAGGAAAGTAATGAAAGGTATACCTAAGAAAACTAGAAAACAAAGGAAGTTTCAATAAAATTAAAGAAAAGGTGCAGCGATTTAAGAAGTTTTTTATATTTTACTATGTACAGTCAAGAGCCTGAAAAGTAAACATTTCTTTCAGGTTTGTATGGTCTCTGAGGATTATGGAAAATGTTGTGAGTACAGTTATCAAAAACTCTGGTTTAAATGTGTATATAATAAAAGCTAAAGATGATGTACATGATTCATAAATACATTTTTACTCTTTGAAAAATCACTTGCATACAGTATCTGAAATGCAGTGCACAGCATTTTTGCAAAGGGAACATACCTGACAACCACATCAAAAAATGGCACACGTGGGAGGTACCGTGCACCTTTAAAGCCTACTTCCTCATATGTGACCCAGTAAAAAGTCTCCCAAATGGTAATCAGTACACCCACACCTAACAGTTTAAAACTTAAGTAGAATTGAAAACCTTTATACTCATATATTGGCATCTGGAAAACCTCTGTTTCAAAGTTTCTATTCAAGTCTCTGGCCATTAAAATAAAAATGAATTGTTTTTCTTATGAGTCCACGAGCCTTATTCATATGTTCTGGAGGCACATATCTGGCCAAATACATACATTGCCAATGCCTTCCAACTCTGTGGCTTGCCTTTTTGCTTCATTAATGTTGTATGCTTTTTTTTTTTTTTTTTTTTTTTTTTTTTT
>NW_022900916.1:18668296-18673290 GCF_012274545.1 Fukomys damarensis | reverse complement strand
TTTTTTTTTTTTTTTTTTTTTTTGGTACCAGGGATCGAACTTGGGTCCTTGTGCTTGCGAGGCAGGCCACCGAACCGCTGAGCTAAATCCCTGGCCCTAATGATATATGCTTTTGATCAATAAAATTTCTTCAAGCTTTAATATAGTCTAGTATATCAATCTTTATTTGGATTTTAATAAATCAGTCAGAGAAATATCTTAAGAAGTATTTCTTATCAAATGGCATGTTGATATTCTTTTGTCTTCTAGGACAGTATCATTACCTCTATATTTGTATTTAGAGATACAGCCCATCCTCCACCAGGACAGACTTTGGTAGATGAGGTAAGAGTTAGGAACAAATTATCACTTTTCCATATAAAATCAATCTACCTAGCAGCATCTAAAGGAAGGATCATCTTTTGCATTCTGTAGAATGTCTGATTCACTTTTTAGAATTTCCCGGACTTTGACCTCTCCATTCTTTAGACTGCTCCTTTGTCATCAATTTTTGGGTTCAAGGCTGAGAACTGGATGCCCAGGTGAAAAGCCAGAGTCATTTGTAGAATTATTTCCAAGTTCTGTGTTTTTTAAAGAATCAAATTTGTATGGTTATTTCAGTGGGAAGTTTATTTCACAGTGAGTGCTTTGTCACAAAATTACCCATGGTTATGAATAAAAGTTTCAAAAAAAACCCCACAATATCAAAGAGAAAAAAATTGATAAGGGAATATCCAGATTACTTTTTGTTATTTTGCATATTTAATGCAATTTTATAATTCCTGTGCATGAGAAGCTTTATAATCTGGTTCTACATTATTTCAGTATTATCTCCTCTGATTTTTCCTAAACCCAGCTTGATGTACTCAGGTTCTAAAAATATTTTGTGTATATTCTCAAATCTACATTTTTGCATGTCATTTTACATGCACAAAACTAAGCTTCTCAGCTGATAATTCCTGAATATTTGTGTGTAACCAAGGCACTAAAGTTGTGATAAGAACAGATTTTTTAGCACGTGGGGTACCTGGTTAGAGCCATACATGAGAAATCAGGAAAGTTGTCTCCAGTTGAGAATTTTCTCTCCGCTGCCCAAAGGGTGCCATTAAAAACTTATTATATGTGCTACAGTATGAACAAATGTGAAAGCGGGGGCCAAGAATATTTCCCTCTGCATCCTTCCACATCCCTAAATGCAATCAATTTTTATACCGTGACAGATTCTGCTCATTATTTAAGACCTGCTCAAGTATAATCTCCTTTCAGTTCACTTTATTTATTTCTATAATAACATGATTTTGTAATTTTGTGGCTTTTGATATTGAACCAAATGAATGGGTTTTGAAGTTAGAAAAACTAAATCTGAAGCCTACATGAGGTCTTGTGGTCTTTGGTAGGTTTTCTTTGAGTGTCAGTTGTTACATCTATAAAATGAGGCAAATACTACCTTCCTCATTATTTGCAAAATACTTATTGAATGCACATTTTAAGTTAACCACTAGATTGAACATTGGATTAGAAGAGAAGTTCTGTAAAAGGCACACAGCATCAGTACCGGAAATAACATACTGTAGTCATTTGACTTTAAATTTTACTTTTATTATTTTAAGAACAGTAACTTAGGTTAACAATTGATGAAAAAGTAAGATCAATTCAGAGAAATTTCAAATCTTATAGCTTGAATAAAAATACAAATTGTTCCTTGCAACATTAACCCTTGGTGTTTTTTTGTAGAGTTGTAGTCTTTGAAGTCCTCTATTCATGAGATTCATTAATTTAAGTAGAAAATCATACAAATTATCTGCTTATTAAGTTTACATATCAGTTCATGATTGTCTTTAGTGCAGTGGCATATCATGCAGTGACATAGAATCTAAGCACCACGTGAAGCTTATTTAGGCTTCAATTCTATTACTAGTTTTGTGTTTGTATATTTATAGCATGTGAACTGTTAACCAACCTGAGCTCAGGCTTCCTCTTCTATACAAATTGCCAAAATAATGACATGCCTCAGGATTTTTTGAGGATAGAAGGGAATTCTACCTATGAATGCTCAATAGTAAATGCTCAATAACTGCTATTGTTATTATCCCAGGTTCTTAGAAGAAACAGGGTCTTTTCTAGGAGTCCTACTATATTAGCCAAGGAGCAATTTAAACTGTTTCCTCTGTCCACCCCCGTTTTCCAGAGCCCTCAATCCCAGGTGAGAGCACTGGAACGGCTTTTCTTTCTGACATGCGTTTGGGTAGGGCTGTTAGTGCACATAAATCAAGCACCCCTTGAGGACTCCAGCCTTTAAAAGTCTGGGAATGCGGGTAGTCTTGGCTGCCCTGCATCTGTCCGGTGTGTAGGACGATCTGGCAGCCCATCCACTGGAGCCTGAAATTTGGCCTTGGGGCTGGGTTCTGTTCACTTCCTCCCAACTAGCCTTTCAGGCCAGGAAAATGTTGTAATAGAGTTTCTTCTCTCCAGAAAACCCCTAGAGATTCTTTCTCTTGGACTCGAGGGTGGACATTCGAATATTGCCTTCCTGGGATGTTTTTTAGTTTAGTTGAATATTAATTTTTTTCAATTGTCTGCCTTAAAAATTTATTCAACCCTTCTATTCATTTTTTTATTTGAGCCCAAGGTCAGAGGGCTGTTTGTGTTTAATATTTTTTCCAGAAGCCTATATTCTTTGCCTTTCTAACCTTTTAACCCACGTGTGTGTGTGTGTGGTTCTTTATATGCTTTATGTCTTTTCTTTGTAGATGTTTAGTTTTCTTTTATGTTATATTTTAATATATACACTAGAGTACTATGAGGCTTACTTTATAATGATATGAAAGACAAAGAAAAAATATTTTGGATCAAGAACAAAATATGTAAAAAAACTAAAATAGAAAAGACCCACTTTAAGTTTTGCTGGTAAATGCATCGACTCTTTAGAGAGGGAAAAGGGGCTTTCAGAGAAGCACTTGTAATAGACTCCCATGGCCATGATTCCAGTCAATTTATTTTAAACTTGTATCTCTGAGCAGATTGAAAAATAGAAGAAAAAGTGATATTAGCTCTGTGTATTGTTAGTACCTATCACTCATGGAGTCGAAATTTATAAACATACTGAGGACATTTGATTCATTGCCTTCCAAAAGGTGATTCATGCAAAGTGTCCTTGTTTCAGCTTTTCTGCTATCCAGCATTTGGTTTTCTGATTGAAAATACAGGGAAGAGTGTACCCTATGTCCAGTTTATCTTAAGGGCACAGAGATGATCTTGGAAGACATACATGTTATTCCTAACAGAGTTCAAAAAGCAGCAAAGCTGATGGCTACAAAGGAGAATGCTTTACTCTTTAGCTCAAAATACATCCATATTGCATTTATTTATTTATTTATTTGGTACCAGGAATTGAACTCAGGCCCTGGTGCTTCTGAGGCAGGTGGCAGAACCACTGATCCAAATCCTTGGCCCAGCATCCATATTTTAGAAGAAAGGGATAATTCAATCTATGAATTCCAGGGATATTTTTCCGTTTTGCTTTTGTGAGAAAAATTTTAGTGTGCAAGTTCAGTCATCTTCACAAATGCTGGTCCTAATAAACAGTGCAGTGAAATGTGGATTCCCTGCAGGTTGGTGTTTTCTGAAATAAGAGCGTTGGGAGCCATGGTCAGATTTCATCACGGCACCCTGGCCAGCAGCACTCTTGCTTCCCGTCTGTTCTTTCACCTACCTTTCCAAATACAGTTTCATATGAGACCTAGAGCACACATTGTTCTTACAGAGCATGTACAAAAGACTAGAGAATTCAATGAGATAGACTCACATCTAGAGCAGAAGAAGATCAAAGTATATCTCAGAAATCTTTAGATCTAGTTTCCCCCACCATCCCTATTAGTACCTTTTACCCACTCTTTGTCTAGAGGGAAGCCTGGGATGCATATTTACTCTTTCTAAAATCTTCTTACATGTGAATAAAATGAATAAAAATAAATAACATTTATTTCCTCGATGACTGATAAATCTTCACCTAGTCAACTCTGTGTCCTTGGCCTCTCTGACACCATCATTAAAATCCATATGGGGCCTAGCAAGATAATTGGCTTAATGGCTTTTCTAGATGCTCTTTTGTTCCCTCTTTTTAATGGTTATGCAAATTAATGGGTTCCATGTTGGCAGATTCATACATGTATGTAGCATAATTTCATCATTTTCACTTGTATCACCCTCTTGCCCTGTTCTCTCCTCTAGTTTCACACTGCAGGGTGGATGTGTATCATATATTTTGTCACATCCACCACCCTACATAACTCACTCTTACATCCCCAACTTCTCACTCTGTCTGTTCCTCTTGCAGAACTGGAAAGGCTTCCAGAAGGATTTTATAAAAAAACACGTAGATAATGTAATGCTGTATAATGGTATCTTCAAATCTGAACTACAGAGACCCTTTTCTTGTAATGACTGCAATAGAGCAAACATCCAAAGTCGATAATTTTTTTTTTTTTTTGGTACCGGGGATTGAACTTGGGTCCTTGTGCTTGCAAGGCAGGCCACTGAACCACTGAGCTAAATCCTCAGCCCTCGATAAATATTTTATACTGTTTTGGTAACAGTACCATAAGTATTTTGTTGGGTACTGAATAATATTTTCAGTATTGTTTTATAATAAAAATGCCTTACATAAACATACTAAAAATTCTGCTAGTATTACAAAATTTTTTATATTAATCATGCTTTTGACATATAAAGTTACTTACTTTGATCTGGTTAAAGAAAACTAAGTTTAAACTTTTTTCAAAGTGGAGTTTCACATGATTGATAGTTGCTTAATAATTGCAGTAACGAAGATAATTTTCCACCTGAATCTTATTTCTTACAAATGTGTTGAACATAAGAGCACAGTAAACCAAACTCATCCACCTCACCTTATTTGAAATCAAAAAATCAGGTGAAGGGTACAATAATTCCAACATAAATGATCACTGCAGTATTCCAGAAAGTGATGCTTTCATTATTTGGGGTTAAACTACTAA